>NC_135727.1:116657096-116967486 GCF_964656455.1 Halichoerus grypus | reverse complement strand
AGGCCTCGACGCTGTCTGGGCTTTTCTCAATCGGCCAACCCCCTTCTGTGCTGCTAGGCACCCACCACCACCACCACTAGGTTGGTTCCACTGGGCGTGGTGCCCCCCGGTCAGTTCCGCCCAGGAGATTCTCTTCGACAGGTGTTTCCCAACGGTAACAGCCCCTCAAAGCCGGGCAGTACCACCACCTCTGTGCACGCTCTCCATGGGCCAGCATGCCTCTGCCCAGAGTCGTGGGGCTTCAGGCTGGGACCCGGCCCAGCACAGCCAGCCTGTGCAGCCTCATACTCCCTGGCCTCGCAAGTGCTTGGTCCTCCACGTGTGGGGTGTCGGCCGCCTCCCTGTGTCTCCAGCAGTCTCCCGGCCCCTGGAGGCAGATGGACCCATGGCTCTAGGTACTTGGCAATGGGATATCCATTCCTTCTGGTGAGCAGGCTTGTTATGTCACACACCATAGACCCTCCAACCAGCCAGTTACTTCCCCGAGTGACCAAAGGTCTGCATTTTCTGCATAGAACTGAAACACGTCCCTCCACCTCCCTGGGTCCTACTGACCAGTTGAGGCAGAGACTAAATGCTACTTCTTCCATGCAGCCTTCCTTCATACCTGTGAATAAATGTCATTTTTTCCTTCTCTGAACAGCCACAGAGTCTCACCTATGCTTCAAGTTCATTCATTCATTCGTTCAGTAAGTATTTATTGAGAATCTTCCGGGACCAGGCTCTGTGCCAAGTGTTAGAACACAAGAATAAACACACAAGTCTCTTACCTCATAGAACTTTCCGAGTAACTGGGAAACCGCTGGGTACATGAACAATTTAATATTAAAAAATTGCTCTGTGGGAGATAGTACAGTTGTTAAGAATGTGGACTCTGAACTCAGATTGCTTGGATTGGAATCTCAGCTCCACCACTTACTGGCTGTGTGAACTTGAGCTAATGCCTTAGTTTCTACATCTCTAAAATAAGATAGTAATAATAATTACCTCATAGAGTCTAGACTACTGAGCGTGTTCTACAAATGGGTTCCTGTTATAATATTTGTTGTTAGGATCGTTTAAACCATTAGAAGTATAAAGGGAAATTGGAGCACAGGAGAAGCTTTTAATCCTCCTGACTTAATATTGGAGTTCTTTATCTGAGTCTAATCTCCCATACCAGATTCTAAGGTCTTCCAGGGCAGACATATTTACAAACAGCATAACCTTTGACTCGGTTCCCTGCTCTTAGTAGGTGCTCCATGAATATCCATTGGTTTCACGGAAATGGATTAATCCAGATCTGGGTCAGTCCCTCGGCCACTCCAATTGGGTGTACAAGTAACTGGAGCTACCTTCTGCCTTCTAGACCAAATCCTGAGGGGCTGCACGGGTCTGTGGTCAAAGCAAAGGGGCAAATGAAAATGAAGGAAAAGGTGTCTCACCCAGAGATGCCACGTTTTCATCCTGGTCTTTACGTTTATTCCTTCCCATGAAGGCTATCTGGGGTTTAGCGTTTCTACTTCCATGATGTAAATGTATTTTCAAGGGTTGGTTACTCGGCTCTGGAGTTCACTGGTGGACCTCAGCACTCAAAAATCTATCCTGGGAGCCGTTAGCATTTTCCCACCCCTACCTACCCCCTTAATAAACTAACTGAAAGAGAACAAAAGGATCAGTTTTAAGGTCCGCAAATATAAACAACTTATGTTTCCCTAAGAAAGTCACTTCTCTTCTTGGAGTAAATTGTCATTAACCTATCATGGAATTTTCCAGAATTCCTCAAATTTCTTAAATTTTGAGTCATGTGGTTCTGAAAAGAAAATATGTCATGCTGGTTTTAATTTCAAATGGCTTCCAATTTGAAGCCCTGGCAAGTTTCTATTCTGGATTGAACCCTAGACGGACTTTGAATTAATTCTAGTAAATGATGAAGATGGATAGCTTGCTAGTTGCCAACTTCACTGAAGTAAGTTAAGGCAAGTTGAGTTCATATGTTTTTCTTTCCTACCTTGGGTAGCACATGCCTAATACTTTCATTACAATAATTTCCAGTCTTCTGTAATCTCATTAGAGAAGTGTTTTATTTTATTTTTTTTTAAGATTTTATTTATTTATTTGACAGAGAGAGACACAGCGAGAGAGGGAACACAAGCAGGGGGAATGGGAAAGGGAGAAGCTGGCTTCCCGCCGAGCAGGGAGCCTGACGTGGGGTTCGATCCCAGGACCCTGGGATTATGACCTGAGCCGAAGGCAGATGCTTAACGACTGAGCCACAGGGGCGCCTCCCTCTCCCACTCCCCCTGCTTGTGTTCCCTCTCTCGCTGTGTCTCTCTCTGTCAAATAAATAAATAAAATCTTAAAAAAAATACAGTTGCATAAAAGATGCGCAAAACACTCATTATTAGTTTCTCAAGTAAATTTGTATTGTGGAGGAGAATTTTAAAAGGGGCATTGGTTAAAAACTGGAATCAGATACAGGCAAGAATGCAAAAGGTGCTCATAGGTAGGGTGGCCTATTTTTGAAGGTGAAGGAATCACAGAATTTAGAGAAGAAAGTCAAATCAGAGCTCTTCCCACCCAGCTACTTGCAGAGTGCTAAGTCCTGTTGACAGGATCCAGGACTGCGTGAGTAGCTCCAGAGAGAAACAGGTGTCTGCATATCAAACTGTTGGTGCTCTATCCATGTTCCCTTGACATTCACTCTTCACCCATGGATTCCAGTGATTCTGTTCCTGAGAGCATTTTTTTGTTGGAGCACATTGGGCTTATAGGCAGAGCATGCCCTGAGTGCTGGACAGTTATGTTTCTGGAAGTAGTTCTAAAGCAACGGTGGTTGGGGAATTGGTGAATAAATCCTCCACATTTCTGGTTCCTTGTGGGTAAAACTCTGAGGCATGCTCTCCTCTGTCTTCCAGAGTTTCCCAGTGGGATTGACCTCTAGTCACCCACACTAGAAACTGGCTTGCTAACACACCCATTACTGTCTTCATTTCTTTCCCTGTTTTCCCCTCTCCTCGACCAGTGTTTCCTGGGATCACCTCTCAAAGTAACTATTTGTACTTGAATCCTCGGGGTCTGCTTCTGGAAGGATCCCAAACTAAGATAATTCCTAGTTCTGCAAGTCGGGTGAGGTCTTTCCTGCTTCTCTCTTTGATGATTTTTTACATCTGCCAACTGGTTCGGGCCTGCAGTCTCTTCTCCTTCCTTTCCTACCACACATTGCTCCCAGATCTTCCTTCCTCCTAAAGCAATGGTCAGATGTATTATTCCCCCTGCTCTAAATCCTCTACTATTACCCCATGTTCTAAGTCGGAACAGAAGTCCATACCCCTCTCATAATCTGGCCCATACCCCTCCCTAGCCTTTGACCCACAAACCTTGAATGTGTAGGGTGCTCTCCTGACCTATCCTGCTCGCAGATGCTAAATATTTGTAGAATCGGAAAGCTTAAGGGAAGGTGAGAAAAGTCAGCTGGGTATTATACTTGTATCTTTATCCTACTTAAGAGAAGTTCACAGTACTTTTTTGCACTTACACATTTTCTGTAAATAGATTAGAAACAGCTTTCCCACCCCTCCCCCAGTTCTCTCATTCCAGATATAGGGCTCCTCTCAATTCAGTTAGAACAAAACTCCGCATGTGAGTGCCCTACTGTAGTTTCTCTTTCTCTCTCTCTTTCTTTCTTTCCTTCCTTCTTTTTCTCTTTCTTTCTTTCTTTTTTTCCTTTCTGTAGGCTGCACACCCAACACGGGATCGAGCCGCATGCTCTGTTGAGTGAGTCAGCCAGGCGCCCCCTACTGTAGTTCCTTATACTGGAATTAAACCACTGATTTTCCAATTGCTTTTCTGCTTTGAGGTCACAATAGGTACTGTAATAATAAACATCTCACAAATGCAGACAGAGGGAGGGAGTGTGTTATGTTGGGCTGAGCAACATAACAGGCCTTAGCCATAGCTTGGCTTTGCCCATAAGAGCTCAGGTGATATTGAACAAGTCATGACATTTCTCTGAACCTCCGCTTCCTTATCTGTAAAAACGGGCTTGTGTCTGAGCTCCATTCTAGAGCTAAGATGCTACTAACAAGCTACCATGATTTGAAGTTGTGGTTGCTGGGAATGAATAGGTAGGTAGAGTCAAAGGCTCAGAGGCTACTCTAAATTTGTTCATGCATCTCATAATTTTAGTTTAGTTGGTCCAAAAATTCACCTAATTTTTTAAGTCCTTGAAAATGATCAATGAGTGTTACCCATCAGGACATGGACTAAAGTCAGCTGCAGTCTTTGCTTCCCCGAGAAACTCCTGTCTCTTCCCTTCCCCCAGTACCTTCCTGACTTTAAGGCTGGATGACTATAGGGGCGCCTGGGTGGCTCAGTCATTAAGCGTCTGCCTTCGGCTCAGGTCATGATCCTGGGGTCCTGGGATTGAGCCCCACGTTGGGCTACTGCTCGGCGGGAAGCCTGTTTCTCCCTCTCCCACTCCCCCTGCTTGCGTTCCCTCTCTCGCTGTGTCTCTCTCCGTCAAATAAATAAATAAAATCTTAAAAAAAAAAAAAAAAAGGCTGGATGACTATAACATGCCTAACTTGGTCCTGGTTTTCTTTTGAGATAAATAAATATTAATGTGAAATGAAAACCACACACGTAATAATGCTGGGATTAATGAGGTGCTGATCTGTATTCTTACTTTGTTATTGTTGGCCAATGTGGTATTCAGCTGAATTCAAAACTGTGGAACCATTTGTAAAACAGAAATGTTAAGTCCAAACTTTTGCATCCACCATGTGGCTTATCATTCTACCAAGGTGGGATGGCAGGGCCCCACACATCCGGGAGGCAGGGCAGGCAGTGCTGACGTCTTGTGGTCTGGGGGTTCCGGGTAAGCTCCCACTTCCAGCCTCCATGCATGGTCAGTCACAAAGAAAAGAAGAGGAGAGGAGAGGAGGGAAGAGAATTGTTCCCACTTACCTAGCTCTGGTGAAGGTGGCTGGGGAAGGTTGTCCATTAGACCATTATCGGCCATTAAATTCTAAACTCTTATTCCGTTCCAGGATTAGTCTCCAAGCAGAGCTGAAAGGGGATGAGAATTAAGCCTTATGTGAGCAGTTTCTCACACATTCATTCCAATAGTCTTTGGGAAGGTGTCATAAGTCCCGACAAACATATGAAGAAACCAGGGCTTAGAAAAGTGAGTGACCCATCAAGGTCACATAGTTGGCGAGTCAGAATTTAAACCAAGGCTTCTGGCTGGACCTCCAGCAGTCAGTGCAGCCACCACCCCTCCTGCCCTTAGAAACACAGGAATGTATTCCCAAATATGCCTTTTCTTCTGTCCCATGTGGCAGGTGGGAGTGAAAGTTGGAACCGCCTTGGCGGAAGGCAATTTATGTTATCTATCAAGACCCTTTAAAATGTTTATACCTTTTGGGGCACCTGGGTGGCTCAGTCGGTTAAGCATCCAACTCTTGATTTCAGCTCAGGTCGTGATCTCAGGATTATGAGATTGAGCCCTGGGTCAGGCTCTGAGCTGGGCGTGGAGTCTGCTTAAGATTCTCTCCCTCTCTCTCTCTGCCCCACTCTCCTAACTCGTGCTCATGTGCACGTGCACTCTCTCTTAAAAAAAAAAAAAGTTTATACCTTTGGACTGTGTAATTCTACTTTTAGGAATCTTCCTGAAAGAAATTACCTGAGATGAGGATGATTACCAGACATTAATGCAAAAAGATGCTATTACAGTATTATTTATAATCATGAAATGCTCTAAACTCCCCTTGCAGGAGAACAGCTAAATCACTGCAGCAGAGGCCCCAGTTAGGCCAGAAAAGAAATGCAAATATGTGGCGTGTTCCCACCCTTTGAGTATAGGTCTGAATTAACTCATACACATGGGCACTGGTGCAGAAAAAGCATTAACTCAAGCCCACAGTTGGAGTTTAGATTATACAGGTAAACTTGGTAAGGAGAAAGCAGATGCCAACAGAAGCCAGCTTGTAGGAAGAGACCATAGGGCCCCTGGAAAATAATTGATCCTAGAGAAGAAAGCACTTGGTGTGATAGAGTAGCTTCAGCAACACAGCTTGAGATTCCAAGAGAAGGGGCGCCTGGGTAGCTCAGTCAGTTAAGCATCTGCCTTCGGCTCAGATCATGATCCCAGGGTCCTGGGATGGAGCCCTGCATTGGGCTCCTTGCTCAGTGGGGAGCCTGCTTCTCCCTCTGCCTGCCGTCCCCCCTGTTTGTGCTCAATCTCTCTCTCTGACAAATAAATAAATAAAAATCTTAAAAAAAAAAAAAAAAAAAAGAGGGAGAGAGAGATTCCAAGAGAAGTCTCTCCTCTCCGACATTTTCTACCACGGCTTATCAACCACCAGCTTTGGACCTTCTCTTGGGCTCTTCTCCTGATGATCAGCTTGGCCTTTTGACTTATCACTTATCTACCCTTGGCTTGTTTTTGGATTACCTACTCAGCTTAAGTCTCAGCCTGGCCTGCCATCTCCCCCTTTCTATCGGATACACACAAAGAAATATCTAGTAGACATGAAAGTAATGCATGGGAAGAGTTTTAAGTGGAATAGGAATCGTGTTGGATATAATCTTAATCAAGTAATGAAGGATGAAAAAAATGTGTATATATAAGATGATTTTCATTATAAAAATGCCTTCAAGGTTTTGTAAAGAAATATGTTAAAGCCTTAAAGCAGGGTTATGAATGCCCTATATTTCATTTCCATTTAACTTTTCATTTTCCACGAACATGAAGGTATTATTTTATAGTTACAAAAGGGAGGTGTTTAAAATGTGCTCTTTTTCTCCCTCCTAAAAGGCAGGCAATGCACAAATCTATTAAATGTGGGTTGAAAAATAGACGGAATTGGCCTGGAAGTCACTGAAGCGGCCCATCTGGTTTAGCTGTATTGGATGAGAAACAGTTGATTGCTTAATTTGGCATCAGCTTGGGCCACTGGTGCTTTTACGCAGCCTCAGGGAGAGCTGTTCTGTATCTGGAAAACTGAGATGGTACCAGGCTGATAGAGGTGGTCCAAGGGGAATAATTTTGTATGATGTGGCAAATTAACGTTTGCAAAGAAAATGCTGTTCTGTTCTTCAAATGTTCTCAAAAATAGTTTATGAGACTAGACAGCCTCCCTGTCCAATTGCAAAAGAACTTCCAGTTCTCATTTGTAAGTGAATCTTGAATCAAACAATGATCAATAAGCCCAGTGCAACTGTGAGGATTTTGTTAGATATGAATATGTAAGCAAGCGCATACATTTATAGTCTAAATTCAGAATCTCCTACTTGAACCTAATCAACTTCCTTTCACTCTATAGCAATAATTTATTTGTAACATATTTATGCTCTCATTTTTTCTTCAGTCCAAGAACCATTAGCACTCATGTATTAAGCTTTGTATTGTTGCTTTGCACAAAGTCAAAATAATGCATATTTTTTCCTTCAACTATTATTGCAATTATGGTTTTAATTGCATACACTTCTTCCTCTCTGCCTAAACATAAAGATACACTGTATCTCATAGGTACTTATTAAATATATAAGGACCAAAGGATTTGGGGCACTCCAATCAGCATCTCCAGCTTCATGGTACGATTTCTCCTCCCTGAATTTTTGCTTCCCTTCATCTCCCAAACCCCAAGTTGTTTCATTTGCCGTAGCTTGAATAGCTAACTAAGAAAAGTCATTTTTGTCTTCCTTGACGCTGCCTGTGGAGGGGGCAGCCATCTCCTAGTCGGCATCATGGCTGCCCTCACACCTCCGGGGAAGCCCAAGATCATTAAAAAAGAGGACCAAGATGTTCATCTGGCCCCACTAAGACCAATGTGTCAAAATTAAGTGCAACTGGTGGAAACCCAGAGGCATTGACATTAGGGTGTGCAGGAGAGTCAAGGGCCAGATCTTGATGCCCAACAGTGGTTATGGGAGCGACAAGAAAACAAAGCACATGCTGCCCAGGGGCTTCCGGAAGTTCCTAGTCCACAACGTCAAGGAGCTTGAAGTGCCGCTGAGGTGCAACAAATCTCACCGTGCGGAGATTGCTCACAGCGTCTACTCCAAGAACTGCAAAGCCATTATGGAAAGAGCAGCACAGTGGGCCATCAGAGTCACCAATCCCAATGGCAGCTGCATGGCGAAGAAAATGAATAGACAGACAACTTACATGCATGTCATATTTGTGTTAATAAAATCATAAAACTCCCCCAAAAAAGCAATTTTTAAAAACTCTCATAGGCTCTTTACTCCAGTACATAAGCACATTCATACCTCTACCATCTTAAAACAACACTACAACAAAACACTTCCAGGTTAAAATGGAGACCAGATATTGATAAGCTAAGGGCAAGTACATTGCTCCTTGGGCCTCTAAACTTCCAAGGGTGGGAGAGAAGAGGGGCCCCAAAACTCTGAGTGCCGCCAGCAAGGGCCACCCTCCTCCTCCAACACTCACAACCTCACCATTACCCTCTGCCTTGAAGACCATCAAGGCTCGTGCCCTCCTGCCCTCTCTCTGTTATGCACTGAATTAGGTCCCCCCTTAATTCATGTTAAAGTCCCAACCACTGGTACCTCAGAATGTGACCATATTAAACTGTAGTTAAGGTCTAGGGACATCTGGGTGGCTCAGTCGGTTGAGCGTCTGCCTTTGGCTCGGGTCCTAGTCCCAGGCTCCTGAGATTGAGTCCCACATCAGGCTCCTTGCTCACTAACTTAAAATGGATTAAAGACTTAAATGTAAGACCTAAAACCATAAAACTCCTAGAAGAAAACACAGGGGAAAAACTCTGACATTGGCCTTAGCAATGAATTTTTTGGATAGAACACCAAAAGCATAGGCAACAAAAGCAAAAATAAAGAAGTGGGACTACATCAAACTACAAAGCTTCTGCACAGCAAAAGAAATACGCAACAAAATGAGAAGGCAACCTATGGAATGGGAGAAAATATTTGCAAAACATCTGATAAAGGGGTCAACATCCAAAATATATAAGGAAGTCATACAACTCAAGTGCATAAAAAAACAATCTAATTTAAAAATGGGCAAAGTACCCAAACAGACATTTTCCCAAAGAAGACATACAAATGGTTCTCAGGTACATGAAAAGGTGCCCAACGTCACAAATCATCAGGGAAATGCAAATCAAAGCCGCAATGAGATATCACCTCACACCTGTCAGAATGACTATTATCAAAAAGACCACAGATAACAGTGTTTGCAGGATATGAAGAGGGAACCCCCCTTGCAATACTGGTAGGAATGTAAATTGGTAGAGCCACTATGGCAAACAATATGCAGGACCCTCAAAAATTTTTTTAAAAAAATTAACTACCCTATGATCCAGCAATCCCACTTTTGGGTATATATCCAAAGGAAATTAAATCACTATCTCAAAGAGATATCTGCGCCTGATGTTCATGCAGCATTGTTAACAACAACCAAGACATGGAAACAACCTAAGTGTCCACTGATGGATGATGAGTATGGTATTATATACATATATATATAATATTACTCAGCCATAAAAAAGAAGGAAATACTACCATTTGTGACAACATGGATGGGCCCTGAGGGCACTATGTAAGTGAAATATATCAGACAGTGAGAGACAAATACTGTATGATCTTACTTACATGTGGAATCTAAAGAAGCTGACCTCATAGAAACAGAATAGCATGGTGGTTACCAGGGGCTGTGGAGTGTGGGAGAAATGGGGAGATGTTGGTCAAGGGGTACAAACTTCCAGTTATAAGATGAATAAGTTCTTGGGATCTAATCCGAGCCTAGTGACTATAGTTAACAATACTGTATTATATACTTGGATGTTGCTAAGAGTAAATCTTAAATGTTCTCACCACACACACACACACACACACACACACACACCCCAAAAGGTAATTGTGAGAGGTGATGGATGTGTTAACTAACCTTATTGTGGTTATCATTTCACAACATATACATGTATTAAATCATCACATTGTACATCTTAAACTCACACAATGTTACATGTCAATCATATCTCAATAAAGCTGGAAAAAAGAGAAAGACACAAAAGTACAATAAAACTAGCTTTAGGGCACCTGGGTGGCTCAGTTGGTTAAGCGACTGCCTTCGGCTCAGGTCATGATCCTGGAGTCCCTGGATCGAGTCCCGCATCGGGCTCCCTGCTCGGCAGGGAGTCTGCTTCTCCCTCTGACCCTCCTCCCTCTCATGTGCTCTCTCTCATTCTCTCTCTCTCAAATAAATAAATAAAATCTTTAAAAAAAAAACTAGCTTTAGATTATAAATCATAAAAAAGGAAAAAAATCTGAGTAGAAACAAATTGCTCTCTGCGAAATCTTTACTTATAGCCCTCTTTTATTAATCGGGATTCTTGGCCATGGAGACTGCCTCTGGCAATCTTGAACAAAAGTTAATTTGTTTCAAGGATTTGGGAGACAAAAAAAAAAGGCTTGGAAAAACCTGGTTAGCACTGAGTGGTCCCTAAACAGTCTTCAAACTCTTATATCACTCAGGTTTCAAAGACCCAGGTGAGGGCGTCCCATGATCTAGCCTAGGTCTAGCCTCCATCAGGGTGAGGGAGCTGGCCTGTTAACTTCCACTGGGGCAGGCAGATACCACCTTTCTCCAAGAAAAGGCAGAGTGGGAGAACGGTCAGCCCCCAAACTGCTAGGGTCCTGTTAGGAAGGGGGAATGAAATCATATTGAACTGAAATGTGATGTCATGACTATGCATCTTCTGCTGGCAACTTTGCTTCTGGCTTGCCTTCTTCACCATTCCTGGGGAAGGGTCATCCTTCCCTCACTCTTCCTTCTCCTCACCTCTGATGCCTAATTGGTCACAAAGTCTTTACAATCCTAACTTCTAATCTCTTTCCTACCCTCTCTACCTTTAAGGCAAACTACCTTCATGCACTGTGCTTAATAAAGTAAGGTATAGAAGGGACTCCTAACTTTCCCCTCAACCTTCCGTTTGCTCTGTTTGGGCTCATTCCAGTTCCAGAGACTTCGTGGACTTTGTTCGTGTCCCTTTGGCTTAGAAAGACCTCAGCTTCCCTGACTCACTTCAAAGTGTTCGGTGCAGTCTTAGAGCTGGACTCAACCCCAGGTTCTTCCCACTCTTGGTACAATTCTGAATCCGTTAGGATCCAGCTCGGTAGTGAATTACTGAAATAAAAAACAACTGCGTCTTAAAAGGCTAGAAGTGTATTCCTTTCCTATAGTAACAGAAAATCTCTAAAGGAGATCAGTCCAGGGCTGGTGGGCCTCCCACCCATGGGTCTCAGTTTCTGCTTCTGAGGGGACCCAAATTAAGACAAAGGGGTAAAAATTCACTTGGGGCATTTGATTCAAAATAATTATTCCCCTGAGCACAGTTCTTTAACAACTTGGGTAATTTTCAGGTGTACATAAAGAAACCCTAGGCAGGTTTTCAACAAATTATTTCTGCATGTAGAACTATTACACCACACACCTATGTAGCAGCCTAGAAGAAGCTTGCTTCTGAGGGGGATCAGAGATGTGACTTCTTCCTCTTGGGGTTCTCGGGGACACTCCTGCCCACGCTTCCACCCACCACCACCACCACCAGGCTCTAACTTCTCAGCATATTTCTCTCTTCCCTCTTCCCCTCAGGCCTACTCATTCTGGAGCCCAGCAACCAGCTTCCTGGCTTCCCCCAGGGTCTTACCCCCACCCCACCCCCAGTCTCAGCCCAGGTCTAAAACTCACCAGTATCCGAGGGAGGTGTCCCTGAGCTGTCAGAGTCACCAGAGCTGATTGCTGAAACACCTGAGGTGTTAAGTGTTGATAATAGCTTGCTGAGTTAACCCCTCCCAGGAGATATTTACATCTTAATGGGAACAATCTGGAACCGCTGTTTTTTCTCCACTTGGCTCGCGCGAAGACAGTGGTGATGATCTGAACAGCACCCTAGGGTAGATGGATGAGACTCCTCAGGGCTGTAGGTTACCAGTGCGGGAATTCTGGCCCCTCTGAGAGCCTCACTCTCTGCCTTACTGGCTGCTCCCAGGGCTGAGGGGTCCTTATCTCAGCCACACATGTCCTCCACACTGGGACAATCATAGAGAAACCACCTTACACCTTTAAGGAAGGGATGGTGCCAGCGCGTTGCCCAGCGGGCCAAGGCAAGATTGAAAACCAGTGCCTAAAAACAGAAAAATGTGCTTTTTTTTTGGGAAAAATTCCAAAACTACATACAAGTGGAGACTACAAGTGATTCTTTCTACTTAACCCAGATTCATCAACCAATACTTCGCTATTCTCATTTTATCCGGTACCCCACACCTTTTTTTTTTTTGCACCAAGTTTTCTCTAAAGCAAATCTCATGTCCTTTCACTTTACTGTGCATCTCAAAAGGAAGGAAGGAAGGAAGGAAGGAAGGAAGAAAAGAAGGAAGGAAGGAAAAGCTTTTTCTTATATAACCACAATGCTATTATCACAGTTAACAAAATTAATAACAATTCATAAATCTTATCTATCGCTCAGTCCATATTTAGATTTCTAGATAATTGGGAAAACAGAAGTACTTTTTAAATAGTGGGACCTTTTTACAACATCAGAGTAGACAGGTTTATAGGAAAAAAATTGGGAAGCAGAAATTGTACCCTCTTAGACCCCCTCAGAACATCCAGTTGACCCAAACTAAGGTGGTGGAGTCTTGATAAGCTGAAAAAGCAAATTATCTTCTTATACTTCTTCAGTCCAATAAAAAGTAAAAGTGTTCTTCCCCATTTCACTGTGTGCTTCAGTTCACAGGATTTTGTAAGGTACTAAAAGGTCACTTCTACCCACCTCAAAGGGCTCATATCAGTCTCCCTCTGAAACAATGTGAATAAAAGACTCCTTGTATATTCTAAGGGGAAATATTACGGTGTCTACTTGTTGTTCTTTGTATCAAAGTCTCAGGGAAAAAAATGGTGAGGATGTGTACATTTGTACATGAGCCAGGAGTTGTCCATTAACTTTCTAAATGATCCAGTCACAGTCTACTGAATTTGGAAGAACTGCCAAAGATGAAAGAGCTTTTCCTGCTCAACTGGAACTAAGGAAAAGTGGTTTGGGACAGTAAGTGACAAGTCAGAGAAAGATAAAAATCACCATAACTCCTACCAGCTAGCCTAGAAGAGATTTTCCTTTACTTTTTCTCTGTTACAGCTTCTCCTTGCTGCAAAATGAGCCCTTTCTAGTTATAGCTAGCATGGTTGACTTTTCATCACATCCCAGGTTCCATTCTCAGGGCTCGATGTGGCTTAGCTCAGTTCGTCCCCACAACTCTATGAAGTCGGCATTATGATTATTCTCACTTTTACAAATGAGGAAAGGAAAGGACAGAGAAGTCCGAGGATAAGTTATGCAAGATTACACGGCTAGTTATAAAATGGCCGAGGCGGTGCTTGAATCCCGGGCATCTAGTTTGGGATGAAATGCTGGGATTTTTGTACATATGATCTCATCTGATATCATTGCTTTCATTGCGTAGCTCTGTCCCAACACTTTTCACACCGTCCGAATTAATTTCTCCTTCCTCTCTTGTTTTTCCAAATGAAGTTATGAGCTCCTAGAAAGAAAAGGCTGCTACTTCCCGACAGTGCTTACCTAGCAAATGGCAGACATTCATTTAACGTACGTGACAGGACCAGGGCTTGGGTGAGGAGACGGAGGAACTCACCCACAGTGCAAAATTTGAGAGGGCTCAAAAAAAAAAAAAAAAAAAAAAAGCCTTGACAATCAAGATGGATGATACTTTAATGCAATGTTTTTTGAAAAATTAAAATCAAGGTCAGTGGCAGTGCCATGTTGAGCTATGCTGGAGCCTGAGGCAAAAGGAAAAGTCAGCCAGAGTAATCCGGTCTTTAAAATATTGATATTGTGGGGCGCCTGGGTGGCTCAGTCGGATAAGCGTCTGACTCTTGATTTCAGCTCAGGTCGTGGTCTCAGGGTTGTGAGACTGAGCCCTGCATCATGCTCCGTGCTGGGCCTGGAGCCTGCTTAAGATTCTCTCTCTCCCTCTCCCTCTGCCCCTTCCACACCACCTCCCACTCATGCACGCGTACTCGCTCTCTAAAACAAAACCAAAAAAGTTGATATTTTAATCATCATGGATTTTTTGCATTAATTTTGATTTCTTAAGATTATTGCATTGAAATATTATTTTTCTTGATTATTGAATTTTTTGGTGTCTCCTCCTCCCCCTTAAATTTTCCTCCTGAGGTGAGCGCCTCACTTGCCTCATCCTGGTCCAGGCCCCAGGCACAATTGAATAAATGGTTAAGTTCACATGCAATATCTACCTTTTGCTGGTGAAAATATATATGAAGTTGCTACTCAATGAATAATGGAAAAGACAAATATAGAAACAAACATTAAATCAACAAAACTTAAAGTTGTGGGAGACATTGTTTCTAGGAAATTCTTTGTGTTTGCCCGAGTCATCTGAGGTTGGCTATCTCAGTTATTTCAAGCAGGTTGTTAATGAGGTCACAGCCATTGACCAATCGTCTTAAAAAGCCCCTTGAAGAGCATGTCCCGCTAACAATGACTTATTCATTAAGCAAACACTCACTGAGTACCTGCCATGTAGCAGGTTGTATGGCAGATGCTGAGGATACACAGATGCACAGGCAGGGCCTGCTTTTTCAAGTGGAGTGGAGGTGGGAGAAAGTCAATAGGCAAGAGTTCGTAGGTCTATCCAGAAGATTCATGAAAGGCTTCTCAGAGCGGGCCAAGAGCGTGTCAGTTTGCAGTTGCAGTGTTTGAAAGGGCCCAATAGATAATTCTCCCCAACTTGAGATCTGAATTACTTGTAAAATAAGACAAAGAAGTTGGCAGTTAAAGACCAAAATATTAACTTTATCCCTGGTACAATGGATGTTGGAGAATGTGGCTCATACCGCCAACAAGCAGGCTTCTTAGTGCAGAATCCCAGAATTAGACAGACCCACCCAGCACTCCTCGACCAAGGCAGACCCTGCCCGCTGCAGGGACAGAGCTTGCCTCTGGAGATTTGGAAGAGAATGGGGGCTCCCTGGGTGCAGCTTGCACCCAAAAAGTAGTGATTGGATGAAGCATGTCAACTATTGCCTATATGGTATAAACAGTGAGATGCATAAATGAACTGTAATCCCTAGAGGTGGTTGGTTAGCATTTGAAACACCTAATCAGGAATGTACGTTCCAGAGAGGTTTAAGTACTACAAATATTGTTATCTAAATCTATACTCAGAGGATTTGTTAATAAATACGTTAGAAATAATTTTCCATCGATGAAATGACTGATATTAGATATTTATATGACAGGTTAGAAAGATTATACTGGCCCAATTGCTTTTGCACAAAGGAGGTATAAGAATCTGGCAAGCCAAGCAGTCTGATATTGTCAGAGCAGTGCCCTGGGTCCAAAGCCTCCTTGGTTCTATGCCCACCTTTTCATGGAGAACTCAGTTGCAGATAAACTGTAGGACTGGCCAGTCCCATCGTCAGAATTTTGCTGTATCCATCTTAAGATTGAGTCTTTCCTGTAAGGTGCTTGTTGGAATGTGTAAGGACTGAGAGAGGAACTTCCACACAAGTTTACAAGAACATGACGCATGACTGTTTTTGTGCCTACTTGCTGATAAATATACATCTGGTAGGATTTGGTGTAAGACTTTCTTTTTTTTTTTTTTTTTTAAGAGTTTATTTATTTATTTGAGAGAGAGAGAGAGCACAAGTGGGGGAAAAGGGAAAGTTGGCTCCCCGCCCAGCAGGCAGCCCGACGGGGCTCAGTCCCAGGACCCTGAGTTCATGACCGGAGCCAAAGGCAGATGCTTAACCGACTGAGCCGCCCAGGTGCCCCAAGACTTGCTTTCATTATAATAGGCCATGTAGTAGCTAAGTTGTGGGGGTGGTGATGTATATTTCACCTTCCTACTTTTCTTTGCTAGAACCGGAAGAGCCTCACCACTAAAGAATGGCCAAATTGGCTTGGGTCAGTTCAATACATCCTTCCCAAACTCACTAATCAGGTAAATCCCTCTTCCCCAACCCCAGGGGTGGAGAGAGCAGGAGTGTTATACTAATAGAAGTTCCTTCACATGGAGGGGCACCTGGGTGGCTCAGTCTGTTAAGCGTCTGACTTTGGCTCAGGTCATGATCTCAGGGTCCAGGGATTGAGCCCCATGTCAGGCTTCCCACTCAGCGGGAAGTCTGCTTCTCCCTTTCCCTCTGCTCCTCCCCCAGCTTGTGTCTCTCTCAAATAAATAAATAAAATCTTTTTAAATTTTTTTATTTTTTTATTTTTTATTTATTTAAAAAAAATTTTTTTATTATTATGTTATGTTAATAATAAATAAAATCTTAAAAAAAAAAAAAGTCCCTTCACATGGAAAGGAAACTCAGTAGTAGGGAATGAGAGTTCTCCACTAACAGTGGACAAACCAATGTTCTAGGCAATAGAAATAGCGTGGATTAAAACACAGAGGCCGGATGAACACATTCAGGAAATTATAAATCATTCAATATTCCTGGAGTATAAAGGGCAACAGGAGGAATGGTGGGAGATAAAAGCAGACATCAGGGCAGGGATCTCTCACAAATCCATACAAAAATTTAAGAACTATCTAGCAGTGCTAAGTAGGATGAAAACAGGACAGGATTTGAATATTAGAAAAATGCCTTTGTTGGCAGTGTGGGGCGTAGAGTGTGAGGGGAAGGCAGCAAGACTAGAGGCAGGGATACCAAGAAAGTAAGGCACTGCTGCTGATGAAATGGTCTGATCTGAAACAGTGGAAAAGAGATGGCAAAGAAGAAAGAACATGAATGGTTCTCAAAAAGGAGAATTTGGAAGACCTAGTGATTGAGTGGATATATGAGGTAAAGGAGTGTCTTGATCCATTCAGGCTGCTATAACAGAATATTCTAGACTGGGTGGTTTTTAAACAACAGGAATTTATTTCTTACAGTTCTGGAGGCTGGGAAGTCTGAGATCAAGGTGCCAGTAGATTCGGTGTCTGGTGAGAGCCCACTTCCCGGTTCGTCGACGGCTGTGCCTTCACTCGGCAGAAGATGGTAAGGAGCTCTCTGGGGTCTCTTCTCTAAGGGCACTGATCCCATTCATGGGGGTTCCCACCCTCATGACCTAATGGCCTCCCATGGCCCCACCTCCTTATAGCATCACTGGGAGTTAGGTTTCACTATATTAATTGGGGAGGGGTGGGGCGGGGGGGGGGGACACACAAGTATTCAGTCCATAGCCGGGACAGAGGCTTGTAGTGTCATCTCCATTTTCAAAGTACACAAGTGGGCACAATTTACAGAGAAGCATTCAATCTATAAATATTTATTGAGCCACGAATATATAAATAGCAAATTGAGAGTAGTAACTGTAGGTGGTAGGTTGAATTTCCCACAGATGACTACCACAAACACATTTCCGAGGGTAAAATCCTTCTCTGTATGTTGTGTACATAGTGCCCAGAAATCAGGAGTGCCTTACTATAGGTTTCTTACGTTCGGTAGGTCATTAACCTCTGCTTAGGCAGTGTCTGGCCTGTGGCAGTTTCTCAATAAATAACCTGCTGAATAATCTAGAAGAAGCATAATACCCCTGTGTGTTAGTTATCCATTGCTGTGTAGCCAGTTCCCCACAAGTCAGCATCTTAAAACAGTGAACGTTTATTAGCTCACAGTTCCTGTGAGGAAAGAATCAGCAAACGAATGGTTTGGCTGGATGGTTCTGGCTCACGGTCTCTCACAAGGCTACACTCGAGGTGTCAGCTGGGACAACAGGCGTCTGAGACTTGATGAGACCAGAGGAGGCCCTCCCACAAATACTCACTAGGCAGTAGGCCAGAGGCCTCAGCTCCTTGTCATGTGGGCCTCTCCATAGGGCTGCTCACACCTGGCAGTCCCAGAGCGGATGATGATGATGATGATGATGATGATGGTGAATGAGTGAGAGAGGGAGAGAGGGAAGGAGGGAGAGAGAGAGAGGCCTCACTGCCCTTTATGACCAAGTCTCAAGTCATCATCCCTTGTGCGCTCTTCTGTTCATTCGAAGCAAGTTACCACTAAGTCCAGCCACCACGCCAGGGAAAGGATGACGCGCTATCAGGGGGTCCCTGGGGACCATCCTGGAGGCAACCTATCATACTTTGTGAATTGTTAACCGACTGTGCAAATAGCAGCCTCCAAATGCTCCCACAAATATGTTCTTTGCTGTGAAGGTGGCTATAAATTATTTATCAGCCTCTCCCTCATAGTTTTGCAAACATGGTAACACTATCACCTCTTTGCTCCTCAAATGCAAAGGGCACTCCAGCAGGTAAATGGACGGTAACGACAACTACCTTAGCACCACAAAGATCCCAGGGAAGGGGCGCCTGGGTGGCTCAGTCGTTAGGCGTCTGCCTTCGGCTCAGGTCGTGATCCCAGGGTCCTGGGATGGAGCCCCGCATCCAGCTCCCTCCTCGGCCAGGAGCCTGCTTCTCCCTCTCCCACTCCCCCTGCTTGTGTTCCCTCTCTAGCTGTCTCTCTCTCTCTGTCAAATAAATTAAAAAAAAAAAAAAAAAAAAGATCCCAGGTAGGCCGATGAATTGCCTTGAGGCAGTTTTTGTTTGTGTCTTCAAGGTTGTCCCTTGACTAGAATGAAAGTTTTGTATTTCTCAAGCCCGGCTCCATCAGCCGGGCAAAACTCGATACCAGTTTCAGCGTTAAAAAAAAGTATTGACTTGGGTAGATCATTTTATTCAAACCCTTGTTCTAAGATGACCTGTTAAGACAAGCAAAGTGTCGCTACAGTCAGGAATTTTTAAATGAAAGTGCTCAGTGTTTTCCAAAGAACAAAATGTGGGTTTGCTTCAGGGAAGGAAAATATTTTTTTTTTCTTGGTTTTAAAACACGCACACTTTCTCTTTCATAAAAAAAAAAAAAAAAAATTAAGGTGAATTTGCTAAACAGAGATTTGGGCTGAGTTTGCCAGAGGCAAAAGTGGTCCCCTGTGAAGATTTTCTGGCTGGCAAGCCGGTATGGTCATCTGATGGGTTAGAGATATGGGCCCTTTGTCTATTTTTATTTTTTAAATTTTTATTATTTTTTAAAAGATTTATTTATTTTGAGAGACGGAGAGCACGTGTGTGCGCACGCGCTAGCAAGCAGCGGGGAGGGGCAGAGGAAGAGAATCTCCAGCAGACTCCCCACTGAGTGTCGCTGAGCTCCATCTCATGACCCTGAGATCATGACCCCAGGTGAAATCAAGAGTCCCACGCTTAACGGACTGAGCCACCCGGGTGCCCCTCCTTTGTCTATTTTAGCCCATTATTTCTGCAGCCTCAGCCAGCGCCTGTCCTGCTTCATTCTGCGGGATGAGTCTCTTCATGCCAATTCCAGATAGAGCCTCGGAATAAGCAATTAAATTTTCGGGGGAGCACACGTGGAAGGGTGGGAAAAACAATTTTTCTCTTACAAGACAGTTGAATAAAACTATCCAAAGAGAGAAATGAAATGAGTCCACTTGATATCAAACAAAGACGCGTGAAGGGAAATTTTCCCAATTATGCTGTGGGTGTGAATGTTTTCACACAGCCTTTCCCCAAAAACAATTGTGCGCGGTGGCTGCCAAACCTGGTCCAGATGTTCCACATCAGCCTTCCGAGATGGCATCTCTGCCTAGCCCCGACAGAAACTCACTGTTTACTCTAGCTGAATTTCCCCAAACTCTGTCCCTCCAAGACCAAATGCATCTTGGTCCTTAGAGTTCTGTACCACCTTGGCAAGCTCTGTGTGGCTGGTAACCTTAGCCATTAAAAATGCTTTAAAATCATTTCTGTGTAGTAATTAGATTAAGATTTGTCCTTTGAAGTCCGCCTCCAATTGGCATTTCAGATATCACTTAACAAGCTCACACTCGGCTTTTGTGTTCGTATGTTGGGCCCTGTGGCCATAGGGCCCCTTGAGTTTTTACTTCAAGGCTGGATTAGTGGACAGGGAGCAAGTTTATCACCACCAATACATCTTTAAAGAACGGTGCTTTCATCACGTAGCATTTTCTCCTTTTCTTAACCAGCTCTCTCCTCTATCAAATGTTTCAATAACCATTCGTGTTATCGAACGGTTAACAGGCCTCGACTAGTGTTTCTCAAACACTAATATGGATATGGATCATGGAACGTCTTGTTAAAGTGCAGATTCGGATTCAGTTAGGTCTGCGGTGGGGCCTGAGAGTCTACATTTCGAACGTGTGTCCCGATGATGCTGATGTTGCTAATTCCAGACCTACTTTGAGTCTCAGGGACCTAAAACTACACTAATGGTGATGAGAGGCAAACTGGCTTTGCTTTCAGTACCTCACTGGTTATCCTTCTTCGGCGAGCCACTTGTAGGGTTGAGATAAACAGCTTCTCACCTGAAGAATAGTTCTCTTTTCCTCTTTCTCTCTTGTGAGGCAAACGCTTGAATTTCCCTCCAGCTAAATCCGTTTGAATAAAGAAAATACTGATTGAGCAACTTTACATCAATAAATACATTCCCTGTTTCTAATGATTGGAGTAAGTAATGGAAATTGGATGGACATTTTTAGCAATTGTTTTTTCTCTTTAAAGTGTCAGCACATTAGCTGTGGTTTATTTGCTTTGTTTGAAGTGACCTCCAATGCTGCTCAGGAAACACTCTACACGCTGCTTTAAAAGAATTAATCATATTGAATTAGTGATTGGTTTTTAAAAGCCTTTCTAATGGCAATACACTCCCAAGGACTTTCAGGGTCATTTCGTACCTTCTCTCTCTCACTCTCTCTCCATCCGTCTTTCTCTCAATCTCTCCCTTATAATTGGCCCATGTTTTACAGACTCTAGAAACCTTCCCAAACTTGCTGATTAATATTAATAATCGGAAGTAGTGAGGTAAAGGAACCCCATTTCTTTAAGGATGCTCCATCCAGCTCCAAGAAGCCCACTGGCTAAGAGAGACTGGGGATAGGGCATCAGCTGGCGGAAGACAACAAGGCGAGAGGAAAATTCCCTTTGCTATTCACTGGAGAGTTTCAGGCAATTCCCAGAGGAGTGGCTACACTCAGTGTGACTATTTAGTTTCATAGAATATGCTCCCTTTTAGGTCTTTCTTGTCACTTGAAGAATGTGGGGTCTGCAGAGAGGGAAAAGCAAATGATTCCCACTGAATCTCTCTCTTGGATTATATTTATTTGCCAAAATCTTGTAGACCCAAGAGAGAAATAATACAACTTCACAATTTTTATCTAAGTCTCTCCAATGTCTTGGCAGGTCTAGAACACTTAGTTTTTTCATTACTCTAATAAAGGAGATCTGTAGGTGACTTTCTTTGTTTTGTTTTTGTTTTTAAACAGGCTCCACACCCAGCGTGGAGCACGATGCGGGGCTCAAACTCACAACCCTGAGATCAAGACCTGGGCTGAAGAGTCAGACGCTTAACTGACTGAGCCACCCAGGCGCCCCTGACTTTCTTTGAGTTGTAATTTCATAGTTCACTATTTCCCTTACTTTTATTAAAAAACAAAAACTAGTAGCTCCCTTTTTGCTACTTTACCTTAGATAGAGAAACTTGAGGTACCACAGCACCTGGTTTCAGATCCTAGCATTGCTTCATCCCTAACTATCTGACCTTGACTTAAGATGACTTAAGTCACTTAACCTCAGTTTCCTCACCTGAAAAACGGGGATAATAAAAGTACCATCTTTGTAGGGGGCATCTGAAGGAATACTAGCTGGCACAATAAAAGTGCTCGATAAAAGTTACCTATTGTTTTAGTCCTGTTCAGCTCAAATAACTGCAAAATGCCCAACGTGGATCATTGCAACATAACCTACTACTAGGTTCTGTCCATGTGATTCTGAAACCAGCTGATCAGTTGTCTGCATTAAGTCAGTGCCATGGTTTGGTGATGCGACAAGACAGTCATGTGTGCCTACAACATCAGAGCATAGCAAAGGTATTGTTTTTGTTGTTGTTTTATTTTGTCTTCAGCAACTGTATTGTTTTTACCCACCCTCCCAGCCCATGAGGGCTTAAGCGAGAACAGAAGTGATGAAAATGCTTTGCAAAGCTCAGTGCCCCACGCGGAACACACACACAGTGATACTTGCTGTAAACTACACTAATACACTATAACCCTGGATTTTATTTTTAGTGTCTGGTTTTCTAAAACCCTATGTGGTACAGGTCAACCAATGTTCAAGCGTACGTAGCGCCACTGCCCCGACTTAGGTGCTGTGAAAACTTAAAAGATGATGTAAGACAAGGTTTCTGCCCTCAAGGATTTGACAAAGATTTTACACCAGAGACCAAGCATCTGCGGCTCACCGTAAGGACGGATGAGGACAGGGGCTCCAGTAGATTCAGAGAGCCAGCCACGGGGGGTTTTCGAAATGCTGTCGTAGTAATTAAATATCCCCTGAGGCGTCCCTATTTAGAACTTGGCTTTACATCTTAAAGATTTCTGGTTCATTCCCACAATGGCCAAAGAAAGTTTGTGTCTGTGTTATATGTCTTGTGTGTGTGTGTGTGCATGTGTGCGTGCAAATTGCTGCCCTAGACCAGTCTAAAACAACTTTTTTCCTTTTTTTTCCATTTATTCAACAAATATTGATCAAGAGCGTATTACGTGTGTTAGGAGTTGTGCCCTATTTATTCCAGTCACAATTGTACACACAAGTCCGGAGTCCTTTGGGCAGTGGCTTTAGTAAAATGAATAAATTAGGGTAAAATCTTTCACTCTTCTGATTAAGTAAAGTATCCGTGTAGGCCAATTTCAAGATGCAGGATTCGTTTTAGAAAAAGGTATCGGGGCGCCTGGGTAGCTCAGTCAGTTACGCATCCGACTCTTGATTTTGGTTGAGGTCATTTTCTCGGGGACCTGACCTTTGGCCTCTGCGCTCAGCGGGGAGTCTGCTTGAGATTCTCTCTCTCCTTCTCTCTCTGCCCCTCTCCCCTGTGCTCTCTCTCTCTTTCTCTAAAATAAATAAATCTTAAAAAAAGAAAGAAAGAAAGAAGAAAGAAAGAAAGAAAGTGAAAGAAAGAAGAAAGAAAGAAAGAAAAGAAAGAAAGAAGGAAGCATCAAGATGCTGGTGGAGAAATCTGAAGTTTAGTTATATGGAGATGTGTACCAAAACCAGAAATGATTCTCCATACCTTTTACCATAAAAGCAGTTTGTTGCCTGTCTGAATGTTCCAGTGTCATTTTATTGGTACTCATTCTATTTTCAGAGTATTACTTGCTACTGAAAGAAAATAGAATCAGGTTACAATCAGATCCTTAGTTCAGGAGCACTGTAATAATATCCAATTTGCTGGATGCTGCAAGTGAAATCACTGGGTAGCCGAACAGATGGGGCCCTTTTATGTTCAGCTAGAGCATACTCAACCTTTGACATGAGATCTGTTTGTAAACCAAGAAATGTTAGCTTAAACCCCAGGGCCTCTTAAACCCTTGACTTCTCTGAAAAATGCTAGAGGATACATTGAGGCAAATAGTTTAAGAAAGTTCAAAATAGCAATAAGTGCTTGATGAACATATTTGACTCCATGACATTTCAGCCTCGTTGGTCAGGGAAGATCTTTTTTTCCCTTGAAATCACTTTGGAGGTAACATGATTTTTCCCTTGCTACTCAAAAAATATCTTTACTTGTCATAAAATGAAATAAAAAACCTCCAAGCCCAAGCATATAAAAGGCTTAAATGCATGAGCCTTATCATGATCTTTCCTATTGTAGTTCCGAAATTAGTCCTGAAATTCCACGGAAGGTGCTGAAAATGTCTCTTTTGCATTTCTTTTCTAGATTGTTCCCTCTCTGCGCAATGGTTACCAGAGTCTTTTAGAATGACTTATATTTGCTAATTGGATTAAAGGTGTGATAATGGAAGAGAGTTTTTTCCAATATCCCAGTAACGTTCTTAATCTGGGAAACAGATGTTCCCACACCTTTTTGCATCTTTGTGTTCAGTGATTACAGTAAGAAGATTTCAGAATCTTCCAAATAGTTCAAATTCATTTTCCACACAGTTGGAAGTGGGAAGCCATCAGGATGAAGGCCTTGAAACTTAAATGTAATCAACAGGAGTTGGAAGAAGGTAGAAAAGGGAGAGAGGAGTCCGAGTTGTTCTTACTTGTGGTTTCTAGATTTCTCTCAGCGCTCAAAGTCATCCTCCCGTTTCATTCATTTATTGGAGCAGTTAATGCTTTTTATGATCTCATGCACACAGAGAAAAATATAAAAATGCATTTACCAGGTGGAAAACGAAAGATAATTCTGACTTAGGTGGTCATACTACCTTCATTGTAGATAATTCTTATACCTAAAACACTATAAAAAGGCAGTTTATCATCTATCCATTAGAAAAAAGGTGCTAAAACCAGATAAAACCTTCTCCTATCTTTCACAATAATTTTGTCTTAACTTGCTTTTCTTTCGTCCAAAAATGTTTATATAAGTTTTGTAGGCCATCAGTATTTGAGAAAACGGGAGGAAAATGATTCTTTTATTATCAAAATACAGGTCATAATGAAATATATGGTTTCTAGTGTTCAGGTTGTATTTTGTTTTTAAAGCCACAAAAATCTTCTTACGGTAGCACCCTGGTTGAAAGTTTTAACAAACTTGGTTTTTAAAAAAAGTTTAGTAATAATAATAATGGGAAAAATCCTTTGGCCGCGTTCATCTGTGAGAGTGATTAATCTGGTATTATAAAACCTCACATTTTCCATAACCGATATTTGGAATCAAAGATGTGCAGGACGTCTGTCTACATCTGATGTTATACAAAAGCCTTGGCATGCATAGACATGGAGATTCTTGGGTCCTGCTCCCAAAGGGTCTGATTCATTAAGTCTGGGGGTTTCCCTGGGAATCTGCACTTTTAACAAACAGCTCTGGGTGATTCTGATGTTAGTGGTCCAGGGACCATTCCTGGAGAATGGCAGTTTTGGAGCTTGTCTGAGATTGTAATGGTGCGACTCAGCCCTGCCCACCACCCTCTGCTTGCACCGCTATTACTAAATATCCCTCAACAAAGATCTTCAGGGGGATGACTTTCCTACAGCTCCAATATCTTGAAATACATTCTGAATTATCCTCAATTATAACAATTATGTTTGGTTAAACACCTTTGAGTTACTCACTAAAATACTCCTGCAATTAGTGAATGCACAAGGGCATATCTGGTAACTCTATTAATCACACTACATGTTTGGCCAGAAACTCTGGTTAGATAAGAGAGGTGGGGCTGCCTAGTCACCCAGTTTTGAAATCCAACTGAAATGTTAGAATTCAAGCAAAGGGCTCTTAGCCTACCACCATTATATATCGGAAAAGCGATTGTGTCATTCAGAGCAAATACTCAGAGATGGTGCCTATACATTACAGAGATATTAAAAGGGTAAAGAGAAGGGGTTGAATTATGACAAAGACCTGGCTATTTTGACAACTGGTATATAGTATGGTCTGTTTCACGGAATTTCATCATATATTCCTTCTGTTTATCTTCCTAAATCAATTTAGATGTGTTGACTCCAGCGATATTTGAAAAGGCTTCTGGTGAATTCTAGACTGCCTCTGAATAGTGTATCCCTCATCACGCACACCTGGAGGCAAGGAGGCGTCAGGAAGTGGCTGCACCAGAGAATGGCTTTTCTTCCCTGGGTGAAAGCTGGACCATGTCTGCAAAGGAGGCCAGACAAGCTCTCACAAATAAGGTACAAGACAGAGTTCCTATGAGAACCAACTATTTACTTTCCCTCTCTTTTCTCCTCTGTTGGCACCCTGCAGAAAAAAAGGAAGTGTGGTAGAATGTATTATTGGTTCACAATTCTTCCTTTTATTCCCTTCCTTGTGCTATACTTCACTAGGTAGATGATGCTTATCTGTCCCATTGACTTTGAGTTTGGCCATACGACTTGCTCTGCCTAAGGGCAAGTGGGCAGAGGTGATCATGAATCAGTTCTGATCCAAGATGCTAAAAGGCACTGCACATTTCTGCCAGACTTTTCTTGTACTTCTGTTATCTCCCTGCGAAGAGCATGCCCTGGGCAGCTGTGGATTTCAGAATGAGACACACATGCAACAGGCCTCGCTCTGATTCATAGCCTTAAGCAGAGCTGCCGTAACTGGCCCACAGACACATGAGTGGGAACAATAAGTGTCATTTTAGTAAGCCACTCTGATTGGAGGAGGGGCTTGTCTGTTATGCAGCAGCATCATAGCATTAGCTGACTAATACAGGAGGGTAACTGCCATTTACTCAGGACTCACTCCTTGCCAAGCACCATGCACACTAACTCCTTTAATCTACAAAATTTCTGAGCTCTATTGATGCTCCCATCTTTCATGACACATCTGCCCAGAGAGGGAAGGACCCACAGCTAAGAAGTGGCTGGGCCAGAAATTCAAATTCACACGTTCCCCTGTCCAAATACAGCGATTATTTCATGGCTCTTTCCTACCTTCCTGCAGTTAGCAGCACAGGTTGTAGCAACATAAGAAACGATTTTGCTCTTTTATGAAGTGCTTTACAGTTTGATGCATTTTTATGTACCTTTTTTCACCAATAAGAAAATGTCCAGGGGGCGCCTGGGTGGCTCAGTCGTTAAGCGTCTGCCTTCAGCTCAGAAAATGTCCAGTTACAAATCGGGGTAGTTCTGTTTAGCTCTTCTCTAGATTGAAACACAGCCCTTGAGATTTGAAATGGTGTCTTCTGTTTGGCAAGTATTGTGCTTTAGAAACCACAGGAGGGCTTAAAATAGACTGGAATATTCTGAGGTTATAGGTATGAGAGAAAATGTACCAGATAAAAACCAGTTGAGCCAGTGTTTGGAGCCTTTCTTGACCAAAGCAGACAGACTCCATAGAAACTTCTCAGGACCATCCCTCTGACCACACTGGAGGAGACAACCGCTCAGAAGGCATCACTGGTATGGTCACTGTTGACAGAAGGAACAATATTTTCCAACTCGGGCTGCACATTAGAATCACTTGGGGGGGGCTTAAGAAAAACAAAATCTGGGCCCTACTGCCAAACAAACTCAATCAGAATTTCTGTATTCTGTACATCCGTATGTTTTTAAAGTTCTCCAGGTGATTCTAATATAAAGCCAGAGTTGCATTCCACTAAACTAGAAGATGGGACACAGAAAATGTATTTGCTGACATTTAACATTGAAAAATAATTCCAGGGGCGCCTGGGTGGCACAGTCATTTAAGCGTCCGACTTTTGGTTTTGGCTCAGGTTGTGATCTCAGGGTCATGGGACCGAGCCCCAGCATCGGCATCGGGCTCTGCTATCAGCATGGAGTCTGCTTGTCTCTCTCCCTTCCCCTGTGCCCCTCCCCTGCTCAAATAAATAAACAAATAAATCTTTATGAAAAAAATTCCAGGCCGTGGCCCACACCTGGAGATTGGAGTGAGGTCCAACTTTGCGTGTCTTTGAACTTCCTACACAGTGACTCCTCTGTTATCATTCTTTATCATCTCTTTTTCCTCCACTGAGTATTTACTGAATCCAGACTTAGTTGCTGACATCCATATCTATGTCAGTTTCTACAACAGTGTTTTTGTTGTTGTTGTTTTTTAAGATTTTATTTATTTATTTATTTGACACACAGAGAGAGAGACAGCTAGAGAGGGAACACAAGCAGGGGGAGTGGGAGAGGGAGAAGCAGGCTTCCCGCCGAGCAGGGAGCCCGACGTGGGGCTCGATCCCAGGACCCTGAGATCATGACCTGAGCCGAAGGCAGATGCTTAACGACTGAGCCACCCAGGTGCCCCTCTACAACAGTGTTTGCCAAGGGCTAGACTGTAAAAATCTACAGATTTTTTGTAAGAAATTCACTACAGCTGAGATCAGCTAATGTAATGGGAGAGATGTTACTAGCTTCACTAGCCAAATAAATAAATAAATAAAAGCAACAACTGTCATTTATGTTGTGTCTATGTATGGTTCACACTCTTCTAGAAATATTTCAGAGCACTGACATTCTGGTTTAATTTGCACATTCAAGTTCCCAAGGATTACCTTTGATTTGCATAGCAGGAGACTGAGGTCCCATATGCCAACTGCTACCTCACTCCTACACAGAGACCCTCTTGTGGTGCTTATCAAATGGCCTCCCCGGGCTATGTGGGAAACTTTCTACTTCTTCTTTTTCCCCTAAGATTCTATTCTTAAGTCATCTCTACACCCAACGTGGGGCTCGAACTCCCAACCCCTAGATCAAGAGTTGTGTGCTCTACCGACTGAGCCAGCCACGTGCCCTGAAACTTTCTATTTCTTTTCCCAGTAAGACACACAAACTTCTTACGGCACTAGTGGTAATTAATTTCAATACATTTGAATGAAAATACTATCTAACATTTACAGAGTGTGTTCTATGTGCCAGGCACTATTTATAGTGTTCTATATGCATTAACTCGTTTAATCCCTAACCCTATGAGGTAGATGATTTATTGTCCCCATTTTACAGATGGCACAGAAAAGTAAGGTGCCCAAGGTAACTAACTTATTAAATAATAAAGCTGGAATTTGAACTTTCCTGTATGGATACTATTTATCAATTACCAGTTTGAAAGGGCACCAAGTGTGGTCAAATAGCATCTAGAGTTAGGAGACTTAGGTAAATATTTTCAAATAAACAATGCATATTTAAAGAAAACAGTCATTCCAAGCAATCAGAGTAACTTTCTGATGTCTCTAGGTCTTCCATGCTTCTCCACTTCTTATCACAAATGCCAACCTGATGAGTTAATAACAATAAGAGAAAATGATCGACTCACTCAGGCATATGAGACGGGTTCAGTGTGCTCATACTCGCGTCCAGACAGGAGTTCAAAGGCAGGGTGACTAATGAGTATTGCATGAAGGCGCAGCTGGTAGGAGGCATCAGAACCAAGTGTCCTCGGCTGGCTGGCCTCTGCATCTGCTGGAGCGCCCACTTCAGGGGGTGTGGAGAGCAAGTGAAAGCAGGAGATGGATTTCTTCTGTAGAAATCTTCAACAATGAGGAAATTGAGATCAAGGGTGAGAAGCAACTCCACGTGACATTCTGCCAAAGGGCAATCCCTTCTGGGAAGGGTTCAATGCAAAGGACTTACCCTGAGAGTTCTCATCACTCCCACACACCCTCAGACTCAAGCAGCCACCCCTACATATCCGAGAGGAATGGCCCAATCCACAATGCCCCATTTATCCCACTTCTGCCTTTGAGAGAGAAAGACCTCATCCACTGTCACAAAGGCAATGCTTTGCCAGAGAAAGCAGTAACTTTTGTTTGCTTAAGAAGCACGCCTATAAAAAACTTTCATCACTCCAGATGTCTTGGGCCAAGTTCTTTCAAGTAAGTTCCATAGGGAAGAACTTTTGAAACTGGATCAAAAATGATAATCAGTGGGGCGCCTGGGTGGCTCAGTCGTTAAGCGTCTGCCTTCGGCTCAGGTCGTGATCCCAGGGTCCTGGGATCGAGCCCCACGTCGGGCTCCCTCCTCGGCAGGAAGCCTGCTTCTCCCTCTCCCACTCCCCCTGCTTGTGTTCCCTCTCCCGCTGTCTCTCTATGTCAAGTAAATAAATAAAATCTTAAAAAAAAAAAAATAGGAATCAAAACAGCCACAAAATTCACGTCTGTATCAGGCAAGCCAATGGTTCCCTCCTTGTCCTGGGCCGTGAATCTGACCACCTCACTGGACGAATAGAAGCCATGCAGTCAAAGCCTCTGTCTTCCTTCTCCTCCTCTGTGCACGGCACAGATTTAGGGATAATCAAATATGAGATAGCTTTGGCAAACACGTTTTTTAGAGTCGCGTTGATTATACTCTGGGGAAAATCATATTAAAAGGAACTAGATTGATTTAATTACTGAATTCACTCATCAGTCATTTAGTGAATTTGCCTCCAGGTCTGATTTCCAGTTGCATTTTAAATCTCAAGCTGTTTTCAGAATCAGATTTATCCCCCCCTCATCCTCCCCATCACCTCTCCCGTCCATGTCCCTCTCTCTCCGCCATAGACTCACCACTACCCACCTGAAGTCTTTCTTTCCCACAAGGACCTTAGTGGGACTGAGGCTGAGAATTCCAACATGACTTCTGTGGTGGGAGGAAGATCAGAGATTTCCCTATAGATGAGTCTGGATACTCAAATACTATAAAAAGCCCTTGCTCCCTTCTGAGCTATTGCCCAGGAACATTGTTCACCACCTCAGCCTAGTGGTTTGGTGCTCTCAAGTTGGATCTGAGAACCATCACCAACTTTCAATGCCCTTATGACAACAGAGTTGTGGCTTTCAACTCCCATCATTCCTGTAGACTGGACTTACTGAGGAGCTGCAGAGAAGGCATGAAGGGTCCTCATATGAAGCAAGGTGTCCCTGCTGAGTCCCAAACCAGGAGTCAGTGTCAACAGACCCACCGATTCCTGCCATCCTGGTCTTATTTGAGTTGACTTGAGGTGCCTTTCATTTGGGGGCAAAAAGAGGAGGAAAAACCCCTGGTATCTGCCCTATGCCTAATCTGAAGAATGTCTGAGAACCTAGAAATAAAGTGATCAGGGCCTAAAGCTGAAGGGACTCCATTCATCAGAGACTCTCTGTCATGGTGGGCCCAAGAAGGGGTCATGCTCCTCCACCCCTACTCTGCACTGAAGGGTCTGGAGTGGCCACTAATGGAGAATGACAGTTCACAGAAGAGAAACAGGTGCCTACTTGGCAACTGTCAGGAACTAGGTACTTGACAGCAAGGACGGCTCAAAAGAATGTGGGCCTTTCTTGAATACCTGTAAGACACTTGTCCTGTGAAGTCCCAGGGACATTAGAAGGATTGGTGGGGGGGAGGTTAGTCATGTGCTAGGAGCCCATAATTTGGGCATAAATGTTCACGTGACATCATTTGTACCCCAAACTGCTAAGAGCCAGGAAGATTTTAATTATTCTAGAAAAGAGCGTGCTTCCCAATCTCCTTGAATAGGATAATACAGATTGTGTTTTGTTGGACTACGTCCATAATATTAAGGTGATCTGTGAAAAGCGGATTCAATAGTCAAAATAGTTTGAGAAACACTGGATTTAATAATGTCAAACAGATTTCGTTACTGGAAAACTTCTCTCCTTGAATATGCTGATGGGGTAGTGAATCCCTGCATGGGTCGAGAGAGGCTAGGTTATACTGCAATAAAAACTGACTCTAAAAGCTCGATGGCTTCGACCAACAAAAGTTTCTTCCTCGCTAGCTCTGCTGTACGTCAACTTCATATGTGGACCTAGGCTGAAGAAACAGACTCTGTTTTTTGTTTTTGTTTGTGATAAATACTCTTCATTTTTACATATAATAAAATGCACAGATTTCATATGATTTTGTGTGCAGAAGTGCAGGGAGGTTAATGTCTGTGGGACAAACTTGGACCAGTGGGGAGATGGGAAGTGGCAGAGAGTCAACAGGTAAGTTCCCTGTTTGTGTCCCCCCTGCTGGACTGCAATGAGGCACGGTTCTTCCTCCCCCCTTAGCCACGGGGCCAAGTGGGTGCCCCTGAAAGAGCCAACCGTGTCTCTCCTGCAGTTTGTTGGGAAACCAGTGCCACAGGGTGTCATCTCACGTTTGAATCTCACACTTCTCTGTCCTCACGTTGGCCGCCCTGGATTATCCCTCCCATGAAAGCATTAGCATTTCAGCCTTGCCTCAAGCTCTGTTTGCCGGGGCACCCGGAATAAGCAATGTGGGTAAATATCGGAGGTTTCTGATCTCATAGACAGACTGATGGAGTTGCTCTCTTAGGCCTCCTAGCTAGCTACCCTTCCATCTCACATAGGACACTCTCAGCTTTTGCTCATGCTGTTTCTCTGCATGGAACATTCTTCCTGCGGACACATGCATGGCTTACTCCCTCACCCCCTTCAGGTCATTGCCCAAATATTACTTACTCACTGAGGCCTTCTCTGCTCTCCTATTTAACATTGCACGTGCACCCCACTATATTCCTTCACCCCCATTTATTTTTCTTCATATGTCCATATTGTATCTTCATGTATCACTCTCCAAGATTGATAGATTTACTTACGTGGTAAGGCCCATGAGAGCAGGAACATTCAATAAGTATTTGTGGGTCAGACCGATGAATGAATGGATGGCTGGATGGCTGGATGATGGATGAACGGACAATGGATAAACAGACGGATAGAAGGAGCGGTGGGTGATAAGGAACTTCTCTCTTCATGGCTCAGGATCTCTGTAAACGTAGTGTCAAGAGCATGGGACCTGGAGTCAGGCTCTTCAGATCCGATCTAGTTTGATGTAAACACCCTGTGTGACCTTGGGCAAGGAGAATCATTTACATTTGAAGTGGGCTTTAGAGTTTACGGTGTGCCTTCACTGTATTTTTTGCTTAGATCTTGAAAATAACTGCAGGATGTGTAAGTCTTACCTTTGTTTTACAGATAAGGAAACTGAAGTTCAGAAAAACTGGGTGGCTACACCTGAGTGACACGCACCATGACAGAGAAACATCATATGAGGGAAGAGCTCCCTGAGGTTGTACGACCCTCTTCGGTTCTAAATTATGAGCGGATATATAAGTGAAGGAGGGCACCCTACTTCCATGATGATTTTACAAAATAGTATCAAGCACTTCGTGACCACATTGATGTTAATTAAACGAATTCCCAGAAAATATGTATAATAGTGCTGAGCTCAAATGACTTTTACAAGGCAGGAAATGAATGTATTTTGTCTTAACAGTATTCCAAATGCGCTCTCCGCAATGTGATGTCGTATTTCAAATGATAAAAGTTCTCTGTCAAGTTCATTGTCTTTGAAAGCTAGGACAATCGACGGTCAAATGCCAGAGAAGAGCCGGGCGTTGGGTAAACAACGTCGGGTTTATTTTATTCCATAATTTACTTATCACAGAATTCGATTGATGCTTTTAAAATGCCTTTGATGATGGCTGAGAGAATGGTGGTATTTGAGAAGCTGCTAGGGGCTCTGCCCTGAGACTGAGGAGGGTGTGGGGGAGATTTGTGGATATAGATACGGGGTGGGGTGGGGGGGTTGGGGGGGTGGGGGGGTGGTCAGAAGTCAAAGGAACAGCCACCAGGGTCCTAGTGCGGCTGGGAAATCAGCAGATGCGCTGGAGGTTTGGAGTTGTCAAAACTTTCTGTAAACCAATGCAATCAAAACCCAAAGCTACCCATTTCAAAGGTCTATGAAAAGGGTTAATTATGGTCTAGAAAACTCTGCATGAAGAGGACTCAAAACATTTAAGAGCCTGTCAGTGGATGATTTTTTTCCCTTCACTTCTGCCGGGTTAAGTTTTGGACCCAAAGTATGAATTCGGGGTGTGCAGACTTTTAAAATTCTACTGTGAAAGATACAGTCCATACCCGCTGGGAATTTATTCTCCATTAAGCCAGCAAAACCCATTTATGTAGAAAGTCAAAAACAGATGAAACATATAAATAAGTATAAAGAAAATGGAGCTATGCTGGGACCCATATTTTCAGCTCTGAATTTCAGCTCTGGCTGTAAGCTGATGAGCCAGGGGCTTTAAGAGAATTTGGTTAGTGTCACCCCTGGAGGACCTCCTCGGGGAGCATGTTTGGAGACTGCGCCCCCAGAGGGCTCCACGGGGTCTGGTTAGTGACTTCACACCAGCCCTGTGCTCCGAAGGGCCCTGACTGGGGCTTAATGTTCTGCTGTTGTCACATTGACATTCTTAATAATTTTAGTTTTGAATTTGTGTGGGTTTTTAAAAGATTTTTATTTATTTATTTGACAGAGAGAGACACAGCGAGAGAGGGAACACAAGCAGAGGGAGCGGGAGAGGGAGAAGCAGGCTCCTGGCTGAGCAGGGAGCCCGATGCGGGGCTCGATCCCAGGACCCCGGGATCATGACCTGAGCAGAAGGCAGACGCTTAACGACTGAGCCACCCAGGCGCCCCTGAATTTGTGTTTTGTAAGTGAAGTCCTGTGGGACAGTGGAGCATGTGGGGTGCCAGGGTTTGGAGACTGGTCCACCTTGAGTCTGCCTCCTGCCACCTTCGCACCTTTCCCAACGGGCTCTTGACCAACCCCTCTCCTCCACCCACTGGAGCCCCAGCCCTGCCTGCGACCACTGCCACTCTCTACCCCGGCCGTGTCCAGGTAGCATTGGGGGGAGGGGGTAGAATGGTGTGGGTAGAGCGGGATAGGGGACTGGGTGCGGGAGGAAGGAGACCCATGTTCTACCTGACACACGTGCAGGAATGTCAGGGTAGGGGGCGGGTTGGCCATGTGCCCCCCATGGAGTCTCAGGTGGGGCATGGGGGGAGCCCACCCAGCCCTGGGCTGGCAGCTCTGTGGTGGGTTTGGCAGACAACTGGGTAGGTGTGAGCCTCAAGCTGATCCAGGTCTGGAAGTTGCAATCCCATGGGGGTCTGTCACAGGCTATAGGAAGGGGTACTGACTTCCTGGCTGGGGCTGGGACACTGCACATGGGTCCAGTGGCTGATGGGAGGGGGCACCTGGCAGCCAGTGGGCACATGCACCCTATCACAGAATGGGATCACCAAGCACCTACGGGAGTTTAGTGTGACATTAAATAGAAACTAAACACACACACACACACACACACACACACACACACACACAAAGCACTAGTTAGCAGAGGACAGATTTTGTGTTTCAGGTCCTGCTTTTTGAATAAGGGCCCTGCATTTTTATTTTGCCCTAGGCCTAGCAAACTATATAGCTAGCCCTAGACTACAGGTGATGTTTTCAATAGTTACAATAAAAAGAAAGGGAGCCAGGTCCACCATCTTGCCGCAGGCTGGCCTGGAGAGTGAGACAGTGCCCACTGGTCTATATATCCACTAAGCATATAAGTGGCCTCTCTCAGCCCACCCTTAGATGCTTTGCTCCTATTGGCTGTGGACTTACATGGTGCTGCCTGCCATAAGACATGGGAGCAAGGATTATTTTTTAAGATTTATTTATTTATTTGAGAGAGAGAGAGAGAGAGAGAGCAGGGGTAGGGGTAGAGGGAGAGAGAGAGAAGCAACTCCCTGCTGAGCCCGACATGGGGCTTGATTCCAGGACCCGGAGAATGACCTGAGCCGAAATCAAGAGGTGGACGCCTAACTGCCTAAACGACTGAGCCACCCAGGTGCCCCAGGAGCAAAGATTTTTAGCTTACTGGTTGCTGGTCTTGATCCTAACGCCTGAAGTTCTAAATCTCATCATTTTGCATTTAAACCATTTTGGGCTCTCTCCAGCTCCCTCTCGCCTTCCTGCCTTCAGGTGCACGTGCCTTGCCCGCCTTCCAAGCTGGCTGAAACATACCGCTAACATTCAGGCCCAGGCAAAACTTGCTCATTTTAAATGGTTTTTGCTCCACACATGGGTGACAGCAGCACAGGGATGTTCATGAGACTTCTCCGAATTGCTATATTGGAGTAGTATTTGGTGGAGGGGGAAAGGAAGGAAGAAAGGCAATGCATTTGTAAAGTAATATATAGTTACTACCTTTTTTCCCCTCCAAGTGTAGAAATGGAAGCCTGGTAATTAATCTAGCAATTAACCAAAACACACACTTCAGTGGACAAGCCTGAGTGGAACCTGATGATGTCAGACAGTGGGAGGAAAGAAAAAAAAAAGACTTTCTGCTTTGAGAGAGTTAGAAGCATTTCCCATTCCAAATCAAAAAGCAAAACAAACCGAAAAACTCCAAATGAAATTCAGTTTCAGGATTCATAAGTAGCTCAGGAAAGAACAGTTGAGTTATCTCAGCTGTGCTGAACAGTTTTTTTGGTTACTCCCATCACCACGACTGAGCTCATCAAGTTTGGAAGGCGTCCTACTATGTCTCATTAAGCTGTTTGAAACTGTTAATGTCAGAACATAGCACTCTTATTTCTTCATTGCTAATTAATGGATTAAAAGTCCACTATAACAGTGTTAGAATCTATGGCCCAGGAAGAAGGTGGTCCTGGACTCGTGCCGAGCCGCATCCGACACCACCAAACGCTGCCAACGCCTGGCCATCAGTGTGCATTATGAGGGAGACAGCAAAAACCCACTGATAATAAATCTGGAGTGGTTGCTAAATTTAGAGGCATCCATTAGTGGACTCTTGTTTTTAACAAAATGGAAGTTTGTTATTTAGAAAATTTGTTTTGAATTATTAATTTATGTAGAAATAAGAAATGCTGGGGTTTTTAAGCCCTGTCGGCTTGGGTCCACAAAGTCGTTCTGCCTATCTTAAAGATGAGGGAAGGCCATCTGTTTGTCCAGAAGATAATTGACTAGCTCTTGAGTACCTTGTAAAGTAGCAAATGATGGACCATTTTAAGTGGGTTGGTTTAGTTAAGTCTAAAGCCTGCTCAACATTTTAACTATTTAGAGACTTGGCCCATAATGGAAAACGAGCATAAACTGGAGTTCTGGCGGCATCTGGCTGTGCATTGCCCTTGCTCAGTACCTTTAATTCTAACAGTAACAGCTTCCACTTACTCAGTGCTTACTATGACCTGGGAATCACACCAAATGCTTTCAATATGCTATTTTATGTTCACAAACATCTTTTGTGCTAAATATCATTATCCCCATTTTACAGACCAGGAAACTACCATTTAACGGGATTAAGTAACTTGCCCAGGATCTCACAGCCATTAAAGAACAGAGACATGGCTTTACCATGTTTGCAGGCTCCTAAATCTGGGCTCTGGGGTTTGAAGAAAAAGGGAAAAGGCCATATAAAAATCACTGAGTTCTAAACCCTCAAGTGATCAAACCTAGATGATCCTCATTAGACCAGTCCTTCTGCTGCATTTCCAAACCTGTCAGAATCCACCTTGTTCAAGAGGAGGGACATACACATATACACGTGCGTGTGTGTGCACGCACACACACACACACACAGATACATTTTTATACATGTGCACACACACAACAACCCTTGGCCATTCACACCAGAGCAGTCAGCAGACACTCCTATTCTAGGATCCTTTGTGCTCCGAGCCAAGTAAAAAGGTAAGCCAACTGGATAAGTGCTTTGAGCACTAATCTATAAGGGCAATAATATTCCCAATGGAAATCAGAAATATGGTACCACTTAACTCAGATCTGCACATGTGACTACTTTTATAACCATCAAAATATACATTGGTCCCATTCCTGCCAAGTAGACAATGGAAATGAAAACAATTCTTGTGGTGCCAGCTCTGCTCCCCAACTGAATGACTGTTGCACTAATATTGAAAGGATATCATTTGAAGGACACCAAATTCTTGGTCTGCCTTGAGCTCCAGCATATCTTGGTCCAGACCTGTTTGTGCGATGGATGGTAGACCCCACTTCTGACACCAAAGTACTGGAGCCTCGAGCACTCTGCCTTGTCTTCCATTCCAGCTATACTGTCCTCTTGCTTTCTCACGTGAGGGCCAGTGCATGAAGTCCAGTGCTTGTCTCCGCACCTGGATTTCCCCTCTGGTCCAGGGTGGAATTTGGGGGCAGATCTTGATTGCCTTGCTGGCCTTCAACCTCTCCCAGGTTTAACCTTACACATTAGATTTTCATTGTGGCTTGGGATAAATGCTGCTGAGGCCATCCAGCCTGAGCCTGGCCTGGCCTAGCCTGGGGCCACCTGGGGCCAGCAGCCTTCTCTTGCTTCCTGAGCATTTCAGGAATACTCCCGGGATGCCCTGCTTGCTGCTTGTTCCATATCTGTCCTCTGGTCTGAATGTAAACTCTGTGTGCCGCTCTATCCCCAGTATCTTGCATTGTACCTGCCATGTAGAAGGTGATCAATAAATATCTGTTGATCCGCTATACTTCAATTAAAATACATGTTGTAATCAATTTGCTTCAACCAGTGATAAAGAGAAAATATTAAAAGTAAAAAAAAAAAGCATTCACCTCCACAATATCATTGAGAAACCTCTTGTAATAAACCTCATAATGTCAATTCCAAAATAGATGGATAGATAGATAAATATCAGTTGAATAAACAAATGAATGGATATTTACTTATTTAGCAGGTACACGATACTTACTATGTGCCTGGCAATGTTGCAAACATTTTATACATATTAAACCCATTTAATAATTTTTTTAACTTGCCATTTCCCCCAGTAGACTCTTCCTTCCTTCCTTCCTTCCTTCCTTCCTTTCTTTCTTTCTTTCTTTCTTTCTTTCTTTCTTTCTTTCTTTCTTTCTTTCTTTCTTTCTCAGTAATCTCTATACCCAACTTTGGGCTTGAACTCATGACCCCAAGATCAAGAGTGACATGCTCCTCCAACTGAGCCAGCCAGGCGCCCCACAGACTATATGTTCTTGAGGACAGAATTTGCGCTGGTCTCTAGCATAATGTCTGACAATAAATACGTATCAATTACATGAAGACACTTATAGTTTTAATTAACGAAATCACATTTCTGAATCCATGTCTTTGTACTAGAAACAACATGAGGAGTCACATATCTTAATTGGGGTAAGATCTAGTTCCCATATTTGTAAATTCTCACATTTAAATGGCCATATTATTTCAATTTTATTCTCTTGTATGAAAATTTCTGCTGTGAACTTTCATGTTCTATTCTTTTCTTTCATTGAACTCTTTTTTTTTTTTTAAGATTTTATTTATTTATTTGACAGAGAGAGACACAGCGAGAGAGGGAACACAAGCAGGGTGAGTGGGAGAGGGAGAGAGGCAGGCCTCCCGCGGAGCAGGGAGCCCGATGTGGGGCTCGATCCCAGGACCCTGGGATCATGACCTGAGCCGAAGGCAGACGCTTAACGACTGAGCCACCCAGGCGCCCCTCATTGAACTCTTTTGTCAATATCCTTTGCTTTGAGTCAGACTTACTTTGGAAAATGTACAATAAAGAACATTTTTAGAAGGAACTTCAGCAGCCAGTTGTAAATATTGGAACTTCAAAAGACATTATGTTTTCTCTCATTTTGTTTCCCTGATTGTTATATACAAGTTCTAGGCCCCATCAATCTAGAAAATTCTTACTCTTTTTTTTAAAGATTTTATTTATTTATTTGACACAGAGAGAGAGAGGACAAGCAGGGGGAGTGGCAAAGGGAGAGGGAGAAGCAGGCTCCCTGCTGAGCAAGGAGCCTGACTCGTCGTGACTCGATCCTGGGACCCTAGGATCATGACCTGAGCTGAAGGCAGACGCTTAACTGACTGAGCCACCCAGGCACCCTGAGAAAATTCTTATTCTTAAGAGAAATTTCTCTGTTGGCAAGATACACTCTGCTTCATCACAGGTCGGTATGTTCAAAATGTGTCAAAAAATGTAACACTTTAGGTGGGTTGCTCAATGAAAAACTAATTGGCCTCTCTTGCAACATGTTTTGCTAGACATTAGAACACTATTTTATTCAGTTGAAGTTAGGTGTTCCTTTTCCTATCCCCAAAGTATGACTTCTGAGGGAATATGAGGGTCTTGACTTAGTTCATGGTCACTACTTTGTGACATTGGAAGGAAGGTAAAAATTTGAAATCAAGGACTGTGTTTTTGGATCATCAGCTGGAATCTGCCTCTTCTCTTTCTCTTGAGGAAGAAAGTTTTGAAAGGATATTACCATGTTATGGGGCCAGGATCCCTGTAGTCTTTGCTGGAAACCAAACTTCTGAGCCTTTTTAAAAGACAGGATTATAAGAGAAAAATGAACATAACAAATATTCCAGCTATCAATTGCTGTGTAACAAATTACTCCCAAATTTAGGGTTTAACACAACCATTTCATTTTGCTCACCACTTTGTGCATCAGGAGTTCTGGGAAGGCTCAGCAGAATGGTTCTCACTGAGGTCTCTCACATGATCACATTCAGATGTCTGTGTGCCCACAGTGATCAGAACCTCAGCTGGGCTGGACATCCACCGTGGCTTGTTCACACATCTGGCAGTTGATCCTGGCTGTCAGCTGGGAGTGCAACTGGAGATCTACTGGGGTACCTATATCTGGCCTCTCCATGTGGTCTGGGTTTCTCACAGCATGCTGGCTGAGTCCCAAGAGGAAGACATCTGGAGAGTAGGTATTCAGAGAGAACTAGGGAGAGGCTTCAAGGACAAGACAAGGGCTTGAAAGTCATATAACATCACTTCTGACACATTCCATTGCTTCCAAGTATTGCTTCCAAGTAAGACCAGCCCAGATTCAAGATGGTGGAAGGGGAGAATTAGATGCCACCAATTTATGGGAGGAGAGTCAAAGAATTTGTGGCTATCTTTTTTTTTAAAGATTTTGTTTGTTTATTTATTTATTTATTTATTTGAGAGAGAGAGACCGGGGGCAGGGGGGAGGAGCAGAGGGAGAGGGACAAGCAGACTCCGTGCTGAGTGTGAAGCCAGATGCAGGGCTCGATCCCACGACCCTGAGACCATGGCCTGAGCTGAAACCTAGAGTCAGACGCTTGACTGAGCCATCCAGGCGCCCCTGTGGCTTTCTTTTAGAACTTCCACCACAAATTTAGCACTGGACATGTGAATGAATGAATGAATGAATGATACCCACCTAAGCATACCTGGAAGAAATGCTCTCTAAAATCCTTCTTTCTATAAAAAAATCTTGCATTTATTCTGAAATATTTTTAGGTCCAAAATTAAGACAGTGGTTTTATCATGAAAAAGGGTCTACTTACACTAACTTCTCTGCATAAGGTAAAAGGAAGGAAAGAAGAGGAATAGAATGAGAGGCAGAGCGGTCATCTACCCACCCATCTATCCACCTTCCCAAATATCTCCCCCTTCATTTATTTCCTGAAATCCCTCCAGTAAAGGCTTTTCCTTCTAGTGAGTCCTGAGGAGCTTCTATCTATAGAAATTGCCTATCATGGTACAGATAACACTTAGAGAAGAAGATCTTAGTTTTTTTATATCTCATCCCTTGGGAGTTAGAGCAGGAGTGCAGAGGAAGAGGAAATATTGGGTGGGGGGCAGATGCTGAAGGTATCAGAGCTTTTCCTACTCTGATGACTGAGAACAAGAGCCTCCATACCCTGAAAGGGGGATATAGAACAGGCTGGAAGTAGGAGGAGAAAAATGGATGGCAAGGTGAAAAGATTCTAAAGGTTAACCTCACATTTCAAAATGCCCAGAACTGGCCCAGGAAGATGAGTTGACAGCTTGTCAACAGAGTTAACTTGACCTACCAGGGAACTCCTAACAAAGGGAAGGGGGAAGGAGATGTGGAGGAGCTCCTATGAACAAGCATGCATTCACATCTCAACCGTGACAACAACCCTTTACAGAAATATTCTCACTATGTCCACCTCACAGATGAGGAGGGCAGAGCCACAATGTATCAGGAGTCTGGGTCCCTGAAGAGTCCCGTAGGAGGCAGATCAAGCAGTGCCCTCCTAGTAGATTGTGATGAGTGTGAGAAATAAATCCAGTGAGTATTCAAGGCTTATTTATTACAAAACCATTGCTACCTTTAACTAATACAGCATTGGTTGATTCTGCCTCTCCGCCAGTCACGTAGATAGCATATTCTTATTGGTAATAATTCTCTAGGGGTGGAAGGAGAACGGGAGAGGAGGACAGGTGCAGAAGAATAGCTGAGGAAAGGTGTATGTATAGTTTTAAATTCCCCCACAGTCTAATCCCCTTCCACACCATATCCCTGCTCCCCAGGTAACATGTTGTCCTGGGGTTACAAATCATTGTATTTTAGGTTTGGGAATTTGTTTGTTTGTTTGTTTGTTTGTTTGTTTTGAGGGGGGTGAGGGGCAGAGGAAAAGGGAAGGGGAGAATCTTAGGCAACCTCCACATCCAGCACAGAGCTGGGTGAGGGGCTCGATCTCATGATTCTGAGATCACAACCTGAGTTGAAATCAAGAGTCCGACGCTTAACTTCGGAGCCACCCAGGCGTCCCGCATTTAAGGTTTTAAAGTAGGAACGCCGCATGATCAGAGGTGTGCAGTTAGGAAAACAAATCTGGCAGTGACGTGTTGGATGTGTTAGGTGCCAGGGGAGTGGCGTGGGGGAGGCGTGGAAGCAAGGCGCCAAGTAAGGATTATCCAGGAATGATCCCAGGGCCAGAGGTGCAGGCAGCTCTGACGCACCAGATGTGGGAAGCCTACAAAGAGCACAGGTGCAGGAAAGATGGACAGAGAGAAACACGCAAGGTGACACGGGCAGGCTGACTGGATCTGGGGCCTGACGAGAGAGAGGAGCGTTTGAACTTTGGGGACTGGGAAAAGGGTAATGTAAGAAGCAGATTACAAGAGTCAGTCTTGCTCAATATATTGATTATATCCAATACATAAATGATTTTGGACAAAGATTTTACAAATCGTTTGGCTAAAAGGCAACAGCCTCTGCAGCTGCTGAAGGGATTTCTTTCATCCTTTCTACTGAAGAGCTGAAAAACTGCTCTCTTCCCTTTAGGGCGTCCCAGTGGACAGGACCCAAGATGAGCCATAAGGCCCTCATCGGATCCCAGAGAGACCCTCTTATATCCCTTGACCGGACAAGTCTGGATTTCAAGCTTGTCCAACACAGCAGCCCCTCCCTAGCCGGTCACTGGTGCAGTAGGCTAGCCCTCCTCTGGTGCCCTACATGCCCCGGGCTCTAGCCCTCCCCTTGGGCTTCCGTAGGTGCGATGTGGGCCCCATTTCTCCATATCTCTGAGGAAACCCTTTCCAAAGCTCCCAAGCGGCCCTCTGGAAGTCCCTCACAAACCAGATTAAAAGTGAAGGAGGGTGTGATTCTTCCATCCCCAAAGCACAAGCAAGAGTTGTCTTCTTCACAAATCCCCTCCCCTCTCCACACCCCGACCCCTTTTGATAACCTTGTTCTGGCCGAGGGTCCCAGAGCCGCAGGAGCAGAACCTGAACACTTCCCCTGTAGTTTCTGCCTGTGGGATTTTGCCTCCCGCTTGCTTTCATATCTACCAACGCAGTATTGACATCTCAGCTGAAACTGAGGGGGAAAAGTTCCATTCTAACCAATTGCTAGCTAGACAAAAATTAATTTTTAAAAATCATAATTCCTGCATTCAAAAAAAATCTCAGCCATCACTTTACTAAGTCCAATGTTATTTAAGATCCTGCTTCTTCAACTCAGTCCCGTGGATATGCTGACAGTCAGTGTAATTTTTCTCTGATCCTCGGCAGTCTTTAGCCAGAGATCACTTTCCATCAGGTAACTGACACAGTCATCTCCAAGCCATCTCTGAGATGCGGAAGGCCAAGTACAATGAATTACGCTTTTGCATTTCTTACTCCACCCCAATTAATGTAAATGGGGGAGAAACCCTTTGGGAAACAATTTCTGAGGAACAAAGCAATTTCTAGTGGCCCATCTGAATCCAGTGCCAACACTGTCGAGCATAAAGTCGTTTACCAGTGGAATGTTTAATATAAATTGTGGTTATGCTCATAAAAGTCATGCTTAAACATTTTAATTATAGAGGGAAGAATGTTTATCTCCGGGTATTCCTTTCTTAGTGGTTTTTACATATTCCACTTTTTATTTATTTATTTATTAAGATTATTTATTTATTTACTTGACAGAGACATAGCAAGAGAGGGAACACAAGCAGGGGGAGTGGGGGAGGGAGAAGCAGGCTTCCCGCGGAGCAGGGAGCCCGATGCGGGGCTCCATCCCAAGACCCTGGGACCATGACCTGAGCCGAAGGCAGATGCTCAATGACTGAGCCACCCAGGCACCCCTCTTCCACTTTTTAAAAGAGAACAAACCTGCTTCTCCCTCTCCCACTCCCCCTGCTTGTGTTCCCTCTCTCGCTGTATATCTGTCAAATAAATAAATAAATAAAATCTTTAAAAATAAATAAATAAAAATAAAAATATGATGCTAAACACATAATGTAATTTTAAGTTTTTTAGTAGCCACGTTAGAAAAGCGAAATGAAACAGGCAAACTTAATTCAATAATATATATTATTTAACCCATTGTATCCAAAATATTATCAGTTTGACATGTAATCAATACAAAAATTATTAATGGAATATTGTACGTCCTTTTTTTCATATTAAGTCTTTGCAATCCAGTGATTATATTACACTTACGGCACATCTCAATTCAGTCTAGCCTCACTTCAAGTGCTCAAGAGCCCTGTGTTTATAGTGGGTCAACACAGCTCTATAATCTCAACAATGATCTTGTAATAGACAAATATTAAAGATCTTATCAGGCTTTGTTGATTGGACATGAATTTGTTCTTGTGTGCTTGATAAAAATTCTGGAGAAATGCAAAATTTTGCAAGAAAATAAAAAAGAACTCAGTTATTTAAGTAGAGCATTCTTGTATCTGTCACCCTAAGAAAGTTGTATTTATGAACTGAATCTTTTCCTTCCCTTTAATGATTTGTTTAGTTCCAAAGCCGTGTCTAGATAAACAATAAATTGCCTCTCAAAAGCATGAGTAAACCCCAAGGAGAATGGATTAGTTCACATCATCATCTGAAGTATGGAGACTACTGCTCTCCAATATTTATTGGTACTTATTTTTTGAGGTAACACCTTCAAATCAATAGTTCTTTTCTATTTTTAATGTCCTGCCATTAATCCGTTCTTATGTCCATTTTTCTTGCTCCACAAAGAATGTGCAGAAGCCTGAGTGTTTTTCTAGGGTTTTTATTTTTTTCCCTCTGTAGGAGGAGACTGTGTTTCATCTGGAGTGTGCATCGGGATTTAAAGATTGGCAGTGTACCTCCATTTTAGACAAAAGGGAAGTAATTCTAGGGTCTGCTGCATGAAAAATAAAACTTGGGTCTTATGTGTCTTTTAGTATTCTGGTAAGAAACACATAACATTAAGTTTACCCTCTTAACTGTGTTTAAGTGTACGTTTCAGTTGTGTTAAGTATATTCGCATTGCTGGGCAACCTTATGGGTCTTTGTGCACTTTTTTTGGTGCATCTTAGTCAGAGAACCAGTAGCTCTCACCTACGTGGACAGGTTGATTTGTTGTCTCAGGCCTCAGAGATGGTTGGATGGGGGATTTATTTATTTATTTATTTACAATTTTATTTATTTATTTGACAGAGACAGAGAGGGAACACCAGCAGGGGGAGCGGGAGAGGGAGAAGCAGGCCTCCTGCCCAACAGGGAGCCTGACGCGGGCGGGGCTCGATCCCAGGACCCCGGGATCATGACCTGAGCCGAAGGCAGACGCTTAACGCCTGAGCCACCCAGGCGCCCCTGGATGGGGGATTTATAGTTAGGTCATGGGCCTGTGAGGAACCAGGGAGGCCCGAGCTCCATCTGACCCGCCGTGCAAAAGAGGCAGACGAGCTGTGCTCTCTCATCATCACGAAGTTACAGGATGTGGTGACATTGCAGAATTACAGGATTAAGTCTCAGAACACTCTGCAAGGGTCAGGACGGTCACCTGTGCCCCTAATATTTCCCCTGTGACACTCCCAGTCAGCTTGCACCCTTTTGCTTTTAGCTACCAGTAGATGTGTAAGCCTCGTCTGATGGTGACAAAGCCAGAATATACACACCTAGTTTCAAAGGCTCAGATCTTTCAGTTAAACCACATGTTAATACCCCCTGTTCAGAGGGACCTAATAAACTTTTTTTAGGCACTGATGTTCAGAAATTTGCATCTTAATAGGCTCCCACGTTAAACAATGTTGGCTTGTGACTCTCCTAAAAAGTAATTTTTGGGGCACCTGGGTGGCACGGTCGGTTAAGCGTCCATCTCTTGGTTTCAGCCCAGGTCATGATCTCAGGGTCATGGGATCGAGCCCCAAGATGGGCTCCGAGCTCAGTGCGGAGTCTGCTTGAGTTTCTCTCTCCCTCTCCCTCTGCCCCTTCCGCCTGTGCTCTCTCTCTCTCCCTCAAATAAATAAATAAAATTTTTTTTAAAGTATTTTTCACTGCTAGAAACCTTCCTGGCCAAGGAAGTAATAGTTGTTCCTATTTTGACAGGCCAGTGATCAAATGGTAGATAAAAAACCGTATGAATTTTAGATTGCAGCTCTTGACCTCAATTTAGCAATCTCACTAAATTATTTCTTAGTTTCCCAGAGATATTTTATTGTTATCAACTTTTTATTTTGAAAACTTTTAAACCTAACAGAAAAGTTGCTAGAATAGTACAGTGAGCTCCTGATGGCCTATACCTAGATCCATCAATGGTGAACATTTTGCCGCATTTGCTTTTTCCATCTTGCTAGAGCCATAGTTTCTTATTGAGGTGAAATTGACATAATGTAAAATGAACCATTGTAAAATGAACAATTCAGTGGCATTTAGTACATTCACAACGTATAATCACCACATCTATCTAGTTCCCAAACATTTTCATTCCCTCAAGATAAAACCCTGTATCCAGTAAGCAGTCATTCCCGTTTACCTTCTCCCCAGCCCCCTGCAACCTCTAGTCTGGTTTCTGTCTCCATGGATTTGCCTACTGGGGACATTTCATATAAATAGAATCATGCCATATGTGACCTTTTTGTGTCTGGCTTCTTCGGATAACGTGCTCGAGGTTCGTCTGCACTGTAGCATGCATTAGTACTTTTACCACGGATATTGTTCATTGAGGTTGTAAATTGAGTATGGGGAAGCATTCCATCACTTATGTTCTCCTGCTTCTGCTTCACCCCACAAACAGGCTGGATAGAGTCTCATAGTCCCTTAAATCCCATAGTCCCTTTCAAATCAAGTGCCTCTTTGGGAAAAGGGTGGGTATTAATTCAAGTATATGTGTGTTCACATCCTATATGCTTCTTACTTCATAGCTTAAAATGGGCCTAAAGAAGAAAAGACCCAAAGATAACCACGCTAACTAGCTAAATAGCTCTGGATATGTTGTTTAATCTCTCTTGCCCTCAGTTTCTTCATCTACAGAATGACAAGACTGGATCCAAGCCCTAAGAGCCACTGTAATGAAAATTGTATGATTTGATTCCCCAGACTATTCAGCTTACACTTTTCCTAGACCTATTATTCCAGAGAGCTACTTTCCCTCTGTGGTGTATTAGAGCAAAATTGATATTGATGAACCACTGGGTATGTGACCCTGGAGTTTACAAACTATAGCTTGGATGAGTTTACAATTCAGTTGGAGCTAAGAGATAGATGAACATGTGACAAGAGGGATATTCATAACCAGAGGACAAAGCTTGTTAAGAGACATTAAATATTCAACATTGAACCACACACATACCCTGTAGGGAGACGGTAAGAAGGCCAACAAGAAATATCAGCCTGCCCTCACTCTTCTCGTGTCACTGCCCTCTTTGATTTGACCAGTCGCCCGTGGGTCAAATAGCTATAGAATGCTTCTGGAAAGCTAGCAGCGCTTCCAGATTAAAGTTTACCTACTGGTACACTAGACAGAACATTCTTTCTTGAATTTATTTTTAATACCGGATTTTTAAAAATTTGTTCCAATATTTTATTCTAAAACTTTTCAAACACATAGCAAAACCGAAAGAATTTTACAGGGAACCTCTATATACCTGACTCCTCTAGTCTACCATCAACATTTTATACTACTTGTTTTATCTCCTACTTATCCATCCTTCAACGCATTCCTTGATCCGTCTCATTTTTGGAAGGATTTCAAAGTAAATTACAGACATCAGCACGCATGCCGTTAATTCAAATACAGTATTTGTTTACCAATTTTTTCTTTTGATGTAAGATGTATGTACAAGGAAATACACAAATTTAAAACTGTACATTTGTTGAGTTTTGACAAATGCATACACCTGGGTAATGCAAAAATACTATCAAGATAGCTAACATAGCACTTATTTTTTCATTTAAATTTTTTTTAAAGATTTTCTTTATTTGACAGGCGAGAGAGAGCACAAGCAGGGGGAGAGGCAGAGGTAGAGGGAGAAGCAGGCTCCCTGCTCAGCAGGGAGCCCGATGTGGGGCTCGATCCCAGGACCCTGGGATCATGACCTGAGCCAAAGGCAGACGCTCAACCGCCTGAGCCACCCAGGTGCCCCTTCATTTAAAAAAAATTTTTTTGAGATTTTATTTATTTATTTGACAGAGAGAGATAACGAGAGTAGGAACACAAGCAGGGGGAGTGGGAGACGGAGAAGCAGGCTTCCCGCCTAGCAGGGAGCCGGGTGTGGGGCTCGATCCCAGGACCCTGGGATCATGACCTGAACCGAAGGCAGACGCTTAATGACTGAGCCACCCAAGCGCCCCTCATTTAAATTTTTATGTAAGTATGTTGTTTTGAAAAATACAATAGCATGTTTGTCTTAAAGTGAATCACTGTGGCCACCTGCCCCTTCCTCCCAATCCCGTTTTCTGCTTCTCAAAGGCAACTCCTTTCAAATCTTTTTACATGTTTCCTCTAATAATTATATATCCTTGTATAGAATGCTATTATTTCTATTTCTTAAGTTTTCCATTTTAGAAGTATCTCCTGGTTAGATATTACGGAAGGTGATGTTATGGTTTCGCCAGAAAACTCCAAAAAATCTAGAATTAATAAAAGATTTTGGCAGGTTTGCTGTATAAAAACAACCTACAAAAAGCAATTGTATTTATATACAATAGCAATTAATAGAAAATGTAAAAAGAAAATTGTCGTTTCTAAAAGTATAACACATCATAAAATAAACATGACAAAAGATAGGTCTTTCATGAGAAAGTAAAAATTCTGCATTGTAAATAAGCAAGGGAAGTCCAAATAATTGAGGAGAAATACCATGTTTATGGAGAAGCAAATTCAATATTGTAGAGAAGTTGATATACACGCTGATCCCAAAAAGTGTGTTCGTGGAACTCTACAAGCTAAAGTATTTGTTGATGATCAGAGAAGCAAGAATAGTCAAAAGACTGCTAAAGAGAAAAGAACTAAGAGGAGGAGCTCATCTTACCATTATCAAGAAATATTTGAAACCTATAGTAATTAGGATGGTGTGATTAAACCGATGGAAAAGGATAGACAGCCCAGAAAACAGATCTCTGTGGAGGAAGAACTACTCCAAGGACCTTTTCTGCCTGCCTAGTACTGTCACGTGAGCATGAAATACAGTTCTATTGTGTTTTGGCCATTTTATGATTTTGGACCTATTTTGTAAAGCAGTTAGCCTATTCTAATATGACTTTAAAAAAAATTTTTTTTTAGATTTCATTTATTTATTTGAGAGAGTGCGCATATGGGCGCATGCTTGTGCACAAGAGCAGGGGGAGGGGCAGAGGGGGACAAGCAGACTCCCTTCTGAGTGCTTGGGGGCAGGGGTTGGGGAGGGGCTCCATCCCATGACAGTAAGATCATGACCTGAGCTGAAATCAAGAGTCAAACCCTTAACCAACTGAGCCACCCAGGTGCCCCTACAACTTCCATTGCTTTACTGGTCACCCTGTGAATTTTGATACGCAAAAATAACATCAATATTTACATTAATATCTTTGCCTTCCTGTTTAAAAACACAAGAACTTAGCATCTGAACATCACCATCTGCCTGATTTACATGCTACTGTTACTGGATTTTATGATTCTATTTTTAACCTTATAAGATATTGCTTTTGTACTCAGTGATGTTTTAGATTACTCACATATCTACTACTTAATTTGCTCATTTTCTCTTCTTATGTCTCCAACCTTCCACCTGAAATCGCTTTCTTTCTGTCCACAGTACATTCTATATAAACTATGGGGACCTCTGTTGGTGTCAAATTGTCAATATTTGGAAATTATTTTGCTTACAGTGTTTTTATTTGATGTTGGGGGGAGTTCAATTATCCACAGTTCCTGTAAGCGGAGTGAGGTAGAGGCTTGTCAGGGTGCTCTTGTGCGTCAGCACGAGGCAGGCAGTGGGGGAGGAGGCGTGACATTACCCCTCGGGTCCCCCGCGTGATGTGCCAGGAGCCCAGCGTAGCTGAGAGCAAGATGGCACGCGCTGAATAAGGTTACCCAGTCACCCAGGAGTGGGGAAGAACCATCCATGCCCTGGGAGGACGCGGATCTCGTTTTGCTTCACCTGAAAGGGAAAGCTCTAGCACTGCGTGACTTTCGTTTGTCCAACTCAGCCGCTCGGGGGCCGGACTTCGAAGCGCTGAGCCATGGCTGACAAGAGCTAGTGGTCGAAGTTTAGAGACCTGAGACATCGTTTTCATAATCTCCTAGATGGGCTTCTTGCCACCTAGCTCTCACCAGATACGGACCCGAAGACAGCACCCTCCTGGCCTGCAGAAAGCTCCTTATGGCAGCCGGGAGCAGGAAAACCATAGAACAAGGTAGAAAGGCTCCTTTTTCTAACCCCTTCAGTGTGACTTTCCTCCACTCCCAGGAATTATGTATAGTAATTTCCATGCCAAGACCAGGGCGCTGGCAGAGTTCTTAAAAGCAAAGTGGAAAAAAGTGAGATTGACCCAGATTGATCCTATTCCAAGATAATTTCTTCATCCATCTAATGCCTATGAGTTCCTTATAGCTGTGAGGTTTGCCTGTCGCTGTGAGGTCTGTTTTGGTTCCATGAAAGAGTGTCTCCCAAATAGTGATGCGCCAAAGTACCACCAGGTCAGATGTTAAAATTATACATTATGTCAACTTTAGTAGGCATTCTGAATTCTTACCTCTAGGGCGGTGCTATCCAGTAGAAATATTATGCAAGCCACATATGCAATTTTACATGTTCTAGTTACTACATTTTAAAAAGTGGAGAGAAACAGGTGAAATTAATTTCAAGGATGTATTTTATATTATCTATATGATAATAGATTTAATTTTAATAATGTATTTTATTTAAATATATATTTGAAATAGACTTTATTTTATTTTTATTTAAAGATTTTATTTATTTGACAGAGAGAGAGATAGCGAGAGCAGGTGCACAAGCAAGGGGAGTGGGAGAGGGAGAAGCAGACTTCCTGTGGAGCAGGGAGCCCGATGCGGGGCTCGATCCCAGGACCCCGGGATCATGACCTGAGCCGAAGGCAGAAGCTTAATGACTTAGCCACCCAGGCGCCCCGAAATAGACTTTATTTTAAATATATTTTAATTTTAATGATATATTTTATTTAAAATATAAATATTTTACTTATATATTCAAAATATTGTCATTTCAACATGTGAGCAATAAAAAATTATTGAAATGTGTTACATTCTTTTTTTCATACTAAATCTTAAATTTCTATGTATATTTTATACTTAGGGCACATCTCAGTTCAGACCAGCCACATTTAAAGTACTTAGTAGGCACAGATGGCTAGCAGCTGCTATTTTGGACAGGGCAGTGCTAGGGAAAGGCCTAGAAATCTATGTTTGGAAACATCCCAGGTGATTCTTATCAAGTAAGTTCAGAAAATGCCACTTTAAGGACTGGTGGAGCTTTTGAGCCATTTTGATGACCTCATAAATACATACGTAATGTTGCAATGGAAGAGGGCTTGGAAGGCATGGGCTACAACTCCCCCTCTTATAGATGAGGAAACAGAAATAACTGACTTGCCAAGGTCACATGGTCTGCTGAAGCCAGAACTGGAACAGTAATCCAAGTCTCCAAATGTTCTGTTTTTAATTCCTTTTTTTTTTTAACGATTTTATTTATTTATTTGACACAGAGAGAGAGACAGGGAGGGAACACAAGCAGGGGGAGCAGGAGAGGGAGAAGCAGGCTCCTGGCTGAGCAGGGAGCCTGATGCGGGGCTCGATCCCAGGACTCTGGGATCATGACCTGAGCCGAAGGCAGATGCTTAACGACTGAGCCACCCAGGCACCCCCTGTTTTTAATTCTTTCCAATGCATTTATGTGTGTTCTTCAGCCTGTCTGAATCATGAGGGGAAAAACTGTCCAAGTGATATCTTGGCAATCTGATGTATCTCCAACTTCAATCCGCACTTGATTTCGATGCAATTAAAAACTCCCACGTATTGAGGGCCTGTCATGTGCCAAGCACTGTACTGAGCGCTATGTACGTATTATGTTTAAACCGTCGCAACGAACCTCTAAATATGAAGCCCATTCTAAAGATGAGAAGTGGGAACATGTTGGAGTTCACAAATGGTAAGTGGCAGGAAGGGAGTTTGAACCGGGGTCTGGCTGCTAGGCCACGTCCTTTCCAGCCTGCAGTCCACATAAACAGAATGCCCTGCCTATACATGCTGCAGAGGCAAGGGCTGGAGGCTGACACTGCACCAAGATGGCGTAAAGATCTTCCATTGGCTCCTGACCCAGTCAATGCTTCAAGTATCAGGCCTTTCCTGATGCTTGGGAGCATTTCTCCACCATAGCCCACCTTTTCAGAAGCGTTGCCAATCTCCCTCAACTCCCTGCTAAGGACACGATCTTCTTGTTCTCGCAGTCATCATTACAAGGAAGGAAAATCATCCTGTCCTTTGCCTTTGCCTTGGCCTTTGCCTTAGTCACATCTCCATCCATAGCTCCAGCGTCTAAATCTCTGGAGGTTGGATTCCCAGGTTCTCAGTTCAAATTGCAGCTGGGGAAGATTCATGTACAAATTTGCCATTCCTTGGATTTGGAAAGTACATCCATTGGAGGAACATGATATGGTTGCCATGCTTTTGTATTTGGTTTGGCAAACACCTAGGAGACCTTTCAAGTATTTGGGGTTGGTATAATCTGGAATCAAGACATTAATTTGGAATTGAGTGGGTATTTTCAGGAAAATGAAATTGTCATGTTCTGATTCATATATACAGAACTCAGAGGAAAATGTGTGTGCGTACGTGCGTGTGTGAAGGAGGTTGGTGAAAGTCTTTAAATTGATATGCTGTGTTCGGAATAAGCAAGGTCGTTCTTCTTCCACTAAACAGAAGGATGAGGAGCTTAGAGCAAATATAATTTCTCCTCTTCACCCAGACCCCAGTGTTTTTTCAGTGGGTAAAATCAGGTTAAAATCTGCAACAAATGATTATTGAAATTAGCCTTTCAAGAGAAAGAAATTCAAGAACGGTGTGCAGAGAGGTGGGTACCGAAAGTAGGGACCGCCACAGGCCTGTGCCCTTGGACTGGGTTAATGAGCTGACCACACGCATAGCCTCGAGGACGGACCAGCAGCAGCAGCAGCACTAGGGAGCTTGTTAGGAATGTAAAATTCTTGGACCCCAGACCTACTGCATCAGGTGCTCTGGGATGGGGTCTGGCAATCTTTGATTTAACCAGCCCTCCAGGTGATTCTGATACTGCTTTTGGACAGTAGTTCTCCACTACTAGTATATTAGACTTGTACCATGGAGGCTTTTGGGGAAAAAAGTCAATGCCTGGGCCCTACCTCTGAGACTTTCTGATTTAACTGGTCTGGAGTGGGGCCTGGGCGTACATTTAAAACCTCCCCAGGTGATTCTAATATGCCCGTAAAGTTGAGAACCACTACTTTAGGGAATGGCATCCCACATCCTGGGCCCAGCTCTGTGACCACAGATACTTCATGTGGCTCTACCTTAGCTCTTTTATCTCTCAAAAGGCACCAGGAGGCCAGTCGTTGTCACTGATCTCTAGGGCATCTTCCAACTCTGACAAGCTTGGGAGCACTAGTTGGTCACGACTCTGAAATCTTCTGCCTAAGTTCCTGCCTAGTGCTGGTAACTGGGGGGTTGTGCCCCACAAAGCATCTGGGAAAGAAAGGACTGGACTGGCCACTGAAAATTGATGTCCCCAAGGAATTGATGTAACCTGTTCAGCTTGCAGAAATGACCATCCAGAAAGCCCCCAATCTGCTGTCATCTGGAATGATATACCAGTGGGAAGAATTTAGTTTTATTTCCCTAAAACTGTTGACAGGCCACTAGGAAAGGCTTCAAAAACAAAGTCTTTTATTATTATTATTTATTTATTTATTTGGGAGAGAGAGAGACGGCATGTGTGAGCGTGTGGGGGAAGGAGCAGAGGGGGAGGAGGAGGGAGAGAATCCCAAGCAGACTCCACGCTGAGCACAGAGCCCAACATGGGGCTATATCTCATGACCCTGAGATCATGACCTGAGCCAAAATCAAAAGCCAGACACTTAACTGACTGACCACCCAGGCGCCCCTCAAAAACAAAGTCTTATTATTGCTGTAGAAGGCTTTGTCTTGCCACTCAAAAATGTGGTCCATGGATGGGCAGTGTCAGCATTACCCAGAGCTTGCTAGAAATGCAGAGTCTCAGGTTCTACCCTAGACCTACTGAATCAAAATTTATACTTTAACAAGATCCTTGGGTGATTCATATGTATGTTAAAGTTTGAGAGGTGGTACTTGGAGCATGTGGGAGACTTTTTAGAGTGGGGCCTGTTGTAGGCTGACTTATGCCTCCCCCCAAGAATTCATATGTTAAAGTCCTAACCCCCAATATCTCAGAATGTGGCTGCATTTGGGAGATAGGGCCAAAGGGTAAGGGAGGTCCTAAGTGTGGGCCCTAATCCAATATAACTGGCGTCCTTAGAAGAAGAGGAAGAGACACCAGTGATGCATGGGCACAGAGAAAAGGCCATGTGAGGACACAGTGAGAAAGCAGATGTCTACAAGCCACGGAGAGAGGCCTCAGGAGAAACCAAACCTGCTGGCACCTTGATCTTGGATTTCCAGCCTCTAGCCCTGTAAGCAATACATTTCTGTTGTTTAAGCCACTCAGTCTGGTATTTTATTATGGCAGCCCTAGCAAACTGATACAGGGCCTCTGCTAGAATTGAAGCATTGTGAGATTTTGTTCACTGATGTATATCCCTGGGATCTGGCACATAATAGGCATTGAATGAAAATTTGTTGAATAAAAAAATAAATGATGAATTCCTACTCATTTGACCTAATAATCCAGGGACATGTTCCATAGAATACATCTTTAAGAGGGAATGATTATAGGGTGTTCTGCTCATCTTTTTAAAGAAATGGTATAAAGTGCCAAAGTATATCCTTTTTCCAAATAAAGCTTTCAAGAAATCTGAAAAATTGGGGGCACCTGGGTGGCTCAGTTGGTTAAGCCTCTCACTCTTGATTTCGGCTCAGGTCATGATCTCAGGGTCATGAGCCTGCTTAAGATTCTCTCTCTGCCCCTCTTCCCCCTAAAAAAAAAAGTAGGCATTATCTTTTTAGGATGATATTTCTAGGATGGCAGCAGATTTATTGTGAATTTAAAGATGTACCTAAATGGCTTAACACAAGATTTTGTGGTCATTACATACCCTTGTGATCTGTTGGTACATGTTACCTTGTAGTTGTGTGGGTTTTTTTTTTTTTTTTTACGATTTATTTATTTATTTGAGAGGGTGTGTATGTGCAGGGGAGGGAGGAGGGGCAGAGGGAGAGTGGGGGAGTCTCAAGCAGACTCCCCACTGAGCACAGAGCCCGACACAGGGATCGATCCCACTACCCCAAGATCACAACCCCAGCCAAAACCAAGAGTCAGACGCTTAACCAACTGAGCCACCCAGGAGCCCCTGTATTATGTTTTTAATTTAAAATTTAGTTATGTGAAAGTAAATAAAAAATTGAAAAGTTATCCCAGATCTTGGAGCAGGCACAATGCCAAGCTCCAGAAAGAAAAGGAAACAAAGAAGACTATTCTCCCCCAGTTTATCCTCTGTGGCACCGTGCCTTATAATTACCTAGCCCCCAAAGCCATAGTACTCACCACAGTGGTGCCTGGTCTCTGGGTCCTGTTAACATCTATTTTCTTTCACAGTCTTCCATTCAGTCAATCCTTTGACCAACATTTTTTAAATATCCGTAGAAGTTGGGGACTCCACGAATGGAATCATTAAAAAGAAATCTGAAATTAACTCTTCATCCATCCAGTAGCCCTCCCTCCCCCACCCCCAGCTTGAGAAACTATTATTTGTTTTGTTCCTATTTTCCCCCTTCATGAAATCAGTGTGTTTAAGCATGTCTTTTTCCAAAGAGATGTAGGAAATCCCCATGAGGGGTTGGAGGGCAGATCCTCAGCAGCCACAACCCCCTAGAACACAAGGCCCTAAACTTGAAAATGAGCAACAAGTAACCTCCAAATGCCCGAGATAGCAGTTGTCACCAGGCCCTCTGTTAATGCTCTGGACTTTCTTCCTGAAAGCAGTGATTTTCAAACTTGAACGTGCATCACAATCACCCAGAGAGCTTGTTAAAACACAAATTACTGGGCCTGGGCTCAGAGTTTCTGATTCAGTAGGTCTGGGATAGGGCCCAACAATTCTTATTCCTACCAAGTTCCTAGGTGAGGCTGCTGGTCCTGGTCTGGGGACCACACTGAGAATCTGGGAAATCTATGGAATTAGCCTAAGGTGCTGACCTTGACTAAAAGTTTTATTAACTCTTTAAAATGTATATATCCTTAACATTTTTATCATAAATATAGCGCATATTCATTAGAGGAAATTTGGTTTAAAAATGAAAAGTAGAAAGAAAAGTATGTCACCCATAGTGTTGGCACTCTTGACATTTTTTTCTGGATCTACAATTTCTAGTAAGCCTGGTTATCCAATTCCCCAGGCCACTGCAGATTGGAAGCTGCTATCCAGAATATCAGGGGAATTATGGGGCAGCTAAAAATGTGCCCAAAGATGACCTTGATAAGTGGCCACTGAGAGCCAAACAGGGGGAGGAAAACGTGAGTGGACACTGACTATATCACCACGTGATTGAACACGTGAACATGTTCTTCACCTTGACCCCATCATATGCCCAGGGCATTCTGGGACCTCTATTTCAGCCGGTAAGTGCGGGCGGGGAAGAAGGAGGACTTTCTGAAAGAAGGGACTCGAGCCCCAGCTGTACGCTAAAGGGAGAGCCAGAACTGAGCTGGCAAAGAGAAGGGCAAAAGGTATTCTAGTTCTGGGAACAGGAGGGGCAAGGACCGGAGGCTCCTGTGTGTGTGCGGGAGCCCGAGCAGAGCTTCAACAGAGAGGTCAGAGGAAAAGCCTGTCTTCCCAAGCTTGGTTTTAACCTGCAGGCAATCAGAAGCCATTGAAAGATTCTCAAGCAACAGTATGACACGAGCAGGTGCATATTTTAAATAGACCATCGTGAATGTGCAGAATGGAGATGTGTCTTTTCCAGTAGTCCAGGCAGCGGTGGTGGTGAGCTCTGGAAATGGGGCAGTGGTTCTAGAGATAGAGACGAAGGAGGGGAATACTCAGGTGCCAAAACCAGTAGGGCTTGGGGACTGACTGGGGTGAGCAAGCAGGAGATGGAGCTGTGGAGGCTGGTCCTCTGAGGGGCTGTGTGGTTGGGGGCACCTCCCCCTGTGGCAGAAGAGGATGAAGGTGGTGTTTGCGCCGAGGGGAAGATGTGTTCAGGCTGAGTCACCGTGAGGAGAAGTTTGAGATGATATGGACACCCCTGGATGAAATCATTTTCCATATTCTCTATTAAAGAAAACAGTCAATGTAGAAAATTTCATTTTTTTTTTTAATAAAAGGGTCAAAATGAAAGATTTGGGCACCCAAAGGAATTAGCTTCAATTTTCCAGAAATTATGGGATATGAATTTCCTCATTCTCCGAGAGGTCAGATAAATGAGGCATTGCTATGATGTAAATACGCCTTTACATGAAGTGAATGACATTAGCCAGGCAGCTTGTCCATTAGTCGTTTATCAGAGTCTTTAGGACTTCGAAGTTGTGTGTTTATTTTATGCATCTGAACCTCTACAAAACTGTTTTGGAGAAGCTTTGGCGTTGGCTCAGCTTTTCAATGACTTGCTTGGGGGGCAGAGGTGAGTGTGATCATCTTCTTAGAACACAAGTGGATTTCCTAGAAAAAGAGCAACAGGGAACAAACAGCATGAACAGAATTGCCTCACGCTCTTGGGACAATCTATTCACCAACCCCAGGCCACTTGAGAGAAGAAACCAAAATTCATGTCCAGAAAGTGCAGAGGGAGGGAAGGGCAGAATTATCAGAGCCTCCAAGTGTGTTTGCAGGTTGGGGGCACTTCAATGTTTGCCACAAACCATGGTGAAAAAGAAAACAGGGCTTATGTCTATTTGCAGTATTATGGGATGTGGAAAGTCTAAATAAGTTTGTTAGCAGTGTTTTGTTGTTGTTGTTATTGTTTTTTAATATTTGGTGACCTTCAGTGAAGTGTCTGAAAAGCCAGGCTACCTGTTAGAGAATTCCCTTCAAGGGGACTGCACCCCTGGATGCACATTGGAATCACCGGGGGGGAGCGTAACAAGGTCAGATGCTTGGGCCTCATGCCAGGAGGAGCTGATGTTATGGATCTGGGGAACAGCCCGGGCAGCCAGATTTTTTAAATCTCCCCAGATGATTGTAATGTGCAGCTAGCGTTGAGAAGAAGCACATTCAAGCCACACTGCAGAGAGTTTTTGTTTTGTTTTGTTTTTTTAAAGATTTTATTTATTTATTTGACACAGAGAGACAGCGAGAGAGGGAACACAAGCAGGGGGAGCAGGAGAAGCAGGCTCCCGGCTGTGCAGGGAGCCCGATGCGGGGCTCGATCCCAGGACCCTGGGATCATGACCTGAGCCGAAGGCAGACGCTTAACGACTGAGCCACCCAGGTGCCCCTGTTTTGTTTTGTTTTCTTTTCTTTTTCACATTAGACACGTCTTAATGTGCACTTGGCTGAAAACATTCGAGTTAGGAACAAAGTAAAATAAAGGGAGAAGAAAAACTCCCAGTTTTGCTCACAGATTCACAGCTACGTCAAGCCCACTGGACAAAGAGACAGCGGGCCATTGGCTACCAGTATGAACCCCAAAGTCAACATGACAAGATGCATACCAAGCGCCAAGCGCCTGTTAACTCTCTGCTTGTGCTTTTCTTTCGTTTGTTGAGCTGAAAGTGAACTAGATTTCAAAAAGTAAGATTCCATGTAACTGACACTAGGGTGGATTGAGAATCTATCAAGTGCTAGGCACTGTTATAAGTCTTCTCCATTTGCAAACTCATTTAATCCCCCACACGAGCCCATATCACAGATGAGGGTGTGGCGGCACAGAGGGTCAGTAAATTGTCCAAAGCCACAGCCAAGAAATGGAAGCACTGAGATTCATACCCGGAGCTCTGGAGCCTGCACGTTTAACCCCCACAATATACAGCCTCTCCCACAGAGCAGAGACGCTGAAAGAGGAGAATGAGGAGGGAGATAACTCAAAGCATTCATATTGGGGGTTTGGGCAACCACTGGGTGGGCGTGGAGGGGATACACAGATGAGCCAGACCTATGTCTCCAGGAGTTCACAGGTTTGTATGAAAGGGTAAGGCAAAAACACACAGAACACCACCAAAAGGTAGAGCAAGCAAAGTGCCATAAGAGAAACACAAATGAATGTGAACATGGAATTGAAGGATGAGCAATTTCTTTTTAAATCACTAAAGGCTCCTTGGAGGAGGCAGCGTTAGAGAGTAACTCCTTCTGACTGCAGCTCAGGTCGGAAGTAGGAAAGCAGCGAGAGGAGAGGGAGAAAGAGAGGCTGGGGCCCTGTTTTAGGGGGCATGGTTAAACCCCCAGGGTGGAGCCCTCTCCCCGCACCGCGCTAGAACCCAGCACTGCTGTTACACACAGTCAACTGCCCCGCGCTCTGGAGGGCGGATTTCCCGGTGGGAGAGTCAGCTGGCTTGTCTCGCAACCCTGAGTCTTACCTCTCCCTTGCACTTTCGTCACATTACCACTTAGGGCTGCCCGTGCCCCCGCCCTTCTCCCCCTTTAAAACTCTGGCCACGCATGGAGAAAAGCCTCTTTCTTGGCTTCTTTTGGCAAGTTGGAGCATGCTGTTACTTTCAAGCACTTTGATAAATATTAAGGAAGAATAAAGGAAAAATAGTTATGTTTAATGTATTAGTATGGCAATAGTCAAATTTTCAAGTACCAGGTTTCTGAACCCATATCCCAGTAGAAGGAAGCATATGGGCTGCAAAATCTCAGTATCCACAGGTGATAACCCCCTGTGGACCCAAAGGGCCAGTACACTCTTATATGCACCATGTCTAACTTCTTTCTCTTATGGCTTCCTCTGAGTTACAACCAGCAACTGGCTATCAACTTCCTTCCTCCCTCCCTCCCTTCCTTCCTTCCTTCTTTCCTTCCTTCCTTCCCTCTTTCCTCTACCTACCCACCCATTCATCCAACATAAATTTGTTGAACACCTATTATGTGACAGCCACTATGCTAAAAATTAAGTGGTCAATATCTTTCTGTGCCCCTCACCACCAGGAATGAGTCTGAGGCTACCCCAATGTGTTAGGTTGGGGGGCGCCTGGGTGGCTCAACCAGTTAAGTGTCCAACTCTGGATTTCAGCTACAGTCATGATCTCAGCGTCGTGAGATCGATCCCTCTGACAGGTTCCATGCTGGGTGTGGAGACTGCTTAAGATTCTTTCTCTCCCTGTCACTCTGCTCCTCCCCACCACCCCCACCCCCGCTCACGTGCGTGCACGCTCTCTTTCTCTCTCAAATAAATAAATAAATACATAAATAAATGTATGTGTTAGGTTGGCTGATGTTGATTCTTCACTCCTTTTTTTGCCAGTAACCTTACTGTGCGTCCCAGGAGAGTAGAAAAATGATACTTCTCTGCCCCCACTGACTTAATGAAATGTTAGCATATGTGACATTAACTAAAGGCTTTCAATGTGCTAGACAGTTGGCTTGTGTGCTTGCACTTCTGTTATCCTTCATGAGAAGAATATGCCCCGGGTAGCTGTTCCCACAATGAGGTGATGCAGGAGCAGACATGGCTTAGTCTATAACCCAGAGCCACCAGCCCAGCAGAACCATAGCCAATCCACAGATGTCCAAGCCAGAAAAAATAAATGTTTTCATAGTAAACCATTAAAAATTAGGCATTACTTGGTATATAGCATTTTTTAGCAAGAGCTTACTAATAGACCAGGTAAGGACTAGACGAAACAAACAAAAGAACTCTTCCATATACCCCCACACCATTTTTTTTAACTACTAAGATTCTAATTTTTTTTTTGGTGTGCATGTCCCAGGGCCAGGGTCCTCTGAGTTTTAGTTCCACCTGTAAACTAGGGATAACGTGCAAGGATTAAATGGGTATTATATATAATGCCTAGTACGGTGCCCGGCACATAGTAAGAGCTCAATACACGGTAGCAGTTATTGAGATGATTTAGGAAGATAATTCGGCAGCAACATCAAGGAAGGTTAGTAGGGGAGAGGAAAGCTAAAATAACACACTTAGTTGAGAGCATACTGTGTGCCATGCACCACTCTGTTCAGAATACTTTCTATTTATTAACTCCAAGAAATCTCACAACAACCCTCCGAGGTAGGTCCTGTCAGCTCACTGCATAGGTGAGGAAAGTGAAGCACAGAAAGATTAAGTAACTTTTTCCATGCCACACAGCTAGGAAGCTGCCGCAGACGAAGAATTGGAACACAAGCAGTCTGGCTCCAGAGCATTTGCTTTTCTGGTTTTGAATTGAGGTGTACTTGACAAATGATATTAGATTAGTTTCAGGTGTACAACAGAATGATTCGATATTCATATATATTCTGAAATGGTCAGCACAATAAGTCTAGTTGACATCCATCATTATACATAGTGACAATTTTGTTCTTGTTATGATGCCTCTTAAGATTTAGTCTCTTACCACTTTTTTTTTTTAAAGATTTTATTTATTTGAGAGAGAGAGAAAGAGCGAGAGAGACAGCGTGAGAGGCGGGGAGGGGCAGAGGCAGAGGGGGGAAGCAGGCTCCCCGCTGAGCAGGGAGCCCTATGTGGGGCTTGATCTCAGGGCCCTGGGATGGCGACCTGAGCTGAAGGCAGACACTTAACCGACTGAGCCACCCAGGCGCCCCAGCAATTTTCAAATACACAGTATATTATTGTCAACCATAGGCACCACGCTGCACATTACATCCCCATGACTTCATTATTGGAGAACTGGAAGTTCGTACCTTTTGACCCCCTTCGCCCATTTTGCCTACACTGCGCCTCCGCCCACACACAGAGCCCTTGCTCCTAATCACCATGTAGACCACCTCTAAGCAGGGAGAGTAGATGAGGAGTTCACATGAGCCAAGAGGCAGAGCTGGACCAATCTAGTGCCCAAGGGCATGCAAAGTAGGAAACAAATGAAAGACACAACGCAAAGAATAAGTATAATCTAGCAAGCTAACTTGGTAACCAGCTGTGAGATGTGGGTGTTAGATGCAGAGGTAGAGCTCACTCTACTGTGTATGATTTTTGGTAATCATGAGAAGATAAATTCTCAATCAGTTGTATGTTCCGCAAAATTATGTCATGTCCCCAGAAGTTATCATGAGATACTTGAGAAATTTGAGACCATCTTATACAGTGCATGGAGAGTCAATCCGATTTTCAACTGCCGTTGTTAAATTATAAAAACACAGGTGAACTTCCATCTGGTCTTTTTTCTTTTCTTTCTTTCTTTTTTTTTTTTTTTAAAGATTTTATTTATTTATTTGACAGAGACATAGCGAGAGAGGGAACACAAGCAGGGGGAGTGGGAAAGGGAGAAGCAGGCTCTGCACTGAGCAGGGAGCCCGATGCGGGGCTCGATCCCAGGACCCTGGGACCATGACCTGAGCCGAAGGCAGACGCTCTATGACTGAGCCACCCAGGCGCCCCTGGTCTTTTTTCAACCCAGAGATTCCACTGCTTCTGTAGTTGTGCCGGAGCCATCCATGTCAGAAGTGTCTTCTGTGTCCAAGCCTCAAGTGAAAATTAGCAACGTGCACATCTGACTCCAGTATTGAATGTCTGCCTCGAAATCAGTCACAACTCTTCACCCCTTCCAAAGAAGGACTCCCTCACACACCCTCCACCAGGACCACTCACGGCTTGCTTTTCCTTTGGAAACCTTCCTTACGTTATGAGTTCAGATTTACTTACTGTGAAATTGTTATTACACACAAAACATGTTTTCACTGTTCAGTGGATATATTTTTCTATCTGCAAAAATTATTTCAGTATCTGGGGATCGGGATAGGCTATCTCATGAATTTTTTCCATTGAAATTAATGGAAATATTTTTTATTTAATAAATTTTCACTTAGCAGTAGGGCTTTTAGGAGAAAATGAAGAATGGTTTGTTTGGGTCGTGTAGTGGGAATTCAATACGTGTTTGATGAACGAGCGAGTCCATGCATCAGTGAGAGTCACAGGAGGAAGGAGTTTTGAGACTGAGAAAGGGGGCTGGTGCTACTCCTTGTGGCGAGAACACAGATGTTTTCTTCTTTGGTCCTTTAAAATCTAAGATTATGAAATCTAGAGATCAATAATCTTGGGTATTTACAGTCTCCTTCTGAAATGTTAAAATGACTAATCCATCTCCAAGTTCTACAAGGCCACCCTCCCTCTGGAACCAGGCCAGTCCTCAAGACTGGATTATGTGGCTAAAGGCCTGTGTTCACATGTGGACATTGGTCTGGAGAGGTAGAAAATGAATCCATTGGAAGCCATGTTGGTGTTGGCATTAATTAGTGCCCTGGAGGGGTGGGCTTTCCTCTGCCCCACTGGCCAGAGGTTGAAACTTAGCCTGGAGAAGTGTACGTGGCTGGAAAGAAGCTGCTGAGAAGGCGGGAGAGGCCACATGCAGGTGCCAGCCATCTGCCAGCCTTGAGGAGACAAACATGCAGACCAATACCAACGTTCCAAGGATGGCAGAACAGAAAGAAAGAAAAAACCTGGGTTCTTGATGATATCGTAAAACTTCTGAATGAACTAACCTTAAAACTTCCTTCCTCTGGACTTGTTATATGAGATAATAAAGGTGCTTCCTGTTGAAGCCCCTGGTACTCAAGGTACAGTATGATTCTTAGTAGCATCAACATGCCTGAGAGTTTGTTAGAAATGCAGAATCTCAGTCTGCTCCAGACCTCCTAACTCAGAATCTGCAGCCCCTGGTGATTCCTAGCCACATTAAGGTTTGAGAAGCGCTGGTTTAAGCTGTTTCATTTTTTTTTCCCAAAGATTTTATTTTTAAGTAATCTCTACACCCAAGGTGGGACTTGAACCCACACCCCAAGATCAAGAGTTGCATGCTCCACCAACTGAGCCAGCCCAGGCATCCCCGGTTGAAGCTGTTTCTAATTGGATTTTTTTGGTATTGGCAGCTGGAAAGCAAACTGATATCCTGTCTTACAAATCGATAGCAAAGATCTTGTTTTCATATCACCACCAAGATAAGGATGCAAGAAAAAGACAAAAGTGTTTCCACCTATGCAAGTTTTTGGGACCTATTAGGAAAGTTCCCTGGCTCTCTAAATGGCTTTATTTCCAAAACAGAGAGGAAACAGCATATCGCATAGCGAATGCACTTTTTTGGCTTCAAAGGGTAGTGAAAACAGTTCTTAGACTCACTAAAAATGCACGCTATACACATACCTCTTGAGTTGACATGACCAGACAAAGCAAGAGCAAAAAGGGCAAGACATGGAAAGAGAACAAGGCACCAATAGGAAAAAAAAAAATAGTTCTAAACCATTTACTTGGTTTAGATCAGTAAGACATCTCAGATTTCCTCATAAATGTAGTTACTCGGGCGCCTGGGTGGCTCAGTTGGTTGGGCGACTGCCTTCGGCTCAGGTCATGATCCTGGAGTCCCTGGATCGAGTCCCACATCGGGCTCCCTGCTCTGCAGGGAGTCTGCTTCTCCCTCTGACCCTCCCCCTTCTCATGTGCTCTCTCTCATTCTCTCTCTCTCAAATAAATAAATAAAATCTTTAAAAAAAAAATAAATAAATGTAGTTACTCAAGAGTCATTGTGGTACCCATCCAGATTGCAAACATGTTAATAATGCAAAATGAAATAATTCTATTGTAAGAAAAAAGACAAGATACTCTCATAGCATTGTTATTCCTGAAAAGACTACTCGAGTTTCTTGAGGTTGCCCAAATCAGGCGATTTCATAAGTCATTCTGTGTTTACGCTGAGTTCAAACAACTGTTAGAATAAAAGAGGACACTAAGTATGATTAACCAAACCCAATTTCAACAAACAAATTCTGCAGTTTTTTTTTTATAAAGAAACCTTCAGTGTTCTGTGTTGATTGCCCCCTGTTTTGTTTTGTTTTGATTGTCTTTTGACAACAAGCTATTGGGAAATCATTTAGGTCGCTGCTTGTTATGAAAACATTGTGATTAAGATGATTTCATAGCCTGCACTTCTGCCATCTCATTCATTATATCTGAGAAGTCAACAGCTGAGCAAAACTTACGCTGAGGATGTAAAGGCTAAACCAATGTACTACTTAGTGATCAGTCTAAAAAAAATAAGGCTTTGTGTTCACAAATTTCACTCACCTTTGACACTATAAGATCACTATATTTACACTATGGAACGGCTGGGAGAAACATGGAGATACACTACTGGACAGTGTGCATAAAAGCAATCAAGTGGTAGGATACAAACCCTAAAGAGACCCCCTCCCCACCAAAAAACCAAGCTGCTTCAAAACCTTGCTTTGGTCAGTTGAAAATACCTATGGAGAATGATAGTCACAGCTAATCAGAAATAACCCCTGAACTGGATATTTGCACCTTTCCCATTAAAGGACTAATAGAAACCACCTAAAAAAGTCACTTGGAAATTCATGGCTCTGATCTTTTCCACTCCGGTTGCCTGCTTTGCTTTCCCCTTTAGCATCTCCGGTGATGGAAATGTATCAGAGAAAGGAAAGGAAAACAGTTGAGACCCATCTTTGAGCGGCTTCAAGGGTTGCCTGACAGATTGGCCTCTAGAGATGGCGGGAGATGGATGGTGTGTTTGCGCTGCACGTGGAGCTCTCGTATCTGTGGCCTCCTGGACTCTGTTCTCATAGGAACTTGGCTCTTTCTCCTGGTGGTGCCTCTCTAACCCTCAGGATCCAGACAAAGATGAGGCTGAAGAGTTTCCTGTGGGATCATCCAATACTCGTATCTACTGTACGCCTGCCATGAGACCCTCTAGCCTGTGGGCCTCCACTTTATTCAGAAACTTAACTGAAGTTCTCACAGATGGAAATCGCACCCTGGGCTTTTTGGTTCTCGGAGCAGCGCTCCTTTTCTGTCCCTCAGTGCCTCACAGTGAATAATCATCTCTCTCTCTCTCTTTTTTTTTTTTTAAGATTTTTTTTTTAATTTTTAAGTAATCTCTACACCCAACATGGGGCTCAAACGCACAACCCCCAGATGAAGAGTGGCGCGATCTACCAACTGAGCCAGCCAGGTGCCCCAAATAATCTTGAAATACTTTTTCCACACAGCTTCCAGGATGTCAAACTCTCTTGGGTTTCCTCCTACCTCACCAAAGGCTCTTTCCCAGTCATCTCTGCTTGTTCCTTTTCAGCTCCCCAAACTGTAAAACTTGGAGGGCCCCCAGTCTCTATCCTCACACCACTTCTCCCTTTCACCCTCCCTCCCTTGGGGATCTCATCCAATTCATAACTTTAAAGATCATCTGTGTGCTGATGCATCCCCCCTTCATTCTAGATTTACGTATCCATCTGTGCCTACCTGGCATCTCTATTTGGATGTCTAAGAGGCACCTCAAACTTAACAAACTAACTAACCTTTGCTAAACTACCCTCACTCTTCCCCCTTGAGCCTGCTCTTCACAGGATCTTCCCCAATTCAGTAAATGGCCACTCCATTCTGCTAATTTTACAACCCAGAAGCATGGGTATCACCCTTGACTCTTCTATTTCTCTTCAAGCCCATGGTTGTTGCATCAGCAGCTTGCATGGGCTCTACCTTCAAAATATAAGTGAGACCTGACCACTTCTCCCTGCCACCACTGCTGCCACCCTGAACCAAGCCACCATCAATTTTCAACCAGATTATGACAGTAGCTTTGTAACTGGGCTCACACTTCCACTCTCGATCTCCTAGAGCATAGTTGGAAGGATCCTGTTAAGACAGAAGCCAGATCATATTTCTACTCAGGCTCCAAGCCTTCCGGGGGCTCCCCTTCCCACTTAGATTAAAAGGCAAAGTCCTCATAAGGGCCCACAAAGGCCACCTATGGTATGGTCCACTTGCTTGCCCTCCTTCTCCCTTCACCACTTCGGTGTCTCCATCTCTTGCTAGTTCCTCCTTACTCATTGTGTTTCAGCACACTAACCTCCTTTTGTTCCTCAAATATGCCAGGTATAGTCCCATTTTGGGGCTTCTGCACTCACTCTCTTTCCTGCCGGGAATCCGCCCCCCCCCAGCTCCTTCGTGCCTTTTCTCAAATGTCATCTCAGTGAATTCTGCCTCAATTTCCATCTTAGCGTTCTCTATTTTCATTACTCTTTTATTTTTCTCCCTTGCATTTATCCCATCTAAATTATGATGTTTTACATATTTATTTGCTTATGGTATTAGGGTATTGCCAAAGACTAGAAACAAGAAACCCCAGAATACCATGGCTTGAAGAACGTAGAAGTTAGCAGTCTGACCAGTGGGGTATCTCTGTTCCGGTCATTCAGAGATCTGGGGTCCTTCCACCGTGTTGCTCTGCCACCTCCCAGGGCTCTGTTCTCATATGCATTCCTGAAGCTGGGTCACCATCATATCCACGTTCCAGCTGGTAGAAAAGGGAAGGAGAACACGAAGGAAGCACAGCCGAAGTTTTCTGAAAGCCCGATCTAGGAAGCAGCAAAAATCACTGCCCCTCACATTTCATCCGTGAGAACTTAGTCACATGACCACATCCAACTGAGGGAGGCTGGAAAATGTAGTTTAGCCAAGCAGCCATTTTCCAAGGAAGAGGTGGAAAATGGATTTCTGCTGGACAACCATCAACATTTATTTTCTGTGTCCTTTCTTCCAATTAGAATAGGAGCTCCGTGAGGGTAGGAATCTTTGTTGGTCTTATTCATTTCCATATTCTGAGCACCCAGAATAGCTCCTGGCACACAGAAAGAGCTTGGTAAATATTTGTTGAATAAATGAAGGAATTGTGGCCGTAAAGGCTTTCCTCCTGGGGTTTACAACAGTAAACATATCTCCTTTAGAACAACCTGACATTGACCTTTTTTTTTTTTTTTTAAAGATTTTATTTATTTGACAGAGAGAGAGACACAGCGAGAGAGGGAACACAAGCAGGGGAGTGGGAGAGGGAGAAGCAGGCCTCCCGCGGAGCAGGGAGCCCGATGCGGGGCTCGATCCCAGGACCCTGGGACCATGACCTGAGCCGAAGGCAGACGCTTAACGACTGAGCCACCCAGGCGCCCTTTTTTTTTTTTTTTTTTTTAAGAGAGAGAGAGCACAAGCAGGGAGAAGGCAGAGGAAGAGGGAGAAGCAGACTCCCTGCTGAACACAGAGGCCAACACTAGGCTCGACGTGGGGCTTGATACGGGGCTGGATCCCAAGACCCTGAGATCATGACCTGAGCCTAAGTCAGACTGAGCCACCCAGGCGCCCCCTAACGTTGACTTTTTAAATTTTAGCACATGAGAGCTTAGTAGAATTCTCCATTCAGTGAAATGTGGTCTAAGATTTCTCACTAGTGAAACGGTTACAAATTCTACATCCACTAGTGTCATACACAAGCAGCCCCAGGAAGGGTCCCCTCTATATTGAAAGATGACCTTGGCCGTAGGAAGATGAGTGTTGTCCGTGGTTCAGTAGGGTCTTATAGTGATCCAGATGCTAGGAGTCAGAAGTTTTTGCATCAATATAGGACTTGATTTGAAATCTGTATCTGTTCCATGTTTCCTAACATGACAATTTTGTATTAGAAATACAGCTCCCTGCCCCTAACTATGGGGGATATTTGCTCTGCTAATTAACCACAATTAAAAGGCTCCAAAGAGCTTAGAGAATGACCAGAGAAAGCCTCTGATGGTCTATGAACGTGACCTCTCGTCTCTCATATCCCCCGTTACCCCCTGGCAGACAGAACCCTTCCTCAGCTCACCCACCTTCCCAGACAGAGCATATTCACACAACACTTTTCCTCCAAAAGCTCAAAATACAGCTTTTTAAAACCTACTGAGTAATCCAAAGCTCCTTGCAACAACCTTATAGGGCCAGTCGTATTTTACCAAAAGTTTCCTAGTGCAAACAGATGCCTCTGATGTAAGGGTTGGCTGTGTTGGGCTCCCACAGTGGAAGAGAGGAAATAACCATGAAGCCCAGGAACAGAAAACAAGTTTCCTTCCTTGAGCAGAAAAAAAGATCCCAACACCATTTTCAGTTTAAGCTAAGCAATGGAACAAGACATGGGACTGCAAATTTTGTCTCCTACCTGTCTTTATTTATCTAAGGTTTGTATTAACATTCTCAATGGGTGCTGTTGTAGTGGTCAACAACTCAAGCCCAGAGAGTGAAGCTCCAAAGGGTTAAGCTGGCTAAAGTCATTTAAAACACGTAATAGTGAGGTGTTTGGGGGTTTTGTTTTGCTCTTCACGTCTCACAGTGCAAAGACTGAAACTCCACACACTCCAAGTGATTTTTATAAACATAGCTAAGATTGAGGCATCATCCCATCTCCTTTTTGGAGAGTATGTGGCTAAGTCACAGTATGTTGATGAGCTCTGGCGTGAGATCCATTTTAGTAAGAAGACCAATTGCACATTTGTTTTTGGAAATTATTCTGAGACACTTATCTATGGTTCTAAGGCCTTTCTTTTCAGGTCTTTTGGAAAATGGTAAGCTCTTCAAAACTCTTTAGAGATACTGACATTGTAATTTGTATGCTTCTCTTGTTGAATATTCTGGAGCACTGAACAGAAATATTAGAGGAAATAGAATAAATAGAAAGAGATTAAGACAGGGTTTTTAAAGGGGGGAAATTAAGCACATGCATACACAAATCAGATTATCTTTTGGCCTGTTCTTATGTTATGCTTGGTTATCTAATATGATCATCTATTATTTTTAATCCATTCTTTCAAATGTTTAAAAAGACTCATATTCTTTTTTTTTTTTTTTAAAGATTTTTTATTTATTTATCTGAGAGAGAGAATGGGAGACAGAGAGCATGAGAGGGGGAGGATCAGAGGGAGAAGCAGACTCCCCGCTGAGCAGGGAGTCCGATGCGGGACTCGATCCCGGGACTCCAGGATCATGACCTGAGCCGAAGGCAGTTGCTTAACCAACTGAGCCACCCAGGCGCCCAAAAAGACTCATATTCTTACATGAGAATACTGTTACATTTGTCTTAAATTTCATGAAAACCCTGGATAACACTATGTGAAAGCATTTTACATTGGTTCCCTGTTTGGTTAGAAATTTGTTAAGACTATTCCAAAGGGGGAAAAAATATCTAACAGCTTCTATTAATCATATCATTTCTATTTTTCCCCTGGAAATATAATTAGCATTCTCCTTTCTTAGTTTCCTTTTCACACTTCAACGTAGATTTTGGGTGGTAAAGGCTGCATGTTAGCCATCAGTGGAAAGTTTAAGTCCCCAGTTTCCAAAGAGACCTAAAAGTTGAACCATAAAAACTAAAAAAGCATCAATCATGAAATGTCCAGAATGGGCAGACCTATAGAGACAGAAAGATTAGTGGTTGACTGGACTATGGGATGGGGGGGGTGGATTTTGACCACTAATGGGTGCATAGTTTCTTTTGGAGAAGGATGAAAACGTTCTAAAATTAGATTGTGGTGAAGGTTACACAGTTCTGTGAATATACTAAAAACCATTGAACTGTATACTTTAAATGGGTGAATTGTATGGTATGTGAATTATATCTCGATAAAGCTATTTAAAAAAAAGTATGAACATGGCAGGCTTAAAGCAAAGCTTCAGACAGTGCCAGACATACACACACACACACACACCCCTTTCGAGCCTCCCTCTCTTATACCAACTCCAGCCCCAGCCTCACAAAAGCAGAACAGATGTAGGCATTCACTAGCCTGGCCTAAATGGAAAGAACAGACTCTCTTCAGCAAGAGAGACTGAAAATAAAAAAGGAAATTTGGATCATTATTGTTTCCATTTGTGAGAAAATCATTGTTTTCCTGTGTCACCACACACATTTCTTAAACACTGAAAGCAAAAGTCTGTGAGTCCCCGCAGAAACACAAGTGATAGACAAAATTTCACCCCATACACCCTTGTTCACACCTCTGCTTGAGCAAGTGACAGCGTGCCATTTATCTTCAAGGATGAACAATAAAGGATTTCACAATGTTGGAAATATGTTTTAAGTTTTATGAGAGAAGCTAGCGTGTGAGTAGGGAGGAAATCTACAAACACTCCATAGAACCTCCCTGGTATGAAATGAAGAAAGTCGAGAAAGAAGCAAAAGGTATCTTCAGTATTTTATCTGCATACAGCTGGTCAGAGTTCAAGTTAGGTACAATGGCAAACTTCCTCAAGCCCACCTTCCTTGCCCCCTTTGGGAACCTAATTCCAGAAGTGAAGAAGGTTAGCTGGTCTGGGGGTTTGTTTGTGTGGGGGGCGGTGTGCATGAATTCATGTTAGTTCTGTATTTACCACTTTCGTCATAGCCTGCCTCAAGGGGGAAATAAAACTCATAACCCACTCAAAATATTCAAGAGTAAGATAATTTAAAAAAACTATTTCCTTGAATATTGACTGGACATTTGATAAGAAATTAGTGCTAAACATTTTTAGGAAGTGATAATGGTGGGGCGCCTGGGCCCCTGGGTGGCTCAGTCGGGTAAATGTGTGCCTTCAGCTCCCATCAAGATCTTGTTGTCGTGGGAACAGGGAATCAAGCCCCTCCTTGGGCTCATTGCTCAGCGGGGAGTCTGCTTCTCCCTCTCCCTCTGCCCCTCCCCCCACTCGTGCTTTTTTTTCCCCCCTCTCTCTCTCATAAATAAAATATTTTTTAAAAAGTGATAATGGTATCATTATTATACCAGTATACTCTTTCTAAAAAGAGTCCTTATCTTTCTGAGATACATACTGGAATATTTATGGATGAAACAATATTATGTTTGGGATTTGCTTCAAAAAATTTAGGCGAAGAGGAAGTAGGTGGGTGTAGAGGATGAAACAAGACTGGCCAGGAGTCAATGTCACAGCGAGGACAGCTAGTGAAGGGGTTCATTAGACTGTTCTGTCTACTTTGATAAATGGTTGATGTTTTCCATGATAAAAAGTTGAAATATTTTAAGAAAACAGATTTCCACAAACATTCCAAACAAACGTTAGGATCCATGGCCAAAGATGTGGAAAAGGGGCATTTAGTAGAAATGAGACGCATGCCAAAATAATATTCTAACATTGCAGTAAAAGAAGGAACTCTTGCCAAGCATGAATGGAAAAGCTGCTCTATAGTCAAGTTCAAGTGGACCACAGTATTCCAGCAGCGTCTACCTCTGTCACCCATTTCAGAAGGGAGTTGACCCAGATAGGAAGTGGCCCAGCTGAAGCTAATTGGGAATGGCAGGCTGACGGTGGGCGGTGCAGGGAGCACTGGCCCCGCGGCCTCTTGCCTGGACGAACTGCCAGTCCGAGAGGAGTTCCCCAGCTGAGAGCAGGAAGGAGGGATTTAAGAAAAGAACGGAAAAACAACCTTTTTTTAGGCTGGAAATCATTCTGTTATGGTTTTTTTTTTTTCCTAAGGGGAAAGACAAGAATTAAAATTAAATTCTTACCTACCTCGACAACATAAATGTCCTCTCCCATAAAATCTTTATTCCTTGACTTCACATTCGGGCGGTGTGACCTTTCTATAGTAGGACACGCATTGGAATGTCAGCTCACTGGCCTGAAACTGATCAGGGCCTTCGATTAACCGGGAATTTGCTCTAGTGTCTGTTCAAGAGAAAAGTCAGACTACTCACCAAAAAAAGTATAGGAGGACTTGTTCTTTTTCTCAAAGCAGTTTGATACATTTTTTTTAATTTGGTACATTTTTATACCTAATTTGCATCCAGAGTTACTGCGTCGTATTTGTAACTATACTCTAGATGGGAGTGTCTTTCTGCACAGGGTCGGCAAATATTTCAGACTCTGCAGGCCCAGTGCTCTCAGCTGCAGCCACGCAACTCTGCCACTGTAGCAGCCACGGGCCACATGTGAACAAATGGGCGTGGCTGAGTTCCACTACAACTTGATTTATAGAAACAGGTGGCAGGTGAACTCCTCTTCTGACTCTCCCTCCCCCACATGTAAGGATCCTTTTGATCACATTGGGCCCACCTGGATAATCCAGGCTACTCTCCCCATTGTAAGGTCAGCTGATAGCAACCTTAATTCCACCTCAACCTTAATTCCTCTTTGCCAGGTAACATAACATACTCACAGGTTCTGGGAATTAGAACAAGAACATCCTCAGGGAGCCACTATTTTATCTACCACAGGGCCTAATAGGAAATAACCCATTCACTAACCACACTCTGGTTGCTCATTCTTGGCAGTTGGCTCATGTCATTGGAAGGATGAGGGCACATAAGGAGCAGAAGAATAACACTTCTGGTTTTAAAAGCAGGACAACAAGAGACGCCTGGGTGGGTCAGTGGGTTAAGCGTTTGCCTTTGGCTCAGGTGACGATCCCAGAGTCCTGGGATCGAGCCCCACGTTGGGCTCCCCGATCAGGGAGTCTGCTTCTCCTTCTCCCCCTACTTGTGCTCTCGCTCTCTCTCAAATAAATAAATAAAATCTTCAAAAAAATGTATAAAAGCAGGACAACCAGCTCACTCTGCTACAGAGCACCGTATATGCATGGGTGTCCATCTGAGCACTGGGGAAGCAGCATGGGTCACAACTGAGAGTGTGGGCTCTGGAGGACAGTGATTCACATTCCAGCCCCAGCACTCATGGGACCCCGGATCAATTCCCTGCCTTCTTCGTGGCATCAGTTTCCTTGTGTATCAAAGGAGAGTAATAAATAAACTCCTGCCTTGCAGGGCATGGTACACACTCAATGAGATAAAGGATGAGAAGAAACCAGCACAATGCCTACCCTATAATGAACACTATTTCTGCACAACTATGGGATTCTGCTTTGAGTCAAACCATGTCCCTCCAAGAGCCACATGGAGAAAGCATGCTAGGGCCTCATTTCCCTGCAAGGCAAATTTTGGTTCTACCCCCACTATAGCATTATAATTGGGTTCTAATTATGAAGTCTAAAGCAACATTCTGAGGGCCTTAAAATGGTACTATACAGGGTGCCTGGGCGGCTCAGTCGTTAAGCGTCTGCCTTTGGCTCACCATTCGCTGGGGACAGAGCTGAGGGCCTGCCAAGTACGGCACTTGTCATATGTTAAAATAGATGTCAGAAAGCCATTCGATAAATGCAGCAGCTTTTGTAGTCTTAAGAAATGGTGTTGAATTGCTTTAGCCAGGGTATGGGACAAAGGTTGTTTAAATATAAAAGCAGAATCATTTTTCCCATTTTGAGAGTCAGTCATCAGATGTTTTCAATAAGCAAAGTTTCAGCTATTTGGTGCATCACGCATGTCTTCTGCCAGTAAGGTATTCGTAAAAATCTTCTTGGCACCTCTTAATTATTTGTGTTTTAGCATTTTACAGAACCCGAAAAAAGAGCAAAATTAGTTGCCCAATGCCACCAAAAAAGACTAATGGCAAGCCGGGGAAAGGAATCCTAAATCCCATTTTGATGCCCAACCGCTAATAGACTCCTTTGTAGTGTTAAATGAAAACAAATCATTCCCTCATAGAAAACTTCCATAACCTCGGGAGAAATACTGTCATACTGCATCTGAAGCATTTTTCTGGGGTCTTCCTGAATATCAAAATCTGAAGCCCTCCAAGCCGCTCCGGCTGCACACCTAGTTTGTTTTTATCCGGAAGAGCATCCAGAGTGAAGAGAGCCTTCCCAAATGCATCCTAATTTCAACATTCGGGTGGTTTTCATGGCAGTTCATATAGCAAGGAATTCTTGTCTTTGAAGAAAATTATTCCGCCCACTGATAGTTTTCTCCTTCTTCATCCCTAGGGTTTCCTGTGTTTTTTGAATTCTCCACTTAAGAGTAAATCCTTAAAGTGAAGCTTACTCATGTATCCCACAATTAACTGCCACTTCTTTTCCTTTCTTCCTTCAGATCCTTTCCACAATGTGAATATTTCCTGTGGCGGCTAGCCAAAATTCCTCGGCCAGCCAAACTAAGCGAAAGATGGCCACTTTTTAGTACATAAAAAGTCTTTGAAAGCAGCTTCAAGGCCTCCAATGAACTTGGAGATAGGCTACTGTCTATTTGTATTTGTTCAAATATAATTATAATAGCAATAAAATTAGGTAAGGGCTCACGTGGGTAAAATGGTTGTTTTAATTTTTTAAGATTTTATTTATTTACCTGTCAGAGAGAGAGCACAAGCAGGGGGAGCGACAGGCAGAGGGAGAAGCAGGCTCCCCGCTGAGCAGGGAGCTCAATGTGGGGCTCGATCCCAGGACCCCGGGATCATGACCTGAGCCGAAGGCAGCTGCTTAACCGACTGAGCCACCCAGGCGCCACACATTGTGTTTTTTTTTAAAGATTTTATTTATTTATTTATTTATTTATTTATTTATTTGAGAGAGCACAAACAGGGGGAGGGGCAGAGGGAGGGGGAGAAGCAGGATCCCCGCCCAGCAGGGAGCCCGACGGGGGACTGGATCCCAGGACCCCGGGATCATGACCTGAGCCGAAGACAGACGCTTAACCAACTGAGTCACCCAGGCGCCCCATGTACTTTCTGACCTCTCTACAAAAAAAAAAAAAGATGCATTACTTTCAAAAATCATAATGCATGTTGGTGTTTTTAGTTCAGGAATAAGCTTCTGTAAGAAACAATCTTTGTTTCATTCTCGTTTCTTTTGCTGGCCACTTATTGCCTGAAGTACAGTGTCTGGCCTTAAGCACTTAGACTTGCCAGAGGCCAGGTCACTGATGGTGTGAAGATGCTGGTGTATTAGGAGATGAGGACAGCAGCAGCCATGGGAAGGACAAAAGGGAAGAGGGAGGTAGGGGGGAGGACTGAAAGCCAAGATGTACAGATGGATTCGGTCTTTTCTCTGATCACAGTCATGCGTGGCTCAGAGGGTGCATGGAGGTAGGACAGGGAGAGAAAGGCCAGGGTGTGAAGTCAGACCTGGCCACTATGCTGGGACAGGCACTGTCCAGTCAGACCTAGTCCCAGGGATGGCCTTCTGGAAGAATCTGAGAGGCAGGTGTCTAGCTGAGAGAAGGGCTCACTCATGGGGCTGGAGTTAGCCCTGGGGCAAGAGGTGGGCTCTCATCCTAGAATGATTGAGATACAAGCTGGGAGTATGGGGGCATGGGGCATGGCATCCAGGCCCCATGACTGCAGGGAATGGGAGAGTGGGTCTTAGGCACAGGCAGAAGCCCAGTTACCAGAACCAAGACATAAAGTTGAGGTTTAACTAGAAGCCATGGGGCACGTGGTTGGCTCAGTCTGTAGAACATGTGACTCTTGATCTCGGGGTGGTGAGTTCAAGCCCCACATTGGGCATAGAGCTCACTTAAAAAAAAAAAAATTAACTAGCAGTCATGGTGACTGGATGCTGGATCCCAGAGAGGCAGGCTACGTTTCCTCAAATCTCTCCCGGAAACGTCAGAATTGGCAGGGACAGTAAGCTGGTCTAATAAAGAGGAGAGACAATGGACCCTACTTGTGGGGAAACCAGGCAGGACTGGAGAGCCCTGGAGCCCTGGAGTCGGAGAACTCTGTCAGAATTGTGCCTGAAGCAGTTTATCATGAATAAGACGGGTTAATGGACATACTTCAGGTGGCAAAAGCAAGAGGCCCTTGTCAATGTGAATCTTAGCCTTTCCTGCCCAAATTACTTCCTAGTGTCCCTACTAAAGATACAGACACACATCGGTGTGTCTTGGAGATGTCACCAATGCGTCAAAAATGAAAGATCAGTCCATAAACATTTTATCTTTGCTTTGCCAAATAAAGGAGAAACCTGCGTAAGTTGGAGATCTTAGTGTTACTATACAAATGCCTCTAATAAAAACCCGTAAGTAAAATTTCTAACTCCGTAAATTTCCATGAAAATGTCATGCTATACAAAAGATTATAGTTAGTCTATTATTTTTATAAATATCATTTGCTATTTAAATTTTTTTTGGAATGTAAAGTTGAATTTTGCAATAGTTCTTTCCTTTGGATCCACATGTTGGGAATGTTACAGAAACAAAGAAACACTTTTCGATGATAGCCCTCATTTGACTGGTTTTCCCAAGAGTGCAATTTCTATGCCAATAGACCATTAGTTCCATGGCTTATAGCTAGAGCCGTGATTCTCAACCTTGGCCTCCCGCTGGAATCACTTGAGAGCTTTTGTGATTCCCAGAGCCCATGTAGCAGACAAATGAATCAGACTCTCTAGACATGGGACTCAGGCATCAGGATTTTGTAAAGTTCCTCAGGTGATTTAGGTCTGCGGTCAAGGCTGAGAACTGCTGAACTAGAGTAACCATATTAATTTATTGTCCAAAGCAAGACACTTTTAAGAGTAAAAGGTGATGCTATTACTAATTACCCTGGGGCCATGGAATAAGCCAGTTAAGTTCTGAAGACACTTGGACATACGGTCACACTAGTTTTGGCTGTCAGCTGGTGTCACTCTGTCCCTTAAAATTTGTAAAGGAATGAAAAGATAGGCTCACATGAAACCTCCATACCCCTTGGGAAATCTTAAGGTTTCTGGAATTCTTTGACAATTCTTTTAATTACTTCTACTTCTAATTTCTAATGTAAGTTGAATTATCATTTTCTACCAAGCTTCTTGGAATTTTTCTCTCATCTCCACCCTGAGAATGGCCCAAAGAGACGTCCTAAGCCCTTCTTCTGGTTCCCTACCCCACTCCCCAAAAGGAATCTACTGAGGCACCTGAGTGTGGCTAAATCTAGCTAGAGGAGATCATTTAAATTTTAATATTAAATTTCCTTGTTTCTGAAAAGTCCCTTGGCCATTTTTGCTGCCCAGGGCTCTAGTCAATATCACATTTCCCAATAATTTTTTTTCTTCTGTTCTGACGACACTCCTGAATTCTTGCTCCTTTCTTATGTAGGGCCATCTCTTTGGTGCTTCCTTCCAACCTATGGTTTCAGGGCTTCCCTGTCCACCCAAATCAGCTTGTCAAGGGCCTTTCTTCAGCAAAGATGGTTCCTTCTTTTAGAGAAATTCGAGCACCAACTGAAAAACGTGGTATTTTTGCTCACCCCACTGCACATAGACTTAGATATCCTTTGTGTCAAAACCGGCTGGGAACCACCCACTAGAATTGCTACAATGAAAATGACTCATATTGCTAAGTCTTTTTTTTTTTTTAAGATTTTATTTATTTATTTGACAGAGAGAGAGAGACAGTGAGAGAGGGAACACAAGTAGGGGCAGTGGGAGAGGGAGAAGCAGGCTTCCTGCCAAGCAGGGAACCTGATGCGGGGCTTGATTCCCAGGACCCTGGGATCATGACCTGAGCCGAAGGCAGACGCTTAAAGACTGGGCCACCCAGGCGCCCCTGATATTGCTAAGTCTTAATAAGGCTGTGGAACAATTGGAACTCTCATAACCTGCTCTTGGGAGTAGAGAATGATAAAGCACTTTGGAAAACTGACAGTTTCAGTAAACTTTAATGCACATCTATCCTGTGACCCAGCATTTCCTCCACTAGATATTTATTCAAGGGAAATATAAACATATGTTCCCAGAAACATTTGTACAAGAATGATCATAGCAGCCTTAATCATAATAGCCCCAAACTAGAAACAGCCATATGTCCATCGACAGGAGACTGGAGAAACAAATACACAGAAATACTACCCAGCATCATAACAAGGATGAATCTTACAGACTATCCTGAGTGGAAAAACCCAGACACAAGAGTATACATTGTACAAGTCTATTTCTATGAAATTCTAGAATAAACAAAACTAATCTCTGGTGATAGATATAAGAAAGTGAAGTAAGAGAAATTTCCTTTATCTTGTGCTGGGTGGTGGTTACATGGGTGAATATAATAGAAAAAAACTCCTAATCTATGTACTTATAAACTATGCATTTTATTATATGTAAATTATAGCCCGATTTTTTTTTAATCAGAAAAAAGAACCACCCAAAAATATAAGCTGCGAGGACACCATTTGGACCTTACAGTGAGTCTTTCACGCGCACAGGGTTTCAAAAGGTAGAAATTAATATTTGGGCCCTGCTGTGTACTAGGCTCTGTGTGAGACACTTCACATAGAAAAATCAGACTTCCCCCCTAAAATACTAGGCAATTCCACGAACCAAATGCAATTCTGGGACATTTCTTATCAGGCCCTTGCAAGAGCAAGCATTTCAAGCATTTTAATGGAAGACAGGACTTTTAAAGAATTCTCATTTCTAGATGGACTAATAGTTTTCCCAGTAATTCATCTTGAAAATGATAATACCCACCCAATTTACTACTACAGTAAAGAAAGCATTTCTACATAAATGCCTGATGAATTTTACTTGTCCCAACAAGATTATATTTGTCAGTCAAAGGGCTTCAACTGGGATTGAAAGGCTAAATTTACATATGACATCGGTAAGTGTTCCACCAACTCGAAAGCACACCAAACAAAATAATAAATTTTCCTTTGAACCACAACAAATCTTTTAATAGAATTTTATTTCAAGAATATAACAATCCAGGAAGATTCCAGATGTTCATTTTATAAAGCCAAAAGGAAGAATAGAACAAGAATAATCTATAAAACAGAAGTTGCTATTTGGGGGAGGAAAATGAAGTGTTCAGACAAAGAAAAATGGATTTAGGTTTTCTTAAGAGATAACAGAAGATGAAAGGCTCTTGGTGAATGGAATCTATTATCTCTCTACTTGTTGACTAACTATGCAGATATGACCCTTGGCATCTTAATTTAGTGCAAAAAGACATCCATGATTTCAAGGAATTTACTTTTTACTGTCATTCCATATTTATACAACATCTTTTGGAAAGAAACTAAAAGTTCTTTACTCTCAACTGCCAGTACTTCTCCTTTATCCATAAAAAAAGTCTAAACTTCAAGCCTGGTATTTGAAGTTTTTTATAATGCGACCCATTTATCTAAGCTTTATCTCCTACTGCTTTTCTACACTTGCCCTTTCGTCCAGCCAACCCTATTTACTTGACTCCAGAGTGATTACCAGTTCTCGCTTCCAAATTTTGTTCATGCTATTGCTCTCGATAGGATGGTAGAGTGGAAAGTGCATGAATTAAGTGAATTCTCCTCCCTGGTCAGTTATTAATTAGCCACGAGATTCACTCATTAGCCATGTGAGCTTGGGCAGGTCTCTCAACCTTCCTTAACATCAATTTTCTTATCTGTAAAATGAGAATACTAGTACCTACTTCTATTTTGATATTTTAGTACCTGTTTTAAATTTTAAATGAGATGGCTTATGTGCCTACACATCATACACAGTAAATACTACTTCCCTATCAGGTTTCATCCTCACTTCTGCCTAGAATACGCCAGCATCTTGACGCCTTCCTAAGTCCCATCCTTCCTTCAGTCCAATTCAAGTTCCATATTTTGAAACATTGTTGAACCACCCATTTACCATTTTATTGGCCTTTAATACCATACTGCCTCATATTGCTCATAAATAAATCTTTCTTAAAAAAAGAAATGCTGTTGTCATGGTTTTTAACATCTTTTACTCTTCTTACTGGTTCTATTTTGTAGAATAGGAAGTAATATTGACAGGTTTTGTGGGAATTTTTTATATACTTTTTTTAAAATCACAGACTTCTATTTTTATGTTTTAACATTTTCATAAATTTTTTTTGTAACTGAAACCACATAACAAGTATAGGGGGAAATTGTGTCTTATTTCAATAGTTTTGCTAATTTTTAGGCTGGAAGATAGTGGATGCCTGGAGTTTACCTTATGTTGAATTAAAATCAATATTTCTCTAACAACAACAACAACAAAAAGACAGAGATTGGCAGAATGGATAAAAACACATGATCCAACTATACGCTGTTTACAAGAGACTCACTCTAGATCCCCAAACACAAATAGATTGAAATTTAAAGGATAGAAAAAGATATGCAAAAGATAACCAAAAGAGAATAGGGGTAACTATACTAACATCAAATAAAATAGACTTTAAATGAAAAAAAAGGTTGCAAAAGATAAAAAAGGACATTATGTATTAATAAAAGTTTCAATATAGGAAGAAGATATAATAATTATAAGCATTTACATACCTAATGACAGATCAATAAAATAGAAGAAGCAAAAACTGACAGAATTGATGGGAGAAATAGTTCTATAATAATAGTTGGAGACTTCAATATTCACTCTCAATAATGTTTAGAACAACCAGACAGAAGAAAAATAAGGAAATGGAGGACATAAATCTACTAGATCTAAAAGACACACACAGAACATTGTACCCAACAACGATAGCATACACATTCTTCAGTGCATGTGGCACATTCTCCAGGATAGACCATATGTTAGTTCACAAACTAAGTCTCAATAGATTTAAAAAGATAGATATCATACCATATCATATCTTCTCCAAACACAATGGGATGAAGTTAGAAATCAAAAACAGAAGAAAAACTGGAAAATTTACCGATTTGTGGAAATTAAACAACATATGCTAGGGGCGCTTGGGTGGCTCAGTTGGTTAAGTGTCTGCCTTTGGCTCAGGTCGTGATCCCAGGGTCCTGGGATAGAGCCCCACATCGAGCTCCGTATCGGGCTCCCTGCTCAGCAGGGAATCTGCTTCTTCCTCTGCCCCTCACCCTGCTTGTGCTTTCTCTCTCACTCTCAAATAAATAAATAAATAAATAAACTCATGCTTAAACAACTGATGGATGAAAGAAGAAATCACAAGGGAAATTGGAAAATACTTAGACACAAATGAAAACAAACACACAACATAGCAAAACTTACGGGATGCAGCAAAAACAGTCCTAAAGGGGAAATTTATAGCTATAAACACTTATATTAAAAGACAAGACAGATCTTGGGGTGCCTGGCTGGCTCAGTCAATAGAGCATGCAGCTCTTGATCTCAGGGTTGTGAGTTCAAGCCCCATGTTGGTCATGGAGCCTACTTAAGGAAAAAAAAAATCTAAGGGCACCTGGGTGGCTCAGTTGGTTAAGCATCCAACTCTTGATTTCAGCTCAGGTCATGATCTCAGGGTCATGGAATGGAGCCTTGTGTCAGGCTCTGTGCTCAGTGGGGAGTCTGCTTGAGATTCTCTCCATCTTCTTCTCCCTCTCCTCCCTCCCACTGCTTATGTTCGCATGCTCTCTCTCTCTCTCAAATAAATAAATAAATAAATTTGTAAAAAAAAAAACAAGAAATATCTCAAATCAGCAACTGAATTTACAATGTAAATAACTAGAAAATCAAAGAACAAACTAAATTAAAAACTAGCAGAAGGAAGGAAATAATAAAGATTAGAGCAGAGATAGATGAAATAGAGGATTAAAAAAAATAGAGAAAAGTCAAAGAAACCAAAATTTGGTTCTTTGTAATGATCAACAAAATCAACAACCCTTTAGCTAGATGGACTAGTTAAAAAAGAGAGAAGGCTATGGGGTGCCTGGGTGGCTCAGTCGTTAAGCGTCTGCCTTCGGCTCAGGTCATGATCTCAGGGTCCTGGGATCGAGTCCCGCGTCGGGCTCCCTGCTCGGTGGGAAGCCTGCTTCTCCCCCTCCCACTCCCCCTGCTTGTGTTCCCTCTCTTGCTGTGTCTCTCTCTGTCAAATAAATAAATAAAATATTTTTAAAAAAAGAGAGAGAAGGCTAAAACTGGAAATAAAAATGGGGACATTACTACTGATTCTACAGAAATAAAAAGGATTATGAGAGTATTGTGAACAATTGAATGCCAACAAATTTGATAACCTAGAAGAAATGAATAAATTCCTAGACACACAAAACCTACCAAGACTAAATCATGAGGAAATAGAAAATAAGACATATAACTAGTAAGGAGATTGAATCAGTAATCAAAAATCTCCTGTCCAAGAAAAGCCCTGGACCTGATGGCTTCACTGGTGAATTCTACCAAATATTTGAGGAAGAACTAATACCAATTCTTCTCAAACTTTTCCCAAAGAATTGAAAAGGAGGAAACACTCCCTAACTCATTCTTTGAGGCCAGCATTACTCTGATACTAAAGCTAAGCAAGGACACTATAAGAAAAGACAGCTACAGAACAATATCCTTTATGAACGTTGATGCAAAAATTCTTGACAAAATACTAGCAAAGTGAATACAGCAGCATATTTAAAAGATTATACACCATGACTGGGGGGATTTATTCCTGGAGTGCAAGGATGGTTCAATATACAAAAATTGATTGATGTAATACACCATTAATAGAATGAAGATGGGGAGAAAAAAACCACATGGTTAACTCAATTGATGACCAAAAAGCATTTGACAAAATTCAATACCTTTTTTTTATTATGTTATGTTAATCACCATACATTACATCATTAGTTTTTGATGTAGTGTTCCATGATTCATTGTTTGCATATAACACCCAGTGCTCCATTCAATACGTGCCCTCTTTAATACCCATCACCAGGCTAACCCATCCCCCCCACCCCCCTCCCCTCTAGAACCCTCAGTTTGTTTCTCAGACTCCATAGTCTCTCATGGTTTGTCTCCCCCTCTGATTTCCCCCCTTCATTTTTCCCTTCCTGCTATCTTCTTCTTCTTCTTCCTTTTTTTTTTTTTTTAAAGATTTTATTTATTTATTTGAGAGAGAGAGAATGAGAGAGAGCACATGAGAGGGGGGGAGGGTCAGAGGGAGAAGCAGACTCCCTGCCGAGCAGGGAGCCCGATGTGGGACTCGATCCAGGGACTCCAGGATCATGACCTGAGCCGAAGGCAGTCGCTTAACCAACTGAGCCACCCAGGCGCCCCTTCTTCTTCCTTTTTTTAACATATAATGTATTATTTGTTTCAGAGGTACAGGTCTGTGATTCAACAGTCTTACACAATTCACAGCGCTCACCATAGCACATACCCTCCCCAATGTCTATCACCCAGACACCCCATCCCTCCCACCCCCCACCACTCCAGCAACCCTCAGTGAGGTCATATGATACATGTCTTTCTCTTATTGACTTATTTTGCTCAGCATAATACCCTCCAGTTCCATCCATGTCATTGCAAATGGCAATACCCTTTTATGATAAAAACACTCAACAAACTAGAAATAGAAAGAAACTACCTTGACATAACAAAAGCCATACATGAAAAACCCACAGCAAACACCATACTCAATGGTGAAAGACTGAAAACTTTTCCTCTAAGATTTGAAACCAGACAAAGATGCCCACTTTCACTACTTCTATTCAACATAGCCCCAGAAGTTCTAGCTAGAGCAGTTAGGAAAGAAAGAAAAAAACATCCAAATTGGAACAGAAGAAGTAAAAGTATCTCTGTTCGTAGAATATATGATCTAATTTGTAGAAAACACTAAAGGTTCCACCAAAATAAACTGTTAGAGCCAATAAATGAATTGAGCAAAGTAGCAGGACACAAACTCAACACACATATTTCAGCTACATTTCTATACCACAGTTAAGGACCTGTCATCTTACTGTCAGTTGAATGCACCAAGATTTTGGGGAAGTGAGGAGAAAAATGAAGAGAAACAGAGCATATTCACAATATATTTTATCCAAAATTCCACCTATTTTTTGATATAAAATTAGCTCGTGTGTGCTCTTTATTGGAGATTAAGTTTATGTAATCCAGAATCATGGTGTAACCTCAGATCACACGTGACTTTTCAGAATCACTGTGAACTAGACCTAGTCCACACAGGGATTTCTGTTTCTAGTCACATTATCTTCTCATATCCATAACAGAGATGGATGGCATGACAGATGTGACTATTCACTGCCCTGCAAGAGTACTTCTATAAAGGTTTCTACTAGGACTGATTAACAATTGTCCTTGGAAGACAGTCTTAGCTGGAGGTAGCTGTCACTGGGTCTACCCTGTTAGAAAGTCAAGGACCCATTTCTGAAATTAAAGGCCACACACTCTAACATGCTGTATATCAGATCAACTTAGTTCCAGTTTAGGGACCTATCAGGATTATCATTTAAGAAAATAATTTTAGGGGGGCCTAGGTGGCTCAGTCGGTTAAGCATCCAACTCTTGATTTTGGCTCAGGTCACGATCTCAGGGTCGTGAGATCAAGCCCTGTGTCAGGCTCCACACCCAGCGTGGAGCCTGCTGAAGATTCTCTCTCTTCCTCTCCCTCTGCCCCTCCATCACCCTCCCTTTCTTTTTCTTTTTTTTTTTTTTAAGATTTTATTTATTTGACAGAGAGAGAGACAGCGAGAGAGGGAACACAAGCAGGGGGAGTGGGAGAGGGAGAAGCAGGGAGCCTGATGCAGGGCTTGATCCCAGGACCCTAGGATCATGACCTGAGCCAAAGGCAGACACTTAATGACTGAGCCACCCAGGTGCCCCTATCCCCCTCCCTTTCTAAAAATAATAAAAATAATGATGATAATAATAATAATTTTATATCTGATTTTTTAGCACATCACTCCTTCCTAGCAATGAAAAACTGTTATGAAATTTCATACAGTCCAGAGACTTCAATTGTGGGACGAATGCCAAAACTATATTGGAAGCCTTGAGAGAACCACCTGACTTCTTCATACAGTCTCCAGCCCCTAGGCTTTTCAAGTCTTAACTGGAAATACTAGAAGTAATTTCTCCTGGTGTTTTAAGTTTATCTACTTAAATCACAGAGTAATTCTGGTGATTTAAAACAAATAAAAAAAAAAGAGTTTGAATGTGATCCTATAAGACAAATTAGTGTATAAGGAAATGATTTAAAATAACCTAGTAAATTCAATATCTGCCCATGATATTTGGCATGATTACAGTAAAACTGCATTAAAGTGCAGGATCTTTAAGAGAAATATGGAAAGGTCAGGAATCAGAATTATCTGATTTCTTGATGAAGAACAATAGGGCATTTAGTCGGCTGAGAAACAACAGTTCCTTTGAATTACCAATTAACTCAATATTAGCTTATTGTGGTTTTAGCGTATTTAGTATTTCATCACAGTAGGAAGTCGGCCAGGCTTGTGACAGGAAATCTGATTTCTAACTTCGTATCTGTTGCTACATGCCTCATAATTTTGGACAAATCAGTTCATCTCTCTGAGCCTCAGTTTCCTCATCTGTAATAAGAAGGGATTGGGCTTAAATATTCTCATAGTTTTATTCTAGCTCTAAAATACTGTGGCTCCATTTCTTACCCCCGCCCTGCAGGGCCCCTGTGGATCCTCCATCCCGGGCTCCTACCCGCCTGCTGCCTCCACTTACCCCACGGCCCAGGGTTATTCCCCATGACAGGCACCCATTCTAGACAGTGGCACCTGTCCCAAATCAAAACTCACTTTCGTGTGTCCCAGGGCCATGCCACTCATGGACTTAAAGGGGTGAAAGGAGCCCAAGGATTTGAGCTACCGTGGCCAGGGCAGGGCAGGGGAGGGGGCCGAGAGCAAGTCTGGCTGCCTATTCCGCACTGCCCGAAGCCTGTTTTCTTTTTTTTTTTTAATAATAAAGCCTACATTTTATTTTTTAATTTTTTTAAGATTTTATTTATTTATTTGACAGAGAGAGGGAGCACAAGCAGGGGGAGCGGCAGGCAGGAGGAGAGGGAGAAGCAGGCTTCCCGCAGAGCAGGGAGCCCAATGTGGGGCTCGATCCCAGGACCCTGGGATCATGACCTGAGCCGAAGGCAGATGCTTAACCGACTGAGCCACCCAGGCGCCCCCGAAGCCTGTTTTCTGAGAGCCACGGCTTGTGTGCTCACTTCTAACCTGGGTCTGTCTGTAAGGAGGGTTGAGGGACTGGGGAAGGGAGCTGCTTGCCTTGCTTTGAATAAAATCAAAGGGAAAGCCTTTTCCCAACATCCATAAAAATCAGTCTATCCAGCCACTTCAAATTTTAATTCACATTTATGTGGATGAGAAAAATTATATGCAATTGCATGTTTGTACATAATGATCCATTATGTACAGTGTTATAATACATACTTTATCCCTACTTACACAAAAAGCAACTAAACACACAACCTAAGTGGTTTCTTTTTGGGTTTTGCGTATGGGGGTCTCCCCCCCAAATCCTCGTGTGTTTGTCTAATTCCCTCTCTCAGCTTTCTTCTCCCTACCGTGGGCTGGGAAGGGAATCTGCTCAGCAGTGAAGACACCACGACAGTAAGAGTAAAAATTACTTCCTAATCCCGGTTCTCAGAGTCAGTGGGCATATTTACCTGATGACCCTGCTGCCACATTACCCACCCTGATGTGACCCTGACACAAGGTTACAAAGCGCATGCATGACATTCGTAAGCTCTCCTGAACCAAAAATCTTCCTCCAAAAACCAAGTTACCCTGAGCATCTCTCTCCTGGCTGGAGTGACGCGGTAGGAGCCCTTCAAAACCTAAGCATCAGTGTGTGTGTGTGTGTGTGTGTGTGTGTGTGTGTGTGTGTGTTAACCTTACAGCCTAAGTGATTACATCTTTTCTTTTAACACAGTCGGGTAAGAAATGTCTCCTGCACGTAGTCTAAAACTTGATTTTTTATTGTAACCAAAAAGTGATCTCTCACCTATCAATATCTTGGCCCATGTAGTGAGTCTAAAACTTGATTTTTCATTGTAACCAAAAAGTGATCTCTCACCTATCAGTATCTTGGCCCACGTGTTGTTATGCTAAGGCAGAAATGCTGAGCCTGAGAAAAACCAAAGTCAAGGAAATTCTGCGTGGCGTCCCCTGGTGCTCCACCTCCCAACCCCCACTCTCATGTCTAGACATTCCCGCAGGCTTTGCAGGCACCACCCTTTCTTTTCCACATTTCGTTAATAATCGTACAAGTCAAACAATAGCTAATCTGGCAATTATGCACAAGTTAAAACACTGGAACACATTACCCGGCATTGCTTGCCAAATCACACAAAATCTGGATCAATGAGGGTGCTGAAAGATTTTTCCAAAAGTTCCTCCTGCCTTTCTTCCTGCTTTTGGGGCAGACTTCTGAAAGGGACCAGAGGGAGCGGTTCTAAACTCAAATCAGTAACAACAGCATGAAACCTGTCTCCTTGTGTCTCTATTTTTCACAGGGACGCCAGAGTTTGAAAGTCAGTGTTTGGGGGCGGGGAAGAGAAGAGGGGCGTGAGGCGGAGAGTACCCACACCCTGAGCTGATTGCATCAGGCTGGAAGAATGAGCACCACACCCCGGGCGGTCACATTTCTGGGGTCACTTCATCGTGCTCCGTACACCTGTGCTATGAGGGCAGTGCAGCTGCGATGCAAACGCTGCTGGGCTCTGACGCCAACCGGCCTGTGCCCCTCTAGATTTAGCTACTTCCAAACTCCAAGGTCAGCCGCAGAATTTTTGAGGAGTGAAGTAAAGCACAAAGCAGGACTGGGTCGGCGGTGTGCTCTTCCAGAGTCAGTCTCGGTGCCAAAGCTTCTCTTCCACGCTTCTCCAAGCTGCGCTCGGGCTTCCACCTGCCCACAGGGCTTCAGTGCCCGTGGCCATGGCACGGGCCACGGCATGTCCTTCAGAGGCTCTGTGCACTGGGTCAGCTGTATAGACGAGGGTCCTCGGCCGCCTCCAGAACTCAGATTCAGCCCCTAAAAATAGCATCAACTCTGCCCACACCTCCTCCTCCAGGGTTTACTCGCTGTTAGTGCTCCCGGTGGATATTACTAAGAGGTGAGAACATGAACGTTTGCAGGAAGCAGAACATCAATCATTCCTTCCTTACTGATTGCCATGGAAATCCAGGAGAAGAAAAAGAATGGAAGTCGACTGGAGGACTGCTTTAGGGCTTAAAGTCTGATTCTCGTGAAAGTTCGGTGAGGGGACCTTCCTACTCCATCTCAAAGGCCCATTCAGTCCCAAAGCACTTCAATTCCTTGCCTGCACATCTGACTGGGATTTGGATCTGGACCGGGAGCAGGATACTAAGGTCATGCTGAGCTCCATGTGCAGGAAATGGAGCTTCGCTGCTGAACTTCCTGGGTTCAAATGACATAGCTGGTTGCTGGGGTGGTTTTGAAAGTGCCCTTAATGATCTCAAGCCTACCTTGGAAGTCTCCAGAAGGGCCCATCTATCCATTCTCTCTAGGGCACTTAGACAGAAGAGGACCTGGGGTTGGCCTAGGGCCTCTGGAAGTAATTACCAGCAGAGCTCCATTCCCTCATGGAAATTCACTTCAAACTTTACACTCGTCTATCCCATCTAATACACTGCCTATTCTCTCAGTGACTATTTCTCTCTGTAACAAGAAAAGCATCACGTTGGATGGTAAGGATACAAAGATGAAGAAAATATGACCTTTGTACCTGAAGATCTCGAAGTCTAGACAGAAACAACCCCTCTGAAGTATGAGAAGTCTATAATACAGGCAGGAAGAAAACGTGGAAGCAGAGAAGCTGACTTGACTTGGAAGCTGGAAGGACATCACGGCAAGTCTCTCTCTTCCTACAAGCTTCTACTTATCCTTTGAGATGAACTCACCTGTTACCTCTTCCTTATCTTCTCCTCTCTATCCCTTTCCGAGGCTCCTTCAGCTCTACACAGAATGAATCCAACCGTGGTCCTACAGCACACTTCCTTTGTTTAACGCCGATCAAGTTCTTTGAGTCTGAGGAAATTTCTGCAAGTCAGGCGAAGTGGGAGTCTGGCCCACCAGGTACCTGATGGGTGCGGGCAAAGGAGCCTCTGAGAGAGAACTCAGTCTCAGACACAAAAAGGTTGAGCCAATGGGAAACCTTGGTCATCAGGCAGGAGAGGCACTCCAAGAGCCAAAGGATGAGAAGCAATTCTGAGCACAGCGTGATATCTGTTACTCAGATTTTCTTACCTCTAAAGTCCCAATGGAAGCACAGCTTCTTGAGCTGGAGGGCTGTAAATGGAAGCCAAAAGAGATGTTTCAGTGAGAAGCTTTAAAGGACTCTGATATCGGCTGCATGCTTTGGAAGCCTTCTAACAGACTGAAGCACAGAGGGGAGACAGGCATTCTCCCCTTCAGTGCTGCAGACCACAGCTCTGTACCACAGGAGCTCTGATGAGCCTGGCTGAGCAGCAGTGGCCCCCAGCAAAGACATCAGTGCCTAGAGTAGAAAGATAAGCACCTCATGGGACAAGATAGCTCCACAGGGGTGGTAGTGATTGGCCAATCGTGGGGCGTGATGCATTAGTGGGTCATGGTCAGCAGTTTTTTGATAGACTAGAATAGTATAAAAAGCATCAGTTTCTCACAAGTAGTAAGTAGACATATATGTATATGTCAGTGTGTATACGTGGATATGCACTGGGTCATTATGTAAAATATATCTCTTCCCATGGGCCGTGGTCTAAATCACAAAGGGATTGCCCTGTGGAGTATAAGTAGTATCTGATAGAAGTAGTAGTTATCTTGTATTTAAATTCATAAAGATTCCCAGACGTAATCAAGTAGGGTTTGCAAGGGCTAGCTGCACTGTCCGTTATGGTAGCCACTAGCATGTGTGGCTATTTAAATTAATTAAAATTAACTAAACGTAAAAACTGTGTTCCTCATTCACACCAGCCACATTTCAAGTACTCAGTAGACACATGTAGCTAGTGGCTACTGTATTGGCTAGTGCAGATGTAGAACATTTCCAATATCTCAGAAAGTTCTAGTGGATATCCCTGGGCTTGGTCTAAATCTAGTGGACCAAAATTGTCAAAATGGGCATGGACACCTATACATTTTTAAGGTTCTACAGTAATTGCGAAGTGCAGTCAAGATTGATTTCATTATTGACCCCAAGCAGCAGAAAATATAAATATGGAGCTTGAGGAAGAAGATAAGCTGGAAACTTAGATGTGGAAGCCATCAACATGTAAACTGTAGTTGAAACAAAAGAAATGGATGAGCTCACTCATAGAGATCAGAGAACAAGAGAAGAGGACCAAGCACAAAACCCTAAGATGGAAAGAAGCAAAATCAATGAAGGAGCCTGAGAAGTGTAGGTGAAAGACCTAAGAAGGAACATCAGTGAGTGTGTTTTTAGATGCAAGCAACAGAATATCCTAGCTCACGTTGGCTTAACCAATAAGGAAACTAATTATGTCGTGTAACAGGAAGTTCAGAACTAGCATGGGCTCCAGGCACAGTGGGTCGGAGCTCCAACTTCACTTCTCTGTAATTTGTCCAGAATAGTGTTGGCTTCCTCCTTAGGCTGGAGGGAAAATGGCTGCAGAAGTTTTTAAAGCAATCATTCATTGTCAAAAACAATAGAAACACCATGATTGGCTCAGGCTAATCATATCTGGGTTTGAATGAATATTGAGCTGCTAATCACTGGAACCATGACAAAAGAGAAGCGAGAGAGATGGGTGTCAGAGAAGACAAAGAAGAAAGTAGGGTGACTAACAGAGTCAAAATGCTGCATTGAGGTCAGAGTGCATACCTTGCACATAGTAGAATTGAAATATTATTTTTTTAAAGATTTTGTTTATTTATTTGAGAAAGAGAGAGAAAGAGAGAGAGCACGAGTGGGGGATGGGTAGGTAAGGGGCAGAGGGAGAAGGAGAAGCAGACTTCCCACTGAGCAGGGAGCCCGATGCAGGGCTCAATCCCAGGACCCTGAGATCATGACTTGAGCCCAAGGCAGATGCTTAACTGACTGAGCCACCCAGGTGCCCCTGAATTATTTTCAATGAAATGTATTGTTTGGTGGTTGATCATGATAAATTCACCTTATCCAGCCAGAACCATGTATAGAGGAGCTCAAAATTCTAGCAGGTCCCTCAAAGGAAAGAGATCAAGAAACAAAGAGGATCATAGTAAAAGAAGACAAGGAAAGAATCCAGCCAAGACAAAAAAGTTAAAATAAACCAACCAGAGAACACATATTCCCAAGATCCAGAATTAAGAGCAAGTGTAACTTGTGACTTATGGTAAATTTAAAGAACTTCAGTGTCTTGTTTTACTTAGTGTTGTCAAGGCAACCTCATAGCCTTAAGAACTTTGGCAAAGCACTCTTTGGCCAATGGAGAAACCATCTCTCAGAGGCCTCAGTTGACCACTGCCCACTATGCAGATCAGCTCCTTAATGCTATTCTCAGAATAAATTTTCCAACAGATGCTAAGTCAATGAAAACACACTGCGAACTGTAAGATAACTTATTCTCCATCTGTTTTCACCTGTGCTCAATTGAGGATCCCAGCTCATCGCCCAGGCAATGTATAACAGAGGCCAGGGGCTACTCCACCCATATTTTATAAAGTGCCCATGGTGCCAACTGGAGCAGTGCGACTGTAAATAACAAGACCCTAGAGTCACAGGGAGTGATCTCATTCTCTCACATACATCCAAAGCTTAAAGAAGGCCAATATGTCCTTATGGATCATTGTGTCACTGGTGTTGCTGAGCTCACCACAGCTCATGTGGCCCAGCTTCATTTCCTCAGGTCTCCTCTGTACATTGTCCCCTCCCTTCTCCATCTGGGAATTGGATATGCTGTTTCCCAGGGACCAAATCCTAAGAACCACGGGCTGTGAAATTTGGTTAATAGGGAGGGAGACACATCACCTCCATTGACATAATCAGGTAGTTTTATTTTTGTTTTATTATTTACTCAGGGGGTAACTTAACAGGAAAGCACACTAGAGACATGAATTGAAAGCTCTCCTTAAAATCTATCAACAGCTTCCTGTGGCCTTTGAAATAAAGATCAGCTTCCTAATGTGGTTTATGAAGTCCTCAGGGTCTGCCAGCCCCTTCAGCACCCTCCATGCTGCCCTCCACTTCTCACTGTCCTCTGTCCTCTGGTTCCTTGGCAGAGGAGGACCAGTCCCCTCTGTCTGGAATCCTCTCTACCTCACACCCAATCTTCATCTAGTTTATTCTTGTTTTTTCTTGTTTTTTTTTTTTTTCTTTTTTTAGAGAGGAGGAGGGAGCAGGGGGAGGGGCAGAGGGAGAGAGAGAATCTTAAGCAGACTCCATGCCCACCATAGAGCCCAGCGCAGGGCTTGATCCCACGACCCTGAGATCGTGACCTGAGCCAAAATCAAGAGTTGGACACTTAACTGACTGAGCCACCCAGGTGCCCCTTCATCTAGTTTATTCTTGATAATCCTCAAGAGCTCAACTCAAACATCACTTCTTCAAAAAGCCCCCCTGCCTTCTCAGATTAGATTGGGGCTCTCCAGTGTACCTTTTCCTACTATCTGGATTTTTCTCCTAGGGCATTTATTCAGTTGTGTATGTCTTCCTAGCACACTCTAGGTACTGTAAGTATGGCAACCATTTTTGTCTTGTTCCCTATCCTCAGGCCCCAGCCCAGTGCCTGGCACATAGTAACTCAATAAACATCTTGCTAAGCAACTGACTGCCCCAGTGGATTGCCGCTCCTTATATCCATTAGCGCTAAGGTGGGGTGATTCTAAAGTCTGATCTGCTAAATACCAAAATAACACAAAAGATTTTTCTGTGCTAGTTCAACTCCGTGCTATGCCTTCCCCCCTTCGTTCAAAACTTTTTTTTTTTTTAAGATTTTGTGTATTTATTTGACAGAGAGGGATAGATAGAATAAGCAGGGGGAGGGGAGAGGGAGAAGCAGACTCGGGGCTTGATCCCAGGACCCTGGGATCACGACCTGAGCCGAAGGCAGACGCTCAACCAACTAAGCCACCTAGGCACCCCCAAAAGTTTTTTAATAACAGTTTTATTGAGATATAATTCACATTCTGTACAATTTACCCATTGAAAGCCTACGATTCAATGATTTCTGGTATATTTACAGTTGTACAACCATCACCACAACAGATATTAGAACATTTCACTAGCCCCCCAAAAGGAAACCCTGTACCCATTAGCAGTCACTCTCCAGTTTCCCCGAGCCCTAGGCAATCATTAATCTACTTTCTGTCACTACTGATTTGCCTATTTTGGACATTTTACATAGATGGAATCATACTATGAGTGGCCTTTTGTGGCTGCCTTCTTTAGTTAGCATGTTCCAAAGTTGTAGTATGTATCAGTACTTCATTTCATTGTATTGTCAAATAATATTCCATTCTATGGATTTGCCACACTTTATTCATCAGTTGATGGACATTTGGATGTTTCCACCTTTTAGCTATTAGGAATAATGCTGCTGTAAACATTGATGTGCAAGTTTCTGTGTGGATGTATGTTTTTATTTCTCTTGGTATATACATAGAAGTAGAATTTCTGGGTCATATGGGAACACTGCACGTAACCTTTTGAGGAACTGACAAACTGATTTCCACCTATACTGCTTTCGGTTCCCACCAAAAGTATACGAGGGCTCCAATTTCTCCATTTCCGCATAACATTTGTTATGGTCTGACTTTTTGGTTATAGCCATCCTAGTAGGTATGAAATGATATCTCATTTTAATTCTGATTTGCATTTTCTTGATAGCTAATGATGTCGAGCATCTTTTCATGTGCTTATTGGCCATTTGTATATCTTCTTTGGAGAGATGTTTAGTCAGATCCTTGGCTCACTTTTTAATTGGGTTGTTTTTTATTATTGAGTTGTAAGAGTTCTTTATATATTATAGATACAAATCTCTCATCAGATATATGACGTGCAAAAATTTTCTCCTATTTTGTGGGTTGTCTTTTCACTGTCCTGATGCTATTCTTTGAAACACAAAAGCCTAATTTAGATGGGACCAAAATTATCTACTTTTTCTTTTGTGGCATGTATCTTCACATGATGGAAGGGGTTAGCCATCTCTCTGGGGCCTCTTTTACAAAGATACTAGTCTCATTCGTGAGAGCTCTGCCTTCATGAACTACTTGTTTCCCAAAGGCCTCACGTCCTAATACCGTCACCTTGGTGTGCGAGAAGAAGAGTAAGATCTAGAGGTAAAGGTGACAGGAGGAAGCCAATCACAGAATCTCTTTCCCTTAATCCAAACAAAAAGTGATTTTTAAAAATAGCAAAAATTTACCAACAGCAACCATAGAAGAAAAGCGGTATGACCTTGCCAAAATAAGAAATGGTGGCCAGAGGAAGAAATGGATATGGTGGGCTTTTGTTCCGATTCAGTGGTGTGCTGGAGCAGGTTCTAACTGGCTCACAAGAGCTGATAGTCCAATTTTCAGGGATTTTTCAAGCCAGGTATTAAAAATTAAATTATATACACTTACAATTAAATATTATATTTTAAAAACAAATAATATTTATTTTTTTGATTAAAAAAATAAATAACATTTAAAACAAAGAGTAAATGCTCAAAAATCACCACTTTCTAATTATTTCACTTCATTTTACTACTGTCTATGCTCTTGAGGTTATTTATATCGACTGTCTCTGTACAGTGGAAATACTGTATAACGACGTGCTAAGCCATGTAGTGCTGGGTGTTCCAGTTCCACATTTAGTAATGTCATATTGGTAGCTTGAAATTGGCTATGGTGGGAATATTTACGCTATGGAAACTGGCATACACTATACATTAAGGATTTTTATTTTTGAGAGCCAGTTGTTAAACATTTACCACCACACCACTGCTCTTAATTTCACCCCCACATCCACTGACGGTCACCTGAAGTGGTACGGGGGGTAGCGGGGGCCAGTTGACAAAAACCCAAATTCTCATCAGTCACTCTCAATTTGGAGAGAAGTGAATTGATGAGGAAAGTAAGAAACCCTAGGAAAAAATCAAGGAAAAGAACTGAATATTTCATCAGAGACAGAAAAAAGCATCCTTGGAGTATGCCATTTACTGTGGCTTCATACAAAATTGGGGGCATAATTCCAAGCCTAAGGATATGACATATTAAGGATAGGGTATGTCTCCAAGTATGAAATCTGAATTCCTAGTGCAGAACATAGAAGAAATTCTTTAAAGAGAGCTCATGTCCCCCACCAAAGAGGGCACAGAACCCCAGTTGAACTCTCTCTCTGCCTCTATGGCCATGTCATCAGTGCAGAGAGAAGTATATAGAACACCTCATTTAGGCCTCAAACTGGAGCTATAAGAGGAAGACAAATGAGTTTGAGGTAAGTTAGAGTGGGGTCGAGATTTCACTCAGACATGTCAGAGAAAACAAAAGGTCCAGTCAGCTGCCAACATCAGGAGTGAGAAAATAAAAAGAAAGCCAAAAACCAAGATGAAATGCTAAAACAGCAGATGTGGCTAAAAAGGGAGATGTCAGAGTTAAGAAAACAAGTTGAAGACCAGCACGATACTATTATGGGCTGAATAAATTAATTAGAAACAGCAAGAAAAAAGGACACCAGGTGAAATATGACATTATTGACAGAAAAGGTTTGAGGTTTCACGATTAGAACAAAGTAAATACAAATGTTAAAATTTTAAAATATTAGTAACTAAACAGAATTTGGTAAAACCTCGATTAGGAGATTAGGATTAACATCACAAATGAGGGTCAGACAGACATCAGATGAGTGTGACACCCTGAGGACCCAGTACTTATATAGTATTCTGCCCGTGAGTGTATAACTAGAATCTAAGAAGCACTCTATTAAGCAAAGAAAAAGTTCTGTATTCTTTTAAGATGTCAGTGTCATAAGAGACAAATGCTGAGGAACTGATCCATATTAAAGGGGACTGAAGAGGATGACAACTGCTATGGTAGCCGATTTCAAGCCACCAGTATGACGTTACTAAATGTGGAACTGGAACACCCAGCACTACATGGCTTAGCACGTCGTTATACAGTATTTCCACCGTACGGAGACAGTCGATACAAATAACCTCAAGAGCATAGACAGTAGTAAAATGAAGTGAAATAATTAGAAAGTGGTGATTTTTGAGCATTTACTCTTTGTTTTAAATGTTATTTATTTTTTTAAATCAAAAAAATAAATATTATTTGTTTTTAAAATATAATATTTAATTGTAAGTGTATATAATTTAATTTTTAATACCTGGCTTGAAAAATCCCTGAAAATTGGACTATCAGCTCTTGTGAGCCAGTTAGAACCTGCTCCAGCACACCACTGAATCGGAACAAAAGCCCACCATATCCATTTCTTCCTCTGGCCACCATTTCTTATTTTGGCAAGGTCATACCGCTTTTCTTCTATGGTTGCTGTTGGTAAATTTTTGCTATTTTTAAAAATCACTTTTTGTTTGGATTAAGGGAAAGAGATTCTGTGATTGGCTTCCTCCTGTCACCTTTACCTCTAGATCTTACTCTTCCTCTCGCACACTGAAAGTTTCTCTGGGTCTTTTTAGGTTTTATATACTATTCAGAACCAAGATGATAATATCACCTGGGGCAGTAATCTCGAGTCTTCCTCTAAGTACAAATGCTACTAAGTGGAGTTGGAGAATTAGTAAGTAAGCTCTCTCTTAAGGAAAGTTAACCAAGAAACAATTGCAGAACTATGCAATTTCAAATAGACAATATTCAAGGATAATAATGGAGATAATTCACCTTGAAGAAAGGAAGGATGATGTTCTAACACATGGGAAGGAGTCAGCCTCTTGCACTTTTCTCTGAAAGGTAACTTTGAAGGAACAGGTTTGGTGAGGGGTACCTCCATGTACCCAAGAGCGTTAAGTCAGTTCTCAAACATATCTAGTGTATTTAATGTGTGTGTGAGTGTGCGTATGTATGTGTGTAATTTTTAAAAATTCCATTTTGAGAAATTAAGGGTGTTTCCAAAGGATTCCTTATTAAATGCTTCCTTACTGAAACAAATCATAGATTGTAGTCAATATTTCCATTAATGCAGTTGTTCTCAGCTCTGGCTGGACATTAAAATCAACTGGGGAACTTTTAAAAAGTACCGATGCCAGGACCCTCCTCCAAAAAATTCTAATTCAATTAGTCTAGGGTGGGGCCGTGCCATTAGTATGTTTGAAAAGCTCCCCAGGTAATTCCACTTGGCAGCCAGATTTGAGAATCCCTGTCATAATGTAACGTTTAGTGTTTTATTAATACTTCAGGAAATCTACTGAAGTAAATATATTAACCCCCTAAAATAGATGATAATGAATAGGAAAATTTGTAAAGTTCTTGAAGACGTTTAAAGGAAAACAAGATAATAATTATATGTTGTTAAAATCTTTTTTGGCAGGAGTTCCAAATGTTTTATAATTAAGAAAAAAAAACTATGCAGTGTCTATTGGAGCAAAAGTTAATTAAATGTAATAATGCCTTGAAGCTGAAGACTCAAAAATAGTATGTCTTCAGTTTTTCTTTTGGAGGTTCTAGATTGTCCATGATGAGGATATGAACATGTCCAGTTATTTGTCAGGCTGAGAAAGACACCATGTGCCTTCTACAATAAAATCCCACTGATGTGTTTTAGTTAAGATGGGAGTCAAAATGTATGTTTTCTGAGCAACCGATTTCTCAGGCGCACAAATTAAAATCATAAATAAGATTGCAAGGGGAGATCTCTAAAATATTTAAGCAAATAAACTACCCCCAAGGGACTGATTTCAGGGCAATTAATTAGGCTTATTAGAATGGCATAATTATCTAATCACTGAAACAGGGTCCCTGGAGATCTCTTGTACTTTTTAGCTTAGATTTAATCATTGCATTTAAAATAATACAGATCTTTTTCTCTATTGATCAGGACTTTCTCAGTTGTAAATAACAAATCCAATTAAGCTAAAGTTAAGGAGAAAAGGAATTTGTTGGTCAAATAACCAGAAAGTCCAGAGACAGACTTCAGGCAAGGCTTGATTTAGGACTCAAACAATGTTATTAGAAATTGGGTCTTACTCTTTCCATCTCTCTTCTGTTTTCCCTCTAAGTAGGTTCCATTCTCAGGTGACTATCTCTTCTTGGTAGCAAGATGGTTGCCAGTAACTCTAGGCTTTCATACATCTGCCCAGCAACCCCAGAACATCCCTCTGTCCCAAGAACTCCAATAAAAATTGTGGAATTGGGGCGTTTGGCTGTCTCAGTTGGTGGAGCGAACATCTCTTATCTCAGGGTTGTGAGTTCGAGCCCCCCTTGGGGTGTAGAGATTACTTAAAAATAAAATCTTAAATCTTAAAAACAAAACAAAACAAAATTGTGGAGTTGAATCTTATTGGCTTAGATTGGCCTGACTTTAGTCATGTGCCTTTCCTTGAGCCAATCTCCATATTCAATGGGACACATTACTCTGATTAGCCAGGCTAGTGTTACATGTACATTCCTGGAACTGGGGTGTACCTGAATTACATGACTGAGGTTGGGATGGAGAGTGGTTACCCCAAAGAGAGTCAGATTGTTGTCAGAAGATTTGGGGATGGCTACTGAGCAAGGAAAAACAGAGGTTCACTACAATTCAGAAGATTTATTTCAAATTAAACTTCCCCACCTCTCTTTCCTCCAATTTCCCATTTAGCCATAACCAATGAGGTTTAATGATATCTTAGAAGTTATCTTGTTTTTCAAAATTTGAACATATTGTCTTATAGCCTTTTGGTATAGTGAATAAACATCTTCTGATAAGAGTTGTGTGCTTAAGTAATAAATGCTGTAGGAGTTGTGTTATACCAAGCCACTAGTAAACATCAGTATATTACTTTTTTTTTTTCTTTGCCTCAACCTGAGCTAAAATTTGTTTGGTATGAGAAATGCAAGTTTTTAAAGGATAGAATAACGTGGCTGAAGACACTGTTCTCCAGACACTCTTTAGCCACAGAGACAAAAAACCTTAAGTCCAAGTTTCCCTTGAACCCAAAGCAGATGTCTTGAGACTATGCTCAAACTTGAAGGAGAAACTCTCTGGAATGAATGGTGATGTGAATATATACTCCCTCCGAAACATCATCAGCTTCCACTGTTCTGAAGTGGACTGTTAGAAGTGAGCTAGTGACCAGTATTGAAAGAGTTCATGGTTTGTATTTTGTTAGTCCCAGTCGTCATGGCAACCAACGGCTTCTACATAAAGCCTGAAGCCAGCGGACTTGTAATGGAATACATTCCTCCGAGTGAGTCAAAGCCTTGTTGAAAAGGAAGCAATCACACTGCTGTGGAAATAAATTATGAGCTGCTCAGGGTTGAAATAAGCAACTTTTTTGGAATCACATTTCTCCCTCCTCCCACATACTTTTGATGATAAGTAACTTGCAACACTTCATTTCTGATAATTTTGCCTATCATATCGTTGAGAAGAGGCATGGTAATATGTGGCCTGCCTACCTCACAGGGCTTCAGTGAGCATCAGATGACAGAGTGTGTGAAGGTCCTCTGAAAATGGCAATGGGCTGCACTAATATGGCTAGTGCTGTGGATTCAGAGTTCTTAACATTCAGAAATGGAAGCTGCAGATATTATTTTAATACACCCTAAACCATTAGAGATTACTTCATATGACACACATACTAATATTTTGTTCAGTCTGAAAACCCAAGTGATGAAACTTCCACTGTTCCTCTGGGGCATCCTACTCCACCACAGATCCAGAAACTTTATGCTGGTAGAATATAGTGTTTAATAACATGGACTTTGGGAGTCAGACAGATGTGGATTCAAACCCAGCTCTGCTGCTTTGTAGTTACAGAGACTTGGGCATGTTACTTAAAGTCTTTGCATCTCAGAATCTCATCTACAAAATGGGCTAATGATACCTACTTTATAGAGCTGTGAGAAAGATTCACTACAATAATGTTAATAAAAGCACCTAGCAATGTCTGGTGCAGAGTAAGAGACAACTAAGTGTTAGGGATTATTATCATTAGCTTTATTCCAGTTGGGGCATGACCATCTTTACTTTCTTGCTAATCCTTGTTGGAATTGTGTCTACCATATTAAATTCTTTTTTCCCTTTGATTTACTCTGGTGCTTCCAAATACTACTTCGATACTTCCTGCTATTTTAATCCTTACCTTTTGTTACCATCTCATTGATTAGGATAAACCATTGATTGGTTTACCTTGAAAAAGTAGATGTCATAACAAAGATTGTTAGCGTTTTTAGTTACTTATTGTGCAGTATTATTATTGGCTTTGCTGGGGTGTGTTGACCCCAACTCACCACCATATTCTCATGGGCCCTCATTGGCTCAGAAATGAGAACGTTCTTAAAGCATCAGTGGAATAACCTACTTCTGGTGGGCTTCATAGTAGGGAGCCAGCCATGACAGCCACACACTCCCCCATACCCTCATCTGGCAGGGAGCTGGGCTTGGATGGTCCACAAAGCCAAGTTGCACAACTTCGGCAGGGAGCTGCATCCACTATTTATCCATCACTTGGACTACCTTGTTAAATTCCTACAGCTTAGGCCTATCTGAGCTCTTCATCATTTTAGTGTTGTCAGCCTAAGCAGACCGATTTCTGCTTCTAGGAACATTCCTTTGGAGAAAAGGAGAAATTTCAATAAACTCTCAAGTGCTCTTCAAACTCCTGAATTGGTGAGGCCCTTGAGCCGATTCTTGTAATTGACTCAGAAGAATGGTATTTGGAACTGCAAGTTTGCATAGGGTCAGTTTTTCCAAGAAATGTAGTCCTTCTTTTGGATAATTAATCTGGAGAAGTTGGCATTTCCTTCTACCTGCCCACATTTGTTTTCTCCATCTTCTTGGAGACTGACCTTAAAACAGTTTCTCTATCTTCATCCTTCCAGCACTTTTGTCTCTGCTCTTCCAGCATCTTCATTAATTTTAATAGCAGGCTGATCTTTCTTTGCCACGAAAGGCTTTTAGCTTCTTTGATAGCTCTTTGATTCCTCTTGAACCTGCTTCTCCAGCACAGAATAAGATTTAACAAAAGGGCTTTTTTACAAGCATGCCATGTCCCTTAGTGACGAACATTATAAGTAAGACACTCTTGGCCTCTTCTTTCACCAGCAAACCTCAACTGGTGGTGGTCAATGCCCAGAACAGATTTTTTCCTCCTTACTCCAAGACACCTTGAGGACCTCATGTTCAGGCCAGAACTATTTTGGGTGGAGAGGAGACAGGACATTTGAGACCTTTTTGTCCGGTAAAAGCCTTCCCAAATAGCCCAAGATTCTCATCTCTTCTTTGCAGTTGCTAATGGTTAAGATGTTAATTCCACTGCCCTCACCTTGGGTACTCTGAACCTCAGACCACTTCCTTTCAGGCTGGGCATCTCTTGAGTCAGAACCACAATCTGAAGGGAAAATGCTTTTTATTAGAGAGACAATTAAAAATAAAATTCCATGCGTGCCTAAATGATTTTATTCCATCTGACCAATTAGCCTGGTTTCTATTTTGAAAAACATCGATTACACACTAAAAAATGCAATAAACTTGCCATTTTCAAAACTCTACAAACTCTAAGGCAATGACATTGGTATTTAATGAGTGATTTATAGTAATACAGTAAACTAGGGTACCTAACTTCATTTGAGTATGGTTCTTAAATTGCAAAGTTATGAAGATTATTTAATACCAATCCCCATGCTAATAGAGCTGTAATTTGAAAGCAGAGAAGAGTTTCTCAGCCTCAGCACTCTCGACACTTGGGACTAAATCATTCTTTGTTGCGGAGGCTGTAGGATGTTGAGCAGCATCCCTGGTGTCTACCCACTCGATGCCAGTAGAATCCTCACTCCAGTGGTGATAGCCAAAACTGTCTCCAGACATTTCCAAGCATCCCCTGAGGAACACAATTGCCCCTGGTTGAGAACCGCTGGTGAAGAAGACATGGTGAAACACTTTTTCCCTTGTTTGCTTTTCTGGACTATGAAAATGATAGAGGCCAATGAAAAATAAGAACACATTAGGTCTTAGAATGTACTATTTTGATTCTATTATTATAAAACCCTTAACTTTTCTCAATTGTGATTTTTAGAAAAACAATTAAATTTCCAAATATAGCTACAATATATAAACATTGGTCCTTGGCATGTCTCACCTCTCTGCTAATGGGTCAACAAGAACAGGACTTTTCACGAGGTGTTCCAAGAGTTTGCAGGGCCCCTCTCTGGCCTGGTTCACCAAGAGCCAGGGTAAAACTACTCATTAGCAAAGTGACTAATGCATAGGCCTATTAGTTGAAATAGTCAGCGAGGGGAAAAGGAGAGTAATGTTTCCTGTGTACTGTTTTCTCTTTTAAGGCAGAATATGTGGTAGTCTAATGAGTGGCCACATCCAAGTTGGTCTTAAAAATTGGTAAGTTTTGTCTTTGCTGTCCAGTACTTGCTTCCAGACTAGTCAGGATTTTCAAAGACCCTGAAGTGAAAGGAAAATGGTGGTGTCCCAGGCATTCTTGTCTAATAACTGCTCCGCTTTCTGCCCCAGCCCCTCCTTCCGTTGCACCCCACCCCTCTGCTTCTTCCTGACTTAGGCTTCATTTCTCTTCTGAAGAAGGGTTGGGAAGAATGGCCCCTGAAGGCAGGGAATCGAATGTGAATCAGAATCCCCCGAGAGCTCTTCATGCCACATGCGGCCAACCACCTGCCCCACCCACTCCCCACCCAGCACCCACCAACAGGGTCCTGGCAGGAAACAAAGGACAATTAGGAGGACAAAAACACTCAGTTAGGAGAAATTGAGGTGATTAAGGAAGGGACTCTTTGCAGAGGTGTGGTCAGGGTTTAGGGAAATCCCAAGGAGAGTGCAGTACAGCAGAGCGAGTAACAGCAGGGAGCTGGTACCCGCCTCGGGCTGGAAGGGCAAAGAAGAGAGTGATGGCTGGAACTCAGAGGGCAGCGGTGGGAGCAGCCATCTTGTGGGAGCTGTTTCTGCCACCACACAAACCAGCAAGCCAGGCTGACCTGGCAGGGAGAGTGATGTTTGACCTAATATCAGAAATGTGTGTGGAAGCAAGCCCTGAGAGTACCTGGAGAGTGTTCTGGGCAGAGGGAATGGCAAGAGCAATGGCCAGAGGTGAGAAGAGCCAGTTTGCTTCTTAAGAGGATTTTGTAAGCTGACTTCGGTATCTGTCAGTGTGCCCTGTCTCACCTCTCATAGAACTAGGAATCGTATTTTGGAGTTATTTTGAAACACTGAATGCTGTGTAGTTCTCTAGGAGGTTTGCCCTCAGTCACCTCATCCTGTCCACTGAAGGCCCAGCTTCTATGGCTGGAGACAAGGACGTTCACCCTAAAATCAGCACCGAACCTTAAACTGCTGCTTCTCAAACTCCAGCAGCCTCGTGGTTCTGGTTCAGCAGGTCTGGGGTGGAGCCTGAGAGTCTGCATTTCGAACGGGCTGCCCGAGAGGCCTGCGCTACTGGATCATGCTTTGGATAGCGAGGACCACGAGAACCCTGGGCAGGGAAGGAAACAGAAACCACTGCCCAGAAGTTAGGAGACCTGGGTCCAATCTAGACTATGACCTTAATCAGTCACATGACCTCAGGTGAGTCCCTTAGTCATTTCTTCATCCATAAAAACACATGTGTTAGGCTAGACTCCTCCTGCTGTCTCTTCAAATGTCTGCAGATGATGACTCAGCCTCTCAGACCAGGTGCTGTGAAATCTGCAGTCACTTTAAGTTTGGGAGTTTTGACATCAGCCCTAGAGGCATTTTATTTCTTTTGTGCTGTTGTGTGGAAGCAGAGAACAGTAATGCCTGAGCTCAGAGGTGGAATGCCTCAGGCTGGGACAATAGAAGTTGGGGGAGAGGGTCATCACACACTTCAGTCAATGGAGGATTTTCTCTAAAAATTAGTAGAGGGGGATGCCTGTGTGGCTCAGTCAGTTAAGCGTCTGCCTTTGGCTCAGGTCATGATCCCGGGGTCCTGGGATCGAGCCCTGCATTGGGCTCCCTGCTCAGTGGGGAGCCTGCTTCTCCCTCTGCCTGCCGCTCCCCCTGCTTGTGCCCTTGCATTCTCTCTCTTTCTCTGGCAAATAAATAAATAAAATCTTTTTTTTTTTTTAAAGATTTTATTTATTTATTTGAGAAAGAAAGAATGAGAGACAGAGAGCATGAGAGGTAGGAGGGTCAGAGGGAGAAGCAGACTCCCCGCCGAGCAGGGAGCCCGATGTGGGACTCTATCCCAGGACTCCAGGATCATGACCTGAGCCGAAGGCAGTCACTTAACCAACTGAGCCACTCAGGCACCCTAAATAAATAAAATTAAAAAAAAAAAAAAAAAGAATGTCCTTCTGCATAAGAAATGCATGCAAGAAGTATACAGAGTGAAAGGTCATCATGTCTACAACTTACTCTCAAATAGTTCTTTAAAAATTATACACACACACACACACAGAGAAAGCAAATGTGGCAAAATGGTAATGAAATGTGAATCTAGGTGAATGTTGTTCAAGTATTTATTGTATCGTTCTTGCAACTTTTATGGAGGGATTAAATTTTTCTCAAAAAAATCTAAAACATTCAAGGGGCGCCTAGTTGGCTCAGTCGTTAAGTGCCTGCCTTTGGCTCAGGTCATGATCCCAAGGTCCTGGAATCGAATCCTGCATCGGGCTCCTTGCTCAATGAGAAGTCTGCTTCTCCCTATCCCCCAGCCGCTCCCCCCTGCTTGTTCTCTCTCTCTCTCTCATGTTCTCTCTGTCAAATAAATAAAATCTTTTTTAAATAAATAAAATCTTTTAAAAAATTAAAAATAAAAAAATCTAAAACATTCAAGAAAAAACTACTTTCAGATAAAATCAAGTTATGTCTTCTGTTGTGCACATCACGTGAAGCTGCAGTCATCCTGGGCACTGTAGAAGAAAATGACAGAATTACAATTTTTAACAGATTTATTAATTGCTTCATTTTATCATCACACAGGCAAAATATCCTTTCTCTTATTTAGTTAGCATAATCTATGAACTTAATAGAAGGACTTGGTCTGCTGGGAATAGTTGTGGTTTTCATAGAATACCTTAGAAAGTTCTCTTATGAAACCCTGAGGGAAGGGAAGAATCTGCAGCCTTATGGTCCCTGCTGTTTTGCTGATGCATCACGAAGATCGCAAGACCTTGGAGGGCAAACCCTTGTGGCACACTCAGGGACACTGGGTCCCAGGGGCAGGGGCTCCAGGTTTGCCCAAGTCCTGTGACCCAGGTGTATCTTGGAAGCAGCAGAACTGCTGGACTTAAAAGGGAACCAGGACCCGGTCCATTTTGAGGAAAACGGGCAATGACCATAAAACTGCACAGCTCTGGCGTAAAAAAGACTCAGTAATGGGGCACCTGGGTGGCTCAGTTGGTTGAGCAGCTGACTCTTGATTTCGGCTCAGGTTATGATCTTGGAGATCAAGCTCTGCACTCAGCAGGGAGTCTGCTTGAAGATTCTCTCTCCCCCTCTCCCTCTGCCTCTCCCCCCCACTCGTGCTCTCTCTCTCTTTCAAAAAATTAATAAATCTTTTTAAAGAAAAGACTCAATAATTGAGCTCAAATTTCCCCCCCACCCCATGGGTGTCCAAAATTGAATTTAAATTAAAAGAAATAAAAAATGATGTTTTTATATTTGAATGTTTGGACTCAAGAGTCATTCCTATTACATTAAGTAACATGTATTGAAAAATAGGATATCCTAAGCCTGTTATAATGATTATTTTCTTTTGTTCTCACAACAACTCCATGACTTAGGTAAAATAATCCCCATTTTACAAATGGGGAAACTGAAGCTTAGAGGGGTTATTAACTACTTGCCTGAGGTCACACAGCAAGTAACTGGTGGAGACAATTGAACCCAGGCAGCCTGACTCCAGAGTCTAGGTGCTTAGCCCCTCCACCATGTTTGTAGATGGCTGCTTACCTATCCATAAGGCCAGTCCTCCCTGTGGCAATGCCCACTTTTGGCTCCCAGACCACAGAATAAGGCCTGTGATTTATTAAGGGAAGATGCTACTTTGTGGTGTAACGGAATGTAAGAAGTCTATCCCAGCTCCACAGAGCACAAGAAAATCATTAATTCCATGCCTTTCAATAGGCAGCCAAATTTTCCGCACTGTGGATGACTAAAAGATGGAGCCGATTGTGCTCAGGAGAGTGTGACGGTACTGCCGAATGTCCTGGCTGGTGATGCTCTCTTTTCCTGCAAAAAGTGAGGTTCTCCCAAATGACATTGGTGTTCCTCACTCCCCCCATGGATGTGTAACTTAGTCAGGTGAACCTGCCAAACTCACACACTGTGCCTCACCCAGGGCCTGAAAAGAGCTGGTCCCACACTAAAGGCAATTTGTGGAACATAATTACAGATTCCTTCTGGAGCTGCTTAAACTTCTTGATGTCTCAAATGTGTGGCCAGGATGGAACTCTTCTTGGCAGCTGAGGATCCTTCCTCCTCCAGCTAGAGAGGAGGTCCAAATGACAGAAACCAAGGGCATCACTCAGATGGACTTTGGCCTTCCCAAGACTTGGTGAGGCAGGCTCAGATGCATGAATGGGGCTTTGGGGAGCCTACCCTTTCAGCAGATCCAAACCACACAGATCACAGAGAGCTGTGGAAAATAATGTCTTTCTCATGAGCTGACTGAGCGTTAGTGATAATCTCCATTTGGCTCAATGGCGCTCTGAGTGGGTGGGGAAATGAAAGCCTTTTCTCTCAGTAAAAGGGGCAACATGGTCAACAAAACTCATGCCCAGTAACCTAATGGAAAGGCTTTCCCAAGATAACATTTGCTTTCTGTTGACAGAAGCACAGCAGGCTTTGATTCTGCTACTGTAATATTTCCAATTATATTTATTATCTGTTATTGGTCAAATCACAAAACTAAAATGGATACAGCTACACATAAATTTGATTATCCCCCAATAAATGTTTGTTGAATGAATAAAATAATTTCTTGAGCTGCAAGGTAGATTAAGAACACATAACCTTAAGTATGCTCATTGTGGAGGAGCAATTATGAACTCTACACATACTTGTCATGTATCTCATTTTATAGATTAAGTAACCAAGTTAATATAGGCCTGCTATGATTTTAATTTCAATCCAGATCAAATCAAAGTTAGAAGCAGAGGACATTCAACAACATGGACCAATCTCATAGATACTGAACAAAAGGAAAGAAGCCAGATAAGAAAGAACACATACTCCATGATTCCATTTATATGGCACACAAGAACAGGTAAAACTAATCTATGATAACAGAAATCAGAACAGTGGTTACTTCTGGGAAGGTGGTATTGACTGGAAAGGGGCATGAGGGAGGCTTCAGGGATGCTGGACTTTTTAGATCTTGATTTCAGTGGTAGTTCCACAGGTATATATAGATGTACAGACTCATTGAGCTGTACTTTTAAGATTTGTGCACTTTAGGGGCACCTGGGTAGTTCAGTCGGTTGGGCATCTGCCTTCAGCTCGGGTCATGATTCCAGGGTCCTGGACTTGAGCCCTGCATCGGGCTCCCTGCTCAGCAGGGGGTCTGCTTCTCCCTCTCCCTCTGCCTCTCCCCGCCCCGACTCATGCTCTCTCTCTCTCAAATAAATAAATAAAATATTTTTAAAAAAAGATTCGTGCACTTTACTATATTTAAGTTATCTCAAAAAAGAGGTCACAATTAATTTATGACAAAGGAGTCAAGAATATACAATGGGGAAAGGATAGTCTTTCCAATAAAGGGTGTTGGGAAAAATGGACAACCACATGCAAAAGAAAGAAACTGAACTCCCATCTCACACATATGCAAAAATCAACTTGAAATGGGTTATAGACTTGGATTCCCCAGCTTCTTGGATTTTTTAAATCATATTTTATATTTAAAATGGATATGTGCATAAAAAAAGATCCACTTCAGTGTAATAAAATTAGATATTAACAAGAAAAGCATGTCCCTCCCAAAATAAATTTCTCTTCTGGAAGTTTCAAAACACATTTTTCATTAATTTGGGGGTTATCTACTCTGCCCCTGCTCCCCCACCTGTGATTCCTACCCTGCAGCAACAGAGGGCTATTCTTTGAACCCTCCATGCCTTGTCAACCCTCAGAGTGCCTTTGCACATGCCGGTCCTTCTTCCGGGGACAGTCTTATCCCTCCCCCCTACCTGGTGAATATCTGTGGCTCCTTTAATACCTAGCACAATTATCACTTCCTCAGCAAGCCTTCCCCCAAGTGTCTCAGACAAAATTCACTCCCTCGTACCTCTGGGTAATTATTTACTTATGCTTGTTTTTCCACCAAACTGTGGAGGTGCTTAGCAAAGACAGTGCCTGTGTCCTGTTCACTGCTCTGTCCCTAGTATCTAGCATATTGTAAGTGATCAATAAATGTTTGTTGAATGAATAAAATAATTTCTTGAGTGCAAGGTAGATTAAGAACACATAACCTGAAGTATGCTCATTGTGGAGGAGCAATTATGAACTCTACACATCTGGGGTTGCCAGAGCCATCTGGAGAAGCATCATCAGATCCTCAGGTTCGAAAAACTCCTGCCCACTCCATCCTGCCCTGTGATGGTAGGTCATTGAAGGAGGTCTTTCATATTTCTTAGAATGGAGCTTCCATAAACCAAATCCATCTTTTATTTTTCTAATATTGACTATCTTTCAAAGCCTACTTTGTATGAATTGAAATACCATGTTCCATCAAAAACTATCATTCTTGTGGGTACACAGGAATAAAGGAGAAGGGCTGGAAGGAGAGAATCCTATCGTCCACACAGAACCCTTTTCTCATACCTGACAGCCTTAGAGATTAACAGGCTCTCGCCTAAAGGTCACTGCTAGGTTTTTTTAAATTAAAAGCTACCAGTGTTTCACATCTTCAGTTTCTCTGAAGATTAGCAAACAATCTCCCATGCCTGCCTTCTTGTTACTTAAAAGGTTGAATGACTCCCATTCTTTGGGGCCCAGAGAACAGAGGGCAGGAAGGTGTTGTTTTTTGGTTTTTGGATTTTTTTTTATTTAAGATTTTATTTATTAATTTGAGAGAGAGAGAACACAAGCAGGGGGGAGGAGCAGAGGGAGAGGGAGAAGCAGACTCCCCACGGAGCAGGGATCCTGATGCCGGACTCGATCCCAGGACTCTGGGATCATGACCTGAGCCAAAGGCAGATGCTTAACTGACTGAGCCACCCAGGTGCCCCCAGGATGGTGTTGTGATAGGCAAGCTCAAGGCCAGACCCCTCTGGAGTCAGAAGCCACATTCAAGAAATCCACCTGGGTGGAGTTTTTTTCAAGATTTTATTTATTAAAAAAAAAAGATTTTATTTATTTAATTTATTTATTTTAGTGAGTGCGAGTGGGGGGGTTAGGGGAGAAGCAGAGCAGGAGGGAGTGGGAGGGGGAAAGAATCTCAAGCAGACTCCTCACGAGTGCGGAGCCCCATGCAGGGCTCGGTCTCACAACCCTGAGATTATGATCTGAGCCTAAACCAAGAGTCGGATGCTTAACTGACTGATCCACCCAGGAGCCCCTGGGTGGAGTTTTTTTAAAGGTCATGAAGATGAAGAAAGGTAGAGAAAACATGATCTTCAAGAAAGGAAGAAGAGAACCAAACAGTAGTCTTTGCATAACATCATTTCAAATAATGGTAAAAGCTTCTGAAATAAACAGGTGCTGAGTCGAATGTCTGAGTCCTAAATATACTAAATCGTTTTATCAGTCAAGGTTCCAGCAAGACACAAATGGAACATATAAACTGGGTAAGTCAAGGCAAGTTTAATAAAGGGTTTATTCATAAAGGATTGGGCAAGCACTACAGAATGCCACAGGAAGGAATTCCCCAGGTGACACTTACACTGACCCCTGTCTCTTGCTGGTGTTGCCCACTGGTTGGACCCAGGGGGAAGCCAGAGAGCAAGGGGGCCTGTGGATGCAACTCAGGCAGGTCAACCTCCTGGGTCACAGGATGGAGAAAGGTGGAGGAGGTGGGAGTGAACTTCAGAGAGTGGAAGCAGAAGATATTCAGCACCCAAACGATTCAGATTGCTCTCAGCCCTGCCTTTGCTGAATACCCATCTACTGGGACTCTCACTTCTTCTTTTCCTTCCACAGAAACCATCTGCCCATTTCCTGTACATTTTATAACCCTTTATTCGTGTTTGATGTCCATACAGGGTCTGAGTATCTGTGCCTTTTGTGAGCTTTGACCATTTGATGACATCTCCCTAAACTTACCAGTTTAGTTAACCATAGGCCAGTGTGACCTCAACAAGGAAGTGACTTTGGAGCCAAGACATGAATGATAAGAAGGAGGTATCCGTGCAAAGATCTAGGGGAGACCATTCTCTGCAGAAGGAAACAGCAAGTTCAAATCTCTGAGCTAGAACGGCGGTTGGACTGCTTGAGGCACAAGCAACGGCATCCCAAGGGCCGGAACGGAATTCTCGTCAATTCTCGGAAGGATCAGAACCATTATTCCATGTGAAACACAGGGAGTCCTTCTTCTTAGGTGAGGTAAGGAAGCCTTGCTTTGATAATCTTTTTCAGTTCTTGGATCTGTTTCCTCATTTGTGAAGTGGGATGCTTGACTGAGATCGTGCCTGAGCTCACCTCCTACTCTAAAAATGTATGACTCTTTCATCCTATAAGGAAAAAATGCAAAGTGTCATTAGCTTATTTGAAATAAACTAAATGAGCATCTACTCTGTTATATACGGCGGGGCCAGCGTCGCTGCCGTTGTCCGTGTGCCAACAGGAATACCCTTGGCCCTCACCATCCCCGTGCTCACTGCTGGCCTCCCCCTGTAAGCACCCATCACCCTCCAGCCAGGGGTTTTCACCTCACCTGCCTGCAAGGAAGGCCAGGGCAGCAGGGATTGGCCCGGAGCAGCCCTTGGCTGTGATGAATGGGAGTGAGAGGGTTAATACCCCGGCTTCTCCCCCCTCAGGCGGGACAACTCTGAGGTGTGCTCCCCATGTTCTCCTAGAGCTTTGCAGGGGGCTGGAGCCCCAGGTGCCCACAGAGGTGCCTTGCAGTGGCTTCTTTCCCTTCCCTGTCTTACGTCCTCACTCCTTGAGTGGTGCTTCTCCCAGATACACGACTTGCACTCGAATCTTATTCTCAGATCTGCTTCTGACGGAGCCCCACGCAGGACAGCTAGTTATAATGAGCGATACCAGGAAGCATCAAATATGTCTCCACCTACAACAAGCTCACCATCTAGTTACTAGTTTTTAAAAGAAGACAGTAAGGGTGCATGGGTGACTCAGTCGTTAGGCGTCTGCCTTTGGCTCAGGTCCTGGGATCGAGCCCCTCTCTCGCTGTCTCTCTCTGTCAAATAAATAAATAAAATCTTTTAAAAATAAAATAAAATAAAGAAGACAGTAAAGCCTTGAAATATAACTTTTGATCCAGCAGTTCAGCTCCTAAGAATACATCTTACAAAAATAATCATAGTTGTGCACAAAACTTAGATACCAGAAAGTTCATTTTGCATCAAAGCATTGAGAATACTGGATAAAATTAGAAAATGTAAATGTAAATGTCTGACAGTGGGGAAAATGATTAAATAAATAATGGTACATCCACCCAACAAAACTCTATGCAGTCATTAAAACTCACGTTGTAGAATAATACTTAAGGATGTGGGCATGGTTCGTAAGGCACAGTTAAATTAAAAAGGGTTACAACACATTATCTTTGGTACATACCATTTTTACTAATAATAATATAAATGTGCATAGAAAAAAAAAAACTAGAAAGCTAACACACCAAAGGATTAACACTTACCAGTAGTTTCATGTCTTTGGGTTTATCTATATCTTCCAACATTTCTCTAAATAACACGCATTTTCTTACCTTTAAGGTGATGCATTATTAGTTTACATAGTCGAAGAGAGTGTTTCTCAGTCTCAGCACTACTGATATTTTGGAATGGATCTTCCTTTGTGGTGGGGCTGTCTGGTGCATCCCTGGTACCCATCTACGAGACGCCAGCAATGCCTTCCCCCTCAAGCTGGGCCAATCAAACATGTCTCTAGATGCTGCCAAGTGTCCTGTGGGAGCAAAATCACTCCCAGTGGAGAACTACTGGTCTAAGAGGGCCTAAAATTGTAAACCACCGATAGCAGTTAATGACCATGAAATAAAGTAAGGTTATTCACAATCTGTCAGATGTGCATGGTTTTTGTTTTTTGTTTTTTGTTTTTTTCACTTTGAAGCGATCACTGGTAATATTTGTTCCAGAAGAGGCCACTTCCTCAGATGTATCAAAGAAGAGCAAATGAGAGGTTCCAAGACATCATCTGGTTGGTTTCTAGGAGGTTCACACTTTCAAGAGTTGAAGTCACGCCAGCTTAATGGACAGAGAACATGAGATAAACAGAGCTCCCTGAAATGTTTCCTGTCGAAGACTTCCTAAGTACCATCATTTTCAGTGACTGAACCGTTGCTTCCACATACGTACATAACTGCAACAGATGCAGGAAAATCCCCCAAGGGGTTTGGGATACTTCTGATATTAGCCTCAGAGGACAAGGCCATCGAGATGCATCTATCGAGCCCCTATAGTGTGCCTAGTACTATATATGTATCTATCTATCTGTGGATGCAGAGGTGGACACAAGGTTCAAGAGGCGGATCCCTGGAGGGATCCCTGTTCTAGTGAGGGGGGCAGACGATAAACTTGGGCACATTTATGTAAACAAGATAATTGGATGGAGATGATAATGAGATCGTGCACAAGAGAGTGGCTCGGCACTGGGAGTGTCTTTGGCTCGGGCAGCCTCAGCGCCCGGTGGAGGTGAGGGCGTCTTTGCACAGCCCCGAGCCCCGAGCCCCGAGCCCTGAGCAGTCAGGGTGTTGGAGGAACAGAAGGAGAAGTGGCTGAAGCACAGCAAACATAAGGGCAAGTAAAGGAGGAGGAAGTGGGGGTCCGGGCAGGTGCTCTTCGATGGGGTTTAGCAGGAAGTTGGGGTGGCACCCTAGTTGCGCTGGGAAGGCGCTTAGAGAGTAGCAAGCAGGGGAGGACAAGATCTAGAATATGCTTTTGCACCATCACCTTGACCCCGGGCAGGGAGTGGAGCAGAGCTTCTGCCACTTGATCTCCACAGAAGTCCAGGTGACAGATGCACCATGGTGGCCCAGCTAGGCTGGAGGGGCGAAGGCGAAGCAGTCAGTTTTGGAAGAAGATGCGGGAAAAGCCTTGGAAGCCCGCGTGGGCCTTGCCAGCGAGCCGGGAGAAGCGAGCCTGTGCAGCGGCTGGGGCTGCCCGAAGCCGAAGCCGAAGCCGAAGCCCCAGGGAAGGAAGCCGTGACTAAAGACAGACGGCAGGAATGCCAGGGCCTTGTAAACCCAGTTTTATTTTTAAATAGGCTAACAGCCAGGAAGTAGGGCATTTTGTCACTTCCTTGGGAGTCAAAGCCAAGTGGCGCCAGGAGCTCCGAGCTGTGTAAGCAGCGCAGAGCACAGGCCAAAGCTGGGCTGGCTTGGGGGGAGATCCTCATATTCTTTCTTTAAAAAAATCCCTACTTGGTGGTTGATGCCTAAAACTCCACCATCTGAGACTCTTTTTAGTTTAGGTTTTTGTTTCAGGATAAAACACAAATTCCCTTCCCAAAGACAAACCCAAAGGCAGTGATGGAGACTGGGCCCTAAGGAGCAGCGTACCCATGAACTTCAGGGCAGTCAGATGGGGCCGAAGGCTGCGAGTTCTAGTTTAGAAACAGCTTTAGGGCTGAGGAACAGGAAGCACCGAGGGTGTCCAGTGGATGAGCGCTGGGGGGAGGGGGTGACCACTGGGTGGGCAGGCTGTGGTGGCAGGAGGGGAGCTCAGAGACGAGGAGGCAGTCCACTAGGACCCAAAAGAGTGTGCAGGAGGCCGGGAAGGTGAGCATGGATTCTTCCCCTGTTTCCCGGACGATGTGAGTTCTGGCCTCCTGGGTCTGGTCCGCAAATCGAGAGACCCTGACCTCCTCCTCCTATTGCTGCTGGTCCAGCTTAGCCTCAGACAGAGCAGGAAGCCCCCCAGGGGAAGGAATCCTGAGGGGATCCTTATAGTCAGCTCTCCCAGGCCACTCTGGGGGAGTAATGCCAACATTTAATTCGAAAACCAAGTTCCAAAACAATTACAGGACTGAAATAGTTTTGAAGGCTATGGAAAACACAATCAAACCTCATGTTCTCACTCAACTTCGTCCTTTTTGATAAACTTTCCTAGTTTTTTAAAGAATCTTTTAACTCACTGATTTTTCCCCCTAAAATTTGGAAGGCATTTAGACAAACACTGGTGTTATTTGGGTCCCAATCACATTTTCGTCTACATTTCACCTGACCTGTCCCACGACAGGTTACAGAAGCCCTGGGAATAGAGACCAAAGACTCTAGGTTGTTATTCTCCTTATGTTCTCTTCCCTCCATGTATTTGACCTTCAACTGGCCTCTCACATTTTATTATTTCTTTCTTTCACTTATTTAATAGTTATTGAATTTCTATTATGCATCAGTAACTGGAGTAGAGGCTGCAGAGGTAAAAAAATTAGATATTTAATCTCTGCCCCAGAGGACCCACTCATGGTGGGAAGAATGTACATACAAGCAAGTCATTAAAATGCAAAAAACAAGCACTGTAATTAAGATGAGCCCAAAGCCCTGAAAGTATATGTACCAAATTTTAATTCACACTTTAAATCATAAGTAAATCCTATAAGTTTATTACCACGTATTTTGTAAAAGGTTTACTTAAACACCACTTTTCCAAAACAACTAATTTTTTTTCTATTTCTTATGTTAGAATGCCCCTTACTGGAAATTTAAGATAATGGCACAATATATTTTCCCATTTGTTATGTTAGAGTGCCATCTAGTGGAATTTTCTTGCAACTGCAACGCCCACTTTCGCCATTTCTTGTGTTAGAGTGCCATCCTGTGGAATTTTTATGTAATTGCAACACCAATTATTTATTTATTTCTTTATTGTTACAGTGCCACCCAGTGGATCTATCATGCAACTGCAGTGCATTTATTTATTTATTTATTTATTTATTTATTTATTTATTTATTTATTTATTTATTTATTTATTTATTTATTTATTTGTTCGTTCGTTCGTCCGTCCGTCCTTTCGTTCGTCCTTTTATTTATTTGTTTATTCATTTACCTATCTGTTTATCTAGCCATCCATGCATTCATTCATTCAGTCATTCAGATAGCTAGTTAACAAGTTGGCTAGTTAGCTAGTTATTTACAGTGCCACCCAGTGGATTTACCGTGCAATTGCAGCTCAGAGAAGCTTTTTCTATTTCCCATGTTAGAGTGCCACCCTATGGAATTTTCAAGTAATTCCAAATCAGATATTTTCCTATTACTCAGGTTACAATGCCACCCAGTGGCACTTATCTGTAACTGCAGATCATATAGGTTTTCTTATTGCTCAGGTTACAATGCCACCCAGTGGCTCTTATCTGTAACTGCAGATCACGTAGGTTCTCTTATTATTCAGGTTACAATGCCACCCAGTGGCACTTATCTGTAACTACAGATCACGTAGGTTTTCCTATTACTCAGGTTACAATGCCACCCAGTGGAATTATCTTGCCATTGCATAACATGTTTTTCCTATTACGAGTTTCCCTTGCTATCCAAAAGTAGATGGTCCAATGAAACCTTTTCTAAGTTGAAATGGTATAAAGCAGTGTCCCCTGCCTTCCAGAGGTTCATTATACCACTTTGCTCTTAGGAAAGACCTACATTAGTACAGTGACAGCATTATTACAAAAATGAAAATCCTCTTTGGATTTCTTTCAGTTAGGGAGAATTGGTACTAAAGTAGGTCTTTTGAAAAAAGGAAGTGGCATAATTCACTTGTTGTTAGTGCACGGAAAGCTGTATTCAGATTAGAGTGCTACCTGGTGGAATTATCATGTACTTGCAGAACACATGTACTTTTCCTATTACTCGTTAGAACGCCACCTGGTGGAAGTACATAACTGCAAAACGGCTATGTTTTTTTCTGCTACTTGGGTTAGGGTGCCACCTGGTGAAATTTTCCTGCAATTACAGAACACGTGTGTTTTCAATTTCTCATGCGAGAGTGTCACCTGGCAAGAATTATCCAGCAACTACAGGAAAAAAATGTTTTTTTTCTTACTTGTGAAAGAGTGCCACCTGGTGCAATTGCCCTTTGTTAAAAAGTATACCAGTGATCCTCAAAACTTGGTGCCTGTGTCACCTGGAGAGCTTTTTAAAAGAAATACTGCAGGTCCCTAGCCCTAGAGTTTCTTATTGGGGATGTTTGGGATGGGCTCTGGGAATTTGTATTTCTAATGAGGTGTTGGTTTATGTTGATGCTACTCATCTGGGACTGCACTTTGAGGACGACTGGAATACTTTTTAAATTTTAGTTTCACACATAAATGGTTTTTTTCTCGTATAATTTCTACACCTGTTTTGTTTTTGAAATGCTGGAGATGTTAGGAAGCTTTGCTCTCCTGAGTCTTTCCAAAGAACTCAGGATACCTTTTGATTAAATTTACCAGTTGCTTTTTATTTATTTATTTATTTTGAGAGAGAGAGTGCACAAGCATGAGTCAGGGGAGGGGCAGAGGGAGAGGGAGAAGCAGACTCTGAGCTGTGTGGGAAGCCCGACCCAGGGCTGGATCCCAGGACCCTGAGATCATGACCTGAGCCGAAGGCAGACGCTTAACCGGCTGAGCCAGCTGAGCCACCCAGGTGCCCTTCTACCAGTTGCTTTTGATATGGTTTTGCAAACTTATCTAAGGGACTATATAATGTGGGATTTTGTCGATTTTTTGTATCCCAAGATCCTAGAATGGGTGCTCCTTAAATATCTGTTGGATGAATGAAAGAACTGGGGCCTTCAACTTTGCCAGGTTGTTTGGATAAATGTGACAGCTTCCTAAACTGAAGTAGTTAGAAACCTTATCTCCTTCCTCTCCTATAATGTCACTATCATGTTACAATAAAAGAAGCCACAGACAGAAATCTGTCAAAAGTCATTTATTCCTGTGCAGGCACAGAACCTGCCATACAGCCTGTTCCCATATGCAGCTGTAGACCTGCTTGGTCCTCCTTGGTCCCGCTGTCACAAGCTTCTGCCCAAAATGTTGATCCACAGCTGAATCAATAAGTAGCAACCACAAGACCACTGCTTCAAAAGTGTTAGACCTCCAACTTGTCAGATTCTTATACTCTGTTCGTGCAAGGGCTGGGGTCCCTCATAGTCTTTTTAGCCAATAGCATGTCTTGAACACCACTCAGTTCACCAACTGAAAAGCGTTTCTAACACTTCTTAGTTGAATTAATAAGCTCTCTGGTGAAAATTTAGATAGGGTATTTGCAGGTCCTTTAAAATATGGACTTCTGGTTAGGGTCCTTCAAATGTTAGTAACCTGCCCCTGAAGTGTGGCTCCCTGATCAGAGCACTTCACAGGTTAACTGACTGCCCCTAAAGTAGAGAAGATTAAAGTGAATTCACAGACGCATTTATAGCACTCCGTTTATGCTGTATGATGTTAAAATAAATTGCAGACAGCATAAATCCAAGAAATATAAAGTTCTGTTCATGCATTCATTCCCTCACTCTTTATTAAAAGTCTTACATAATGGGAATTTAGGCTAAAAGTTGTGAATTCTGAGTCCTGCTCTCAGCTCTGCCTTTAACTAGCTGTGTGATCTCAAACAAACTACTTAACCTCTCTGGGCCTTAGCTTGTTCATTTGTGAACAAGAGGCCTGAACTAGCCATTGCTAAAGCTAGCCCAGCTCTAAATTGTCATGATTGCATTCTTTCAGAAAGACACCAGGCCTCCCTGACAAGTCCCATCACACTCCAGGCTTTCTTAGCCCGAGGGCAGATTACCCCCCACCCCACCACCCAGCATTCATTGTATGTAATGAATTATCCTTTCTTAGGCACCTAGAATAAGGGGTGGGGTGGCTATGTGCTCTCTTGGGGAGAATTGGAAAGACGGTTCAGGTCATTTTATGTGTTCCGAGGCTCAGCCGCGAAGCTGGGCCTCACCCTAAAATGATGCCCCAAGGGCAGCCGAGAGGGAGGGAAGGGAAATCCGTTTGGAACGCTCCTTGTTCACTTGGGATGCCATGTTTCCAGGCCTCCCCCACTTCAGCAGACGTCTGTCTTGTTTCAGCACCAAAGTTAGTGCTCAATGCCGCAAACGTTTATGATCTCACGGTTTCTGTGGGTCAGGGATCTAGAAGCAGCTGAGCTCGGTGTTTGGGCTCAGGGTCTCTGTCCAGACGGCAGCCCAGATGCGGGCCAGGCCACCGGCGGCCCGAAGGTCTGAGTGAGCCTGAAGGGGCAGTTTCCGGCTCAGGCCAGCCGGCCGCCTCCTCCCACAGCCAGTGAGCCACGGCACGGAAAGCCACGGGGCCTTTACAGCCCAGTCCGAGCAGTGACGGATGAGCGCCTCTGCCCGATGCTGTGGGCCACGCAGAGCACCGGCTACTGCGCGCCGGGGGAACACGGTGGGGACGGGCCACCTGCACAGCGGGCTCCTGCGGGCGCCGCCCCACGGGAGTCCCACACGCCCTGCCCTTGCCAAGCGCTGCCAATGAGGCAGATACCATCTGGTTGCCCTTCTGTGCTTTCTCCAACTGCTCTCCTTTCTCCCTCTTTTGATATTTTTCTTTCCAGAAAAATCACCCCTCCCCCCCGCCCCGTTTCAGCCAGTCCTCCCGACCTAGGTTCTCCACCCATCTTTAAATCTTTCTCTTCTCCATTCCCTTTTGTCTTTTTCTTATCTATTCACTTTTGAGAAAGCCCAGGCAGATTTTTATTTTCAAAGCGATTGCCAAGGAACAAGTCCAAGAGAAATGACAAATACAAAAGTACTCTGGCCATTGACCATTTGAGATTCTAGTTTTCCTCTCTGAAAGGACACCTGCTTATTTATGTAGGTGCTGGAAGTCCGTTTTCTTTTAAGGCACAGGTCCCAGAGCTGCCAGGAGGAGGAAATCGTTTTTCTCAATTGGCATTTTATTAGAGGCATGCAGGCTCATTTGGGGGAAGGGCCTTGCTTCCCCCGTGGGGAGTAATCATCACTAATTCCTCCCCTCTCCCCGGCCAAGAGAGGATTCACAGAGACCCTTTTTATGAGGCGGTCTGGCAGTCCTGCACTCCGTTGCCTTTGAAAACTGCAAAATTCCTTCAAATCCGGGCACTTTGGAAACTGAGCAAAGTATTGTGGTCTCAGAAAATGAGAGTGGTAAATACTGCTCACTGCAGACAAGGAGTCAAGGCCAGCTGAGCTCCTCCACAAACGGGCCCCACCTGCGAGCTGGCGGGCACTGCGAGATCGACCCCTCCCGGCCTTCTGCAGCCGAAAGCCTGGGGACGGGGCCCACGAGCCGTGCGAGTGAGGCTGATCCATGCTAAGTTGGAGAATCCCTGGTTTAAGAAAAGCATGTGTTCAAAGGACACGTTGGGACCTTGCTGTGCATGGAGGGGAAAAGCTGGGCGGCACCACCAGGTAAGACAGAAAAAATAATGGCATGGGACGACCCCCATGTTTGCTTAAATTTCCTAGTTACGAACAGATACATAAGGCTGGCATTACTTCCCTTGGCTCCTGACTTTTCCCTCCATTTCCCCGGCTCGGCCCCCAGCACACCCAGTCCTGTTCAGTGGCATCTTCTTTCCCAGAAAGGACCAGGATTCACTTTAGGGAATGGTAGCTGTGTGGTCCGGTGGGAGGGTGGGGTGCGGTGGGAATCCAAATGATGACAAATGAGAGAGATGGCCAAGGACAACTCAAGGAATTTTGTGCTTTGAGTTTTGTCAAAAGGGTCATTTTGTTACCACATTTTGGAGGCAACAAGCTTTTAAGCCCAAGAACCACCAGCTGAGTGAGGCGATGCTAAAGTGTGCCACCAGAGGGCGTCAGGAAGTTGCTCCCAATGCTACCACAGCACAAGGCTCGCTTTTCACAGCAAATTTTTTTTTTTTTAAGATTTTATTTATTTATTTGACAGAGAGAGAGATAGCGAGAGCAGGAACACAAGCAGGGGGAGTGGGAGAGAGAGAAGCAGGCTTCCTGCGGAGCGGGGAGCCCGACGCGGGGCTCGATCCCAGGACCCTGGGATCATGACCTGAGCTGAAGGCAGTTGCCTTACGACTGAGCCACCCAGGCGCCCCCATAGCAAATGTTTTTAAACACCCTCTTTACAATTCTGAAAGGCAACTCATAGATAATATTACCTACCTACACATCTAACTTATATATATATATTTAAAAGATTTTATTTATTTGACAGAGAGAGAGAGACAGTGAGAGCAGGAACACAAGCAGGGGAGTGGGAGAGGGAGAAGCAGGCTTCCCGCCGAGCAGGGAGCCCGATATGGGCGGGGCTCAATCCCAGGACCCTGGGATCATGACCTGAGCTGAAGGCAGATGCTTAACGACTGAGCCACCCAGGCGCCCTAATTTTTATATATTTTAAAGACTATAATACAAAGAAGAAATGAAAGCAAAGTAATGTGTTACGAACTAATATGTGTGTTTGGACGTGAGTACACTGCAATGGAGTGGTTAGATGCTTGCCCCTGAATGTGGAATCCCTGTGTCTGTGACAGGTGCAGGTGTAGACTCAAGTGGGGTCAGTGACTCAGATACCACTAGCAGCATTACCATTGGTGATAGGGTTTTTCTGCAATGGTAAACAAGTCTTGGAAAAGCCCAGAACAAAACAAATTATTAACATAGTCTTTCCTCAATTTACTTGGTAAAGACATTTGTCTTCCTGGAATATTCTTTCAAAAAACTTTTTATTTCTCTGTAAAAATGAGTTAGAGTTTTGGTCAAGATATTATATACAGGTTTTAGATGCAGGTTTTTCACCAACATGAGTGTCCAGAGGAACATTTGAAAGTCATGTGAGAGATAGGAAACGTTCTCATTGCACAGGATGTCGGGCATCTAAGTTCAAGAGTACCCCCCATCATTGTGACAACCCTCGACCTGCAGAAGTGCCCGTTGTGACCCATAGGGGACAGCTCCGCTGCCACTGAAAATGACGGGGATGGGAGGAGCATCGGTGAGAGGGGAGAGAGTAGGAAATGCACGACCGGGCTCAGGATGCGCGAGTCCCGCCGCGCTGCAGTCAGCCAGCCACGGCGCATGCGTGCTCGGGTGGGCGTGCGCTGGGTTCCCGTCGCGGTGTCGGGGGGGCAAGTGAACCCGGGCACCGTTCACTTTTTGTCCAAGTCCCACTTTTTAGCCCCTTTACCACCACGCTTAGAGTCAACAAAATTTTGAAATATTTAAAAATGCATTTTTTTATAGGTATAATGTTCTCTTTGGGCCTCAGTTTTGAAGAGCGTTTAACGCTTCCTGGAAGGCATGGTAGGAATATGAATCAGATCCCTGAAATGTTTGCATACTGTTGGATCCAGAATTTCACCTCTAGAACTTTTTCCTAAAAAATAATAATAATCTGCATGAGGTGATAGCTACAAATATGCTCATCAAGCATGGTTTATGATTGTAAAAATGGAAAGCCATCTAATTATGCAACAGTAGGGGATTGGTTGAATTGTAGCTACAATGTACTTTTTTAAAAGATTTTATTTATTCATCTGAGAGAGAGAGAGAGCAGGAGCAGACTCTCCGCTGAGCAGGGAGCCCGATGTAGGACTGGATCCCAGGACCCCGGGATCATGACCTGAGCCAAGGGCAGACGCTTAAGCCTCGGAGCCACCCAGGCGCCTGCTACAATGTACTTTTAAGAGTTAAAAATCCAGGGGCGCCTGCTTCTCCCTCTCCCACTCCTCCTGCTTATGTTCCTGCTCTCGCTATCTCTCTCTCTGTCAAATAAATAAATAAAATCTTAAAAAAAAAAAAGAGTTAACAATCCGGCTGTTAAAGGGGCACCTGGATAGTTCAGTCGGTTAAGCGGCCAACCCTGTGTTTCTCCTGCTCAGGTCTGATCTCAGGGTGGTGAGATCGAGCCCGGCATCAGGCCCTGTGCTCAGCAAGGAGTTGGAGCCTGCTTGAAACTCCCTTCCTCTCCTTCTGCCCCTCCCCCTGCTTGTGTGCCCACCCTGTTCCTAGGATAAATATATATATACATATTTTTAAATCAGGTTGTTAAAAATATTTAATCACCTGTGGGGAAAGGGTTATAAAATAAGAGGTATCTTCTGATCTCACTTCTATACATTTTTAAAATATGTAAATGTGGGGGTGCCTGGGTGGCTCAGTCATTAAGGGTCGGCCTTGGGCTCAGATCATGATCCCAGGGTCCTGGGATCGAGCCCCGCATTGGGCTCCCTGCTCTGCTGGGAGCCTGCTTCTCCCTCTCCCACTACCCCTGCTTGTGTTCCCTTTCTTGCTGTGTCTCTCTCTCTCAAATAAATAAATAAAATCTTTAAAAAAATAAAATAAAATATGTAAATGTGTAGCAAAAGTATATCACTGTGAGATGATATACAGACTTATTAGTAGGGATTTTTCTGGGCTGTATGATTATAGAATATTTTCATTTTTTAATTATGATTTATCTTTAGTTTCCAGAATTTCTTCATTGAACATGCTTTTTTGCAATAAGAAAAATGCTTGTTACAAAATGATGAGAAAATGCTTTATAAAAGAATCCTAGGGGCGCCTGGGTAGCTCAGTTGGTTAAGCAACTGCCTTCGGCTCAGGTCATGATCCTGGGGCCCTGGGATTGAGCCCCGCATCAGGCTCCCTGCTTGGCCGGAAGCCTGCTTCTCCCTCTCCCACTCCCCCTACTTGTGTTCCCCCTCACGCTCTCTCTCTCTCTCTCTCTCTGTCAATTAAATAAATAAATAAAATCTTTAAAAAAAAAAAGAATCCTATTATAGCTGTTCGATCAAGTCCATAACTACCCCTACCTTGTGTTTGGTAAATCCCGGTTTTAGTTTCTTTAAGACTGGCAAGATTGGGGCACCTGGCCGGCTCCATTGGAAGAGCATGCGACTCTTGATCTTGAGGTGCTGAGTTTGAGCCCCACGTTGGGTATAGAGACTACTTAAAAATAAAAAGTGTTAAAAGAAAAAAGATTGCCAAGATTTATCAACGATTAAGCCGGTTGTGCAGGCACTTCATAAGGCCCTGTGGATTTTTGTGAGGGGAGAACTTGACATGTAAAGAAGCCTCGAGCTGTCACATCAAGCGTAGAGCTCACTGAGCACCCCACATCTACCATGGGAAAGTCTGCCTTTGTGTGGCCTGGTTGCTTAATGACCTTTGGCCAAGTACTACAGTCCCATGGGGCACTGCCCCTTTATTTAACAGCGCTTGTTGGTGGTCCCCAAACAGTAGTTAACTATTGACCATACAGATAATAGTCACCCCTTAAATATGCTGAGTACCCGCCTGATTCATTTTCTTTTTTCTTTTTAAATATTTATTTATTTATTTTAGATTTATTTACTGATTTGAGAGAGGGAGAGAGAGAGCACGAGCGGGGCGGGGGTAGAGGAAGAGGGAGAAGCAGGCTCCCCACTAAGCAGGGAGCCCGATGTGGGGATCAATCCCAGGACCCCGGGATCACAACCTGAGCTGAAGGCAGACGCTTCACCGACTGAGCCACCCAGGCGCCCCCGCTTGATTCATTTTCAAAGCATACCTGGAAGATAGAAGTTTCTAAAAGTTGCTTTTCTAATGAGGACAGCAAGGCACCAAGACATTTAAAGATTTACGAAATTCCAGTATAGTATTCGTTGTGAGTCAGGCACTGTTCTAAGTGCTTGACAAATACTGATCCATATAAGCTTCATATCGGCCCTATAACAGGAATATTGTCACTATGCTCCTTTTAAAGAGGACGCTCTTTAAAAGCCAGGCGCTGAGGAAAGCCGGTTAGACCGTGTGCCCACCGTCACACAGCTAGAAAGGGCTTGAGCCAGCATTTGAAACCAGGCGGACTGGTTCCAGAGCTCAGGGGCAATGCTGCCTCTCCACCACCCTGGTCTTAGGTTTCCAAAGGCTGCTTCTGGTTGGAGGATCAGCCGCTGAAAATAACGGACAGTAACTTAAGGCCAGGCTGAGCAGCGGAGCTCTGCGTGGCGGGAGAATGAGGCCGGACTTAGAAGGCTGTGCGAGGTGATGCAATCTGTGGGCTGATGCAACCACAGCCCGAGAAAGACTCGCCCTGCTCTCGTCGGACCACACCGTGCAGGTCAAAGGCAGGGCTACGGCTGGAGTGCAGATCGGGAGACCATTTGTCCACATTATATATTGGCTACTAGAAACAGGTGACCATACCCGCTATTATTCACACATCTCACCGTGGATTCAGGAAACCCATGTTTCTGTGAAAACGCTGTGGCATGTCTCTCAATTAATTTCCCCTGGGGTCCTGTCGTAAGTGGGTACGTCTTATCTTCTGTATTTACAAAATGCAAAGCTAGTGTTAAAATCCTTCTTTGGCATCTCCTTGTTCTTAGGACAAATGTCTAAATCCTTGATGAGGTCTGAATGGACCAGGATGACCTACTGCCTGTCTTGTTTCCATTTCTCAAAAGCATCTTCACCTGGCTGTGTGCCTGCCTCGCCTTAACCAGTCAGCCCCCAGCTGGCCCACTGCATCTACAAGGATTTTCCTTGTGTTAATGATATATATCCTTATATGCGTAATTTACCTGTTTAATGCCTGTCCCTCCATCCCTGCCCCCCAGACCACAAGCTCCAAGACAGCCATGATGCCCCTTACACTTGTAACACCAGCACCTGGTTTCTCGGTGTGCACTATGTACTGTGAACTCAGTGGGTATAAATGTTTGCACTTGCCTGACATAAGCAAGTCCTTCGGTAGCTTCAATGCCCTCTAGCAAATACCGAAAAGTGGAAATATAGATTTTCTTAAATCAACGAAAGATAATGGCTTAATAGGCAATCTGAAATGTCTGGCATCTCTGCTGCTCTTTCCATAAGGAGAAACTGTCAATGATCTGCAGGACTAGAGAGAAGAATCCAGTCCCATGTAGACACCACTAGCTGTAACGATTATCAGCTCGATGGCCCACCTTGCTTCCTGTGTGCACCCTACAAAGTACCCCAGGGAGGCCATCACTTTGCTGAATTATTTTAAAGCTACTCCTAGACATCAGATGATCTCAACCATGAAAACCTCAGCATGTCTCTTTTGCAGATAAGAACTCTTTTAAAAGTGACTTTAATAGTGTTTATGCACCTAAACAATTCTTTAATATCACCAAACACCCAGTGTTTAAATTGCCCAAATTATCTGATCAATGTCTTTTTTACTTTTTTTTTTTTTTTTTTTTACAGTTAGTTTGTTTGAGATCCAACCAGTATCTACAGGTTTCATTTGCCTAACAAGTCTCTTAAATCTCTTAACATATTCCATTTCCTTTGTCCTCCTTTGTCCTGTTTTTAAATCTTGCCACTTTTTTTTTTTTAAGATTTTATTTATTTATTTCAGAGACAGAGAGAGCGCATAAGCATGAGTGGCGGGGAGGAGCAGAGGGAGAGGGAGAAGCAGGCTCCCCGTTGAGCAGGGAGCTTGACATGGGGCTCTATCCTGGGACTCCAAGATCATGACCTGAGCCAAAGGCAGCCGACCAACCTACTGAGCCACCCAGGTGCCCCTTGCTATTTGGTTTTTAAAGACACTAGCTCTTTTCCCATTTTTTGATTTTACAGATTGCATCCTGCCGGCTGGTAGAAAGTCTAGAGGCTTGCTGGAATTCTGCTTGGATTTGGAGGCCAGAAGATTCTGCAGGTGGGTGAGGTGCCTGGGCTGATCTCTGGCAAGAGGTACGGGGCTGCTCCTTGATCAGGTGCTCTCAATTTAGTCCTGGTTCTAAAGTTCCTGGTGGCTAGATCCATTATTTAATGCCTGGGATATGAAAACTCGAGGATTCCGGGGCGCCTGGGTGGCTCAGTTGGTTAAGCGACTGCCTTCGGCTCAGGTCATGATCCTGGAGTCCCTGGATCGAGTCCCGCATCGGGCTCCCTGCTCGGCAGGGAGTCTGCTTCTCCCTCTGACCCTCCCCCCTCTCATGTGCTCTCTCTCTCTCTCTCATTCTCTCTGTCTCAAATAAATAAATAAAATCTTTAAAAAAAAAAAAAAAAAAAAAAAAGAAAACTCGAGGATTCCTTCTGTATTTATTAGCAGAAACTGTCCCATAAAGATCTTTCCCTCACCAACTATTGGTTTACAGTGAAATTCAGTCTGTACAAGGATTCTTTTAGCAGTTTTTGGAATAATTACTACTGGGCAGCTCTTTGCTTCTAGGTCTTTCCAGTGGAGAGAGTTAGGATGTATATCTTTTTTTTTTTTTTTAGATTTTTTATTTATTTATTTGACAGAGAGAGACACAGCGAGAGAGGGAACACAAGCAGGGGGAGTGGGAGAAGGAGAAGCAGGCTTCCCGCTGAGCAGGGAGCCCGATGCGGGGCTCGATCCCAGGACACCGGGATCATGACCTGAGCCGAAGGCAGACGCTTAACGACTGAGCCACCCAGGCGCCCCTATCTTTTAAGGGGAAGATAGACATGAGTTTGTACTGCTCTTTCCAGTTCAAATTCAGGCCCACCAGGCTTTGACCTCTTTGATTTTATATTTGTGTCTCTTTTATGCTGAAAATCTAAGATTTAAGATTTTTTTTTTTGGCAGATGTTTTCATTCTGGTTTTAATACTGTGTTGTTCAATAGCTCCAGGCCTTCTCTGTGCAATTATTCTAGCAACTAGGTATATGGTTAAATTCATTTGTTGCTCCTCATTTCCATTTTTATTCCATTTTGTTTTATGGTTATATAAAACATTTATATGGTTCCAAAGTCAAAATAGCCCCTAGCCATAATCCCTCCTCCAGCATGGGGTCTAGCACATCAAACACACTCAAGCGTTCACTGACTTTTTTCACCTGGGTATATGATCATTCTATTTTAAGTCATTCGCGGGGGTGGGGGTTGGTGTGGGGGGGCGGAAGCAGCTCCCACCAAGAAAGCCAAAGGCACATAAGGACCATGATTTACCCTCAAGTTCAGCTTGATTGAGTACTTTTGGGGAAACTTTGCAAAGGAAAGACCAAAAAGCATATTTCACTCAATCCTCTGGCTTCACCCAGAGAGCAGAGAGCCCTGGTGGATAGGAGTGCTGGAGACAGACGGAAGTGTCTCTCATCTCCCATTCCACCCAAGCTCTGAAGTCCTCCTCTTTTTTTATAGAGCCTGTCAATGTTTATTTTCCTGTAAGTTAGGAAATGAAAGCGTTCTTTTTCTTGTTTAAGTTGAGATAATTAACATATAACATTATATTAGTGTCAGGGGTAAAACATAACAATTTGACATTTGTACATGTTGTGAAATGATCAGCACAATAAGTCTAGATAACAGCCAGCACCACGCAGTACCTTTTTTCCCTTGTGATGAGCATTTTATTTATTTATTTATTTTTAAAGATTTTATTTGTCAGAGAGAGAGAGCGAGCACAAGCAGGGGGAGCGGCAGGCAGAGGGAAAAGCAGGCTCCCCGCTGAGCAGAGAGCCCGATGTGGGACTCAATCCCAGCACCCTGAGATCAAGACCCCAGCCGAAGGCAGATGCTCAACCGACTGAGCCACCCAGGCATTCCAGCGTGATGAACATTTTAAAGATGAGATCTACTCTCTTGGCAACTTTCAAATATACAATACAGCATTATTAACTATAGTCACCATGCTGTACACGACACCCCAGGACTCACTGAAAGTTTGTACCTTTTGACTCCCTTCACCCACTTCGCCCACCTCCCACATCTACGTCTGGCAATCACCGTTATGTTCTCCGTATCTATAAGCCTGGGTTTTGTTTTTGTTTTTGTCTTTATTTAAATTCCACATGTAAGTGAGATCATATGGTGTTTGTCTTTCGCTGTCTGACGTACTTCACTTAGCATAATACCCTCCAGGTCCATCCATGTCGTCGCAAATGGCACGATTTCCTTCTTCCGGTGGCTGCATGATTTTCCATGTTGCCTGTAGACCACATCTCCTTCCTGCACTCATCCAGCGACGGACACTGAGGTTGTTTCCGTAAATGGCTATTGTGCACAATGCCTCAGCGAACATAGGGGTGTTAGTGTTTTCCTTTTCTTCACATAGATGCCCAGAAGTAGCATCCTGGATCATAGGGTAGTCCTATTTTTAATTTGAGTCCTCACTGTCTTCCATGGTAGCTACAACAATTTCTATCCCCACCCACAGTGCACGAGGGCCTCCTTTTCTCCACACCTTCCCTAACACATGTTATTCTTTATTCTTAAGATTTTCTCTTCCTCAGGTCCCTGCCTTTCATAATTATTTCTCCATCTCCTTGGCCTCTCCTCCCCCAGAGGCAAGAGTCCTTTGTTAATGTTCTAGCACAGATGAGATTATTATCGCCCATAGCCAATGACTATGAACTGCAACCTTAGCCTGTCACCACTCATACAACACCTGAAGTGTCCCTCACCCTCAAGGTCACTTCCAACTCTAGCTTTGAAATTTCTGACAAAAAAAAAAAAAAGAGTGCAAAAAAAAATCCTACTTATTAAAAATTGGATTACCTGTTTCTCCATTGTGAATTTACTCTTTTATCCTGTGTGATTAGTACCTTGTTAAGGAAAAGTTGCCTCTTCTCCCCTACTTATTTATTTAAATATGTATTTATGTCTGTATGGATTCATGGGTATTTATTTTCTTCGATGGGTTACAATCCACTACTACCGCTATTTATCTTATTGCTCAAATAATAGGGGGTTGGAGTAGGAGAGAGAAGACCTAAAGAGAAATATAAAGGATACAGGAATAGCAGATAGAAAAGCAGCCACTGCCCCCAGGGCTGAAATACAGCACCCAAGGAGGAGTCCCCTTGTTGGAGAGAGTGCTGCTGGCTGGATGGCAGAGGAGTTCACTGAGCCACCATCTCTAGAGACAGGGGATACTCAGCCAAAGTATTTAAGGGCCATCGTGAGACCCTTCGGCGCCCTCTCCTTTCCTGCTGCATTGACCATGACGGTTATGTATTGAAATATTAGAGTATCCATCCTGGGTTTTTGAGTGACATCATGGATAAAGTCCCTGGATGATCCATGTTGGACATAGACCCTGAGTGAAAAATCAACCTCTGTTGTAGTAATCCACTGATACTTGAGACTCCTGTGTTACTGCAACATAACCTGGTCAGTCTATCTGGACTTGTACAGTGATCCAAACTTGGAGAAACAATGATATACACATTTCCCTTCATTATTCTTATAAAATCCTACGTCTTAAATCTTTATAGTGTTTGGGTAGCAATGACACACGGAGGATGTAGGATCTGCTTCTTGCAAATACGAAGGAAAGAACAACTTAGATCCAGTCTGCTACTGTCTACAACTACAAGTTCCCCCAAAGGAAGCAGAAGCTACCCAGAACTCAAAGAACAAGCACTAAGGGAACTCTTGTTCCTACATGATCAAATGTCCATTCAGCAACCAGAATGTTCTTTTTTTTTTTTTTTTCAATTTTAGGGAAAATTTTAAATTTTTTAGGAAAATTTAAATGTCAAAAATTAATTTTAGGAAAACTTTAAATTTCAAAAGGTGCCAGACATATGTACAAATTTATTTTTATCTTTTTATATTTGATTTTTGTTAAGATTTTATTTTTTTATTTTATTTTTTTTTATTATGTTATGTTAATCACCATACATTACATCATTAGTTTTTGATGTAGTGTTCCATGATTCATTGTTGGTGCATAACACCCAGTGCTCCATTCAGTACATGACCTCTTTAATACCCATCACCAGGCTAACCCATCCCCCCACCCCCCTCCCCTCTAGAAACCCTTTGTTTCTCAGAGAAGACTATGGACTCTGAGAAGCAACCAGAATGTTCTTAAGTGTTCAGTGGAAATGGAAATTAAATCAAGGCCACTTCCCTGCTTCCATCCCTCCAATAGCTTCCTATCCCACTCAAAACAAAATTCCATTTCCTCCTAAGAAAAACAAAAAATTCCACTCGGGCCCTCCTTTTCTGGTCTCTCTCTTTTCTACTTCATTTCTTTGGGCCCTCTGCCTGTTTTATGCCACCAAAGTCACTTGGTCTTTTTGCTAGTCTTCTGATATACAAAATTTATTTCCACCTCAGGGCATTTGTATTTGTTGATCCCTCTGTATGAAAAGCTCTCCTTGGGATTTTTGCATAGTTTGCTTCCTGATTGCATTCAGGTCTCTGCTCACATGTCCCCTTCTCAGAGGAGCCTTTCTGATCCTCCTCCTTATTCTCTATCCCCTCACCCTGTTTTTCTTCACACCATCTATTGTTAGTATTATGTGTTCATCTAATATTTATGTGCACTTGTTAATTACCATTAGACTGTAAGCTCTGTGAGATACAGCCTCTATTCTACTTGTTCCTTGCTATATCCCCGGTGCCTAGTGCAGTACCTAACACACAATCAGTGCTCAATAAATAGGGTTAAATGAATGAATGACTTTGTTTATGTCCATATGTCCTACATTGCTCTTGGACACACAAATCAACATCACCCCGATGCAAATAACTCCCAAATTCCTGTTTCTAGCCATATGTTCCAGATTTACAACTGCCTCCAGGCCAACATGTCCCAAACCATCCAGGCCAGCTGCTACTTGTGACCTGGGCATCTGACCTCTGATCCTTTGCCTCTCTTTTTCTTCACCCTTCCCATTCAATCAGCAGCAGCATCTCACTTCCATCCCTACCTTTTAATGGCCCTGCTCACTCCTTTGAGGAGTGCTCTTCTCACAGTTACCTAGTCATATAGGTGGGAGGAATCAACCAGGTCTCTCAGCTGAGCCTCCTGCCAGTGTCAAAGTCCTTCTTCTAGCCATTCTGGCATCTGGTCATGCTTTGAACTTTTGCTTTGAATACTTTTGGTGACACCGGTAGGGAATCTTCTCATGAGACAATTCTTATGGTTAGGAAATTCACTGTTATACTGAACTGAAATCCTTTTATTCACACAGATGCACACAATAGCTCTTTCTCATGGAACATGACTGGCATGGAAATGTGTAATGATGTATCCAATCCTCTGTGGTTTTACTGTTCATCCTATTTTCTGGGTTTCCTCCTGACTGGAGGATTATACCTCACCCTGCTGAACTCAGATATGGTTGGGTGACTAGCTCTGGTTTATGGAAATTGAGAAGATGTGACATGTGTCTCTTCTGGGTAGAAGCTTTGAGAGCCAGTTTAAATGATCTCTTTGCCCTCTACCATGGTAAGTTCCTATAGAGGCTATTCCATCAGTCTGAGTGCCAGAGTGAAGATGACATGGAGCAGAGCCCCAACCAAGCTGTGAGGGACCTGTAGTGTAAACAAGGTGACTTGAATCACTTCAAGTTCTTGGAGTGACTGAAATGTGGAGATTGATGTTTGTCATGTTAACAAAACATAACCTAGCCCACTCCAAGTTAGTCTGGCTTTTTCCCGAACTCTTTTAATCATTCTTCACAAATTATAATTTCAGCCTCTCACCATTCTGACCAGTCCCCTGGATTCCACCCATTTTTGACACTATTCCCCTTAAATGGGGAGCCCAAATCTGAACCCCGTACCCCAGGTGCAATCCCAGTAGCCCACAACCAGCCCTTTGACCAAGTCACTCAATAGAGCCCAGAGTTGTTTTTGTGTTTCTTTGTGTATGCTTTTATTATTTTTTTTAAAAATATTTTATTTATTTATTTGACAGAGACACAGCGAGAGAGGGAACACAAGTGGGGGAGAGGGAGAAGCAGGCCTCCCGCTGAGCAGGGAGCCCGATGCCGGTCTCTATCCCAGGGTCCTGGGATCATGTCATGACCTGAGCCGAAGGCAGACGCTTAACGACTGAGTCATCCAGGCGCCCCTGTGTATGTTTTTATTATCAGATGTGTTATGCTGTTGTTAACTCACGTTGAGCTTGTGAACCAATAACTAGAGCTAGAAGCTTTTTCCATTGATCTCTCAATATTTACCTGGGGAACCGATTTTTAGATCGTACCTCAAGTAGACAGGACAGCATTTTACAACAGTTACATGATCTCTTTAAGACAAGTCAGCAGAACCATTTAAAGAAACCAGATGTTCCGTCTTTTGGCTCCGACCATGCCGTAAATCTTCATTATCCCGTGTACTGAGCGAAGGCTGCAAAAGTGCAGCACCGGCAGGACTGGGCGCACGGTAGGTGACCTGCACGATCGTGCGCGCCTAGTCGGAGTTGCTAAACCTAAGGAAAAGGCCATTTTCCCGCGGGGCCCTGGAGGCGGGGCTCCACTTTCCCAGGCCGACGCACTCAACGCCCGGCATCCTCACCCTTCCGTGGCGTGGTGACAGAAGGAGACTCCAGCCCCCGCCATCTCTGGCTCCGACACCCAATGAGCGGTCGCGGGCCTTTTTGGTGGGCGGGGCACACCCTAGGAGCCCGCCTGGTTGGCCTGCGGCCCGGCGCGGCGCATGACGTCTTTCCGTTGCCTCGCATCGTGTTGTGGTTAAGGCGTGGCGTCCCCTCCGGGCGCCTGAAGGAGACTTGGAGATTCCTGGGCCGCGCCGCTGGGGTCGTTGGGAGTCGCTGCCGCCGCCGCCACTGCCGCCACTGCCACTGCCGACAATCCATGAGGAAAATGCTCGCCGCTGTCTCTCGCGTGTTGTCGGGCGTCGCCCAGAAGCCGGTGAGGCAGCGTGGGCGGCCCGGGGTAGGGCGCGAGCGGGGCCGAGGCGGGGCCCGATCCTGGAGGACGCGAGAGGACGGCCCGAGTCTGGGGGCGCGCGGTGTGGCGCCGCCTAGGGCGCTGCGGAGCGTCCCGAGAGCCGCGGGTCTTTTGTTTTGCCTTCGCTCCTGGCACTCCGCTCCCGGCCCCGGGACGAGCGGCTGCCGGGCCCTTCGGCAGCGAATGGGGGGAGGGGAGCTCTACAAGGTCCGCGGGGAGGTTAGCCGCGGCTCCCGGCGCCGGCTAAAGTAGGTGTGCTCCAGACGTGCCCGTTCTTTTACTGCGGACAGAAAAGGGGGCCTTGGGCATCCCCGAGTCTCCAGTGGATCCTGCCCATTCAGTTTAAATCTTTCTAATTTCATTCATCTTGGCTGAGAGGCCATGTACTATATTTAAAAGCGTGAAATCCGGAGACTGGTCCGGTTCAAACACCTGCCTCACCATTTACTAGACCTTGGGCAAGTTTTTGTTTTTGTTTTAAATCTCCCGTGCTCGGTTTCCTTCTCTCTAAAGAGGAGATAATACGAGTATTCACCCCGTGGGGTTGTCGTGAAGCTTAAATGCGTGACACGTATGTTAACCTTTTAACACGTATGTTAACCTTTTAACACGTATGTTAAATGTTATTTCAGTGCCCAGTTGGGTATACATTTGTGGAACACCTGCACCCAGCTCTGTAGGGTTAAGTCCGGGTCATGCTCACCAGAAACTACCCCCCTTTCCTCAACGTTGAGTTTTTCTTGGCAGTCACTTCAAGAGCAGTCAAGCAGAACCCAGAGGAAACCGCCCTCCCCCTTAAACACACACGCTTAGGGTAAAAGTAGCTGAAGAAAACAGCAGTGGTGCTTGGGAGGGTGGGGTTAGAGGTTGGCACTATTGATGGCTCCAGCTTGTAGATGTGCCTAAGGCCTTCAAGCATTTTGACCTCTAAGTATGGGGAGGTAGTATTACTGCGTACAACTGCAGCCCGGCTTGACTTGCAGTTCAAGTTCTAGTAACTCCCAGGATTTGGGGGCCGTTCTGCCTAGTATGGGCAGAGATCATTGAAAGGAAGTATACTCTTCTGGGAATCTCTTTGAAATAACTACAAAACAATTTGGTTCATCAGTTACTAGCATTTAATTGCAATTAGATCCACCTGAAGGATAAGCCCGTTTCCATTTTATTTCTGTATATCACATGATATATCCAACATTTCTTGAGCTCTTAATGTGTGCCGGGCACTAGGCTATTTAATCTCCACATCTTCGCTTTTTAGTTGAATGTAAGTAATGGAAACATGTTTTCAACTTTGAGGGTCTTAGTTCTGTATCATGTTAAATTTAAAGGCCTGCAGTAGAAGGTAAATGTAAGTAATGGAAACATGTTTTCAACTGCAGTTAAATGTAAGTAATGGAAACATGTTTTCAACTTTGAGGGTCTTTGTTCTGTATCATGTTAAATTTAAAGGCCTGCAGTAGAAGGTAAATGTAAGTAATGGAAACATGTTTTCAACTGCAGTTAAATGTAAGTAATGGAAACATGTTTTCAACTTTGAGGGTCTTAGTTCTGTATCATGTTAAATTTAAAGGCCTGCAGTAGAAAAGAAAACCTTTGATAGAATTGGTGGTGTTCTGCAGTAAGAAAACTGCTGTGTGCATTTTCAAATTACTGTCACCTCTGTGTCCCTAGGAACAGAGAGAAGTCATTACTTAATATGAGGCTCATTTGCTCGGCTGCCCAGAATACTCCTGCTTGTGTTTTCCATTCTTCCAGCAGTGCGTTGGCATGGAATGCAAATTGCACTTCATCTCAATAAAACTTTGGCCTCTTCAAAAATGACATAATACCGCCCAAATCAAATAGAAATGAATTTTGAGTTACAGTAATTTGTTAACTGGATAAAACCAGAGTGGAATATAACTTCATTTAGTCAAAAATTGTTATTGAGAGAAAAGATTATTACAACGGAAATGGATTCCTGTGTATAACATTTATTTAATTACTTTTTAAAAAATAAGAATTAGAGACAGTGAAAGAGCTAGCGCTCCTTACTTTGAGCCGGCCCTCTTTTTTGGCTATTTTGCTTATTTTTCCTGTTGCTTGCATATGTGGCATTAATTATAGTAAGACACAGAAAAATATTTTGAAGAATTATGTATTAACTGTAGATTATGTGTGTCTGTGGGCCAAAACCCTGTTTAATATCTCCCCGTCCTTGTAACAGAGCAAATCAGGTAATCAGTGTTTCCATAACCTGTAATTATTGATGAGATGTCCCCAGAGTGCTCAGCGCACTTTAGGCTCTTGGGTCTAGTGTGCTTATTTATCAGGTTTCAGTTGTGTTAACACTGGCTAGAGTGTTCAAAGTGTTTGTTTTAGAATCATCAGAGACCTGTACTTTCTTTTTTGAACCTGTACTTCTTAATGTTAAAAAAAGATCATTGTCAGATAAAGGAAAACACACTTGAAACTGTCAGGAACTGGACAAGTTTCATACTCCATAGCTTGCCAGGTTCCCAGTGATTGTGGGCTTGACACTTTGATTTGCAAAAGTGTCTTTAAAAATTAAGTAAGCACATCAGATGTTAATACCATCAAGACAGAAACAACCACTTTCTAAGCATAGGTGATACAAATAGGTTTAAGGAATTTGTCTTTTAACAAACTCATTGTATAAAGTAGGTGTAGTATTTAATATCTTCGAGAACCTAAGGGAAAATGTTGCTGTAATTTACAGTGTTCACTTCTCAGGGGTTACTAGGGGCCGGCCTAGGTAGAAGACTTGGGACATTGTCTCCCTCTTTTCTCCCTTGGTTTGCCACCCTTCAGCCATCCCACCAAAACCTTTAGAAATTGGATGCACCTCCTACAAAATGACAGTTTCTAAAATGAAAGCAGAAGGCCCAGTGTAACTTAAGTTGCTTAAGTACCTGTGATTTCATCTTTGAATGAGGTTGAGTGTTTTCAGAGTTATTTCACAGATGAAATTGCATTTAAAATTGTTATTGTTTGTATTTCCGTTATGATCCTTTGAGAATTTCACTACCAGTATACTTTTGGCTTTTTAAGTAATAGGGAAGATTTTTAATTTACACTGGTAGAATTTGGAATTTTTGAACTATTTTCCCTCTTTGACTTGAATGGTTCCCATGTATTTAGGAATGTAAAAGTTTTTATTTTTCAAAATGTAAATGGGTTCGTCCATGGTCTCTCAAAGAGGAATCCTATTTAATAGAGAAGCTTTTTAGGGCTCTCTAGAGAAAATGAAAGGTAATTTTTTCAACAGCCTCAACAGTTATAAATTATGATACACTCATACTTCTGATAGGACTTTTAGCTTCTTAACTCAGCTCCTTTTACCCATTATATGAGTGATTTCTCTTATTTTTGAGATGGATAGTGATGAAACAGGGAGAAAGGATATGAGTAGCTTTCCGGCAGTCGTAGTCTTTGACCTTGCCTTCCTGCTCTTTATTATATAGAATTGTCCGTCATTCTTGGTTTCAACTTTAAGATGGAGAAAGAAATTTACCTCTTCTCGGTTATGGTTGGTTACTAGCTGGTTTGGTCTCTAGTTTTATTTATTAAGTTTTTACTTGAATTCCAGTTAGTTGACACAGTGTAATATTAGTTTCAGGTGTATGATTTTAGTGTTTCAACAAGGTCTCGTTTTTTGTTTTTTGTTTTAAAGATTGATTTATTTGAGAGGGAGAGAGCGCACATGTGATCGGGGGAGGGGCAGAGGGAGAAGGAATCGCCTTTTTTTTTTTTTTTAAGATTTTATTTATTTGACAGAGAGCGAGAGAGGGAACACAGCATGGGGAGTGGGAGAGGGAGAAGCAGGCTTCCCGCCGAGCAGGGAGCCCGATGCGGGGCTCGATCCCTGGACCCTGGGATCACGACCTGAGCCGAAGGCAGACGCCTAACGACTGAGCCACCCAGGCACCCCAACAAGGTCTCTAGTTTTAAATATTTCTGAAAACTACAGTTTTTGTAGCTGTATCTGGACATTTATTTTGCATTACAAGAAAAATTTCTGGCCCCACAATGTAATTTGTTAACTGGCAAAAATAACTGGTCTGTTTCATGATTGCCAAACATCGCCTTTAGTTTGTCACCTCACCCTGCTTAGCTTTACTTCTTTCCAAATTCCTCAGTTTTCTTCACATATTCTTAGGTATACTAATGGATTCCCTCTGCCTCTAACTTAAGCATTTATTTCTAGTCTTTAAGCATTTTTCCTACAGCAGGGTCATTGTCTTGTTGGCTTTATCAGATAATGGTATGCTGATGGGTGAAGAGAAGTAGATAATAGGTTTTTGTACACTTGGAGGGGCGCTTAGCAGGTCAACTTTAACCCTTCTCACCAGGATCAAGTCCAGTGCTAGAAGTTGGACGGTAAGGTAATAATACACTGTAGGAATACATCAAAAGTACTTTTTGTGGGATCTGAAGAATATGCTTCAAGTCTCCATGAAAAGAAGTCATGTCAATTTACATATCAGTGTTTGAAAACGTGGCAGAATGTGGCTAAAATAATACAGTAATAGTAATTGGTAAATCTTTGTGGTCTAATCTGGACCTTAGCCATCACATAGAGTACTTCCGTTGTGAGCAGGTATGTTCAATCGAAAAAGTGGAAAGGAAACATTTCCCCCGCTTTTTACCACCCAAGCAGTAACAGCCGCCCAAACAGCAAGAAGGGAACGCTGGTTGCAGAGAACATTTCTCCCTTCTGAGGCTTGTATCTCATACTTTTAGTAGTTTAAAATATGTTTCTTATGGAGCCATTTCATAGAATAGTGGTTGGCCTGAAATAGGAATTGGATCATAGTTTTATATGAAGAATAATAATGAAAGTAAAGCTTTGGCTTGTTCAATGTCTGGTTATGACTGCAGATAGCAGAAATAAAGCCCACAGGTTATCTAGTCTCTTCAGTTTGGCCATTAACTTCATTCTATTTTCACTGTAATTTCTTTGGAAACAGAATGGCCATGTGGATGGGTTTGATTTTTGTCTCCTTTCTCTTTCTGCTGTTACCCTTCAGAAGTGGGTATGATCATGTTTCATTGGCCAGAGCATGGATTCATTTTGAAGGCAAGATCCCAACACAGTAAAGAAAATGGAGGATACACCCGTGAATATGTTGGGGCTTATGAAAATTCCAGGACGGCATCCTGATAACTGATTAATAATAATAATGACTTTCAAAAATACAATAAAAAGTACTGATATATTTGTATATTTTGGTCTTTCAAGGCAAGCAGAGTGCTCGTGGCCTCCCGTAATTTTGCAAATGATGCTACATTTGAAATTAAGGTAAGAAGTGTTTTGCTTTGTGTTAGTAATTTTTCCACAGGTACGCAAGCCCCGCATCAGGCTCCCTGCTCAGTGGGGAGTCTGCTTCTCCCTCTCCTGCTCCTCCTGCTTGTGCTCACTCGCTTGCTCTCAAATAAATAAAATCTTTAAAAAGTTTCTTACAACGTTTCTTTGAAAGTTTGTCTTTCAACCTATAACTCATTTGACTTCCATGGATTTTTGGTGAAAGTCATCTTAGATTTCTTTCCTCTAAAACTCGATCCTCTTGCACAGTGAGCTTTATGATTTAAGGAGTCAGAAGCAATATGTGGCATCTCTTATGTGCTCCTCTGCTGGTTTTTGAGTTAAATAATATTGCAATAAGATAACAGATCTTACAGTGGGTTGTCAGCGTTTATATTGTAGTAACTGGAAGTTAACTGTCTGATTCCATTTCAGAAGTGCGATCTTCATCGGCTAGAAGAGGGCCCTCCTGTCACCACAGTGCTCACCAGGGAGGACGGGCTCAGGTACTATAGGATGATGCAGACTGTTCGCCGGATGGAGTTAAAGGCAGATCAGCTGTATAAACAGAAAATTATTCGTGGTTTCTGTCACTTGTGTGATGGTCAGGTGAGTGGTGGTTTTGTAATAAAACCATGTTAGATGTAGGAATTTAAGTATGGTTTGTAGTTATTGGTTTTTACCCCACCTTATGCGTCTAAAGGATTCGATGCCGGCCTGTCAGAATAAAGACGAGCATGCTGAGGCCTGCTACAAAGCTCATGCTAAGGAAGTCACGCACACTTCCCGTTGCTGGTGTCCTGCGCCTTGATGGCTTTGTGATCACCTGTAGTGCTTATACTTGTGGGCAAAAGGGTTTTCACTTTGTGTTTTGTTTTGTGGGTTTAGGCCAAGGGTTACAAATTCAAATGCCTGTGGGGACCAGCTGGGTGGAATAAATTAGTGAAGAAGGTGGGACTGGTAGTGGACTGGAGTCGGCAGGCCCGGCCCACCGGGGGACACCATCACTTGGTTCCAGCCAGTTGGTGCCATATGGAAATCTGAGGTTAATGCTTCCTGTTTTTGGTTCCTCAAGAGAAAACAGAAGTGTCTATTTTCCTATGAAATTCTCCCAGTATTAATGTTGACATCTAGTTCAGGATTTTTTTTCCAAATCACTGTACTGGCTTGAAACTACATCTGTGAATTTCCAGTTTGTAGCTTCTGGCTTGAACTTTACCCTCTGTTCTGTTTCCGATGAAAAATAGAGCTCCTCTTGTGGTTATTGAGCGTTCTACTAGGCCAAATTTTCATAATAGGCTGGGGATTTTATCTAGAAATGTGTATTGTATTGACTCATTACTGCTTCTTTCTTTAATGTAGGAAGCTTGTTGTGTGGGCCTGGAGGCCGGCATAAATCCCACAGACCATCTTATCACAGCCTATCGGGCTCATGGCTTTACCTTTACTCGTGGACTTTCTGTCCGAGAAATTCTTGCAGAGCTTACAGGTTTGCTATTGATTCTCAAAAACGGGGAATTAGTGAAATAAGTGCAGATTTTTCATAGTAAGATGCTGTTACAACTTAATATTAAAACATTTTTGAGTATTAAAAAAAAAGCACCTCTCCCTTTTGGTGCTTTGGTACCTCTGTTGTGCTTTTGAGTAAACTGACCATTTTTGAGGTCATCTGGCCCTTCAGGTGAAAGTTTAAAAATGTTAGCTTCGTAAAATCAGAATACTGTTTGTCACTCAAGCACGCCAGTAGAAATTAGCAATCATAGAAAGTAAATTGAGAGTAGGAGCATTTCATTGTATGCAATTTAAATTCTAGGAATCTTTAATATTCCCTTTGTCCCCCTTGACTCTTGAACTGTTCAGCGTACCAGTGTAGGAGAAATTGGAAGATGTTTGTAACTGGCCAAAAAAAAATGTCCAGGGTACCATGATGCTAACATCTAAAGGAAACTCAGTGGTTAGAGAGCTGGAAAGTTCAAGGACATGGGACTGGATTAACCTTCATTTAAAGGACCAGGAGATACGGGTGGAATATGTATTTGCATAGAGGGAAGGGTGCTTATAGAATAGAATTAACCTGTGAGTTCTAGTGGTTGAGCCTCTAAGTAAACACTTGGGGTGTGGTTTTCTTTTGTATATTTGGTTTTTGATGTGTATGTGCACATGCTGCCATTTGTAGGACGAAGAGGAGGCTGTGCTAAGGGAAAAGGTGGATCGATGCATATGTATGCCAAGAACTTCTATGGGGGCAATGGCATCGTTGGAGCTCAGGTGATCCACGCTGAGGATGAGGATTGCATGCTTTCCTAGATTTGGCCCTGGACCATATCTTAACATTTCATACCCCGGAGAACTTGAAGTATTTTAGTACTTTGGGGGCTTGTACTTTATTATTATTTTTTAAAGATTTTATTTATTTATTTGACAGAGAGACACAGTGAGAGAGGGAACACAAGCAGGGGGAGTGGGAGAGGGAGAAGCAGGCTTCCCGCTGAGCAGGGAGCCCAGTGCGGGGCTCGATCCCAGGACTCTGGGATCATGACCTGAGCCAAAGGCAGACGCTTAACGACTGAGCCACCCAGGCGCCCCGGCTTGGTGTACTTTAAAAGACCTATTGCTTCCTAGCCTACCATTTGATCAGTTAATAAATAGTTAGATTTGGACAATGATTTAGAATTCTTCCTTTTAGGTTTTGTTATGTTTTATAAGTAAGCAAGAGCCCCCAGCAGCAGCTTATACCTTCACCTTTTCGTTTAAGTACATTAATTGCTTTGTGACATCCACTTAGCCCTTCCTCTTCCTGCTATAAACTGTGGATGCAGGTATCTGAGGAGGAAAGGCAGGTGATCAGGATCATAGGGGCCACATTAGAAATCGTTCGAGCTTTTGTGGTTATATAGTTCTCTTTGTTCTCATCAGTTAGTGAATAATGAAGTAACAGCCTGGGTGTGATATGTAAGTGATGAATCACTAAATTCTCCTCCTGAAACCAGTATTAACGCTATATGTTAACTAGAGTTAAAAAAAAAAAAAATTTGAAAGGAAAAATGAAGAACGGCATAAAATTATAACTAGATTGTTTGGCTTACTTTGTAATGTGATGCTGCTGTATGTTAAAAAAACACCTAGGTTTCATGTTTTGGCTCTTGAGTAGTTGAATCTTTATAGAAGTGTTACTGTTTAATGGTTGAAATAGAAAAATTATTCATGTTGCTTTACCAATTTGATTATAATATTGGGGGTAGGGGCATGGTAGGGAGTTTGTAGTGATAGTGTAATTTCTGTCTTAAATTCTGGCCAGGACTTAAAATTCAGAGCATTAATATTATCTCTCCTCTTGGATTTCTGTGGTTCTTTCTTGGTTGTCCTCACTGTCAGGTGCCCCTGGGAGCAGGGATTGCTCTGGCCTGTAAGTATAACGGAAAGGATGAGGTCTGTTTGACTTTATATGGCGATGGTGCTGCCAATCAGGTGAGTATGTGTCTCTTGACTTTGAATAACCTTTGCAGTTTTATTTCCAAAGTGTTGAATAGTCATAGTTCCATTTGTAGAGAAGTCGTCTGTTGCTTAGTAGTTGAAGTAGCCATTCAGGGCAGGCTGGAATTTGGTTTTACGGCCACATTACAGGTTTACTTTGTGGCGTGTGGCACGAGTGCTTCAAACAGGCCCTCCTGTGGAAGAGCTCGCCTCTGCCTCAGTGCTTCACAAACACTCTGAGGGTGAAGGACCTTTTTACTTCTTAACCCAGGGCAAACTAGTTCTTATACTATCAGTCCTGTAATGTGCAGACTCCTCTCATGGTTTCTGAGCCTGGCTCTTTCTGTACTTTTCCTGTCATGCTCGGAGTCCTCACCAGTCCGTGGACAACACTCTGAGGCTCTGCTCTGGATGCTGATTCTCAGACATTGGCTCACTCTGGTTATCCAGTGGGCCCGATAGCATTTACAGTAAAGCATTAAAGTAGGTAGCCACAAAGTTTTACATGTTGATCTTTTCCTAATGTATTACATACCACTGCCTTGGCCCCACTGAAACGAGTGGTTTTTGGTTTGTCACTTTCTTTGGTTGCAAAAAGAGATGATGCTTGTCGTTTTTTCCTCCCCCATCCCCCAACACACACACTCCTTTGCCTTAAAAGCTCCGTTGTGGAAGGTGAAGCTTTTCATGTTTTTTGAAAGCTTTCGTGCCAGGGAGAGCAGCAGCTTTTGGGGACGATGAAGAAATCTAGAGAAAAATAGCCAAATAATACCACTTGAACTTTTTATACACACTTCCAGGGTCAGATATTTGAAGCTTACAACATGGCAGCTTTGTGGAAATTGCCGTGTATTTTCATCTGTGAGAATAACCGCTATGGAATGGGAACGTCTGTTGAGAGAGCAGCGGCCAGCACTGATTACTACAAGAGAGGCGACTTCATTCCTGGGCTGAGGGTGAGGACACCTGGCATGAGGCTGGGGCTACCCCTTTGCGGTTTGATGCCTCTGTGTGGGTCCTTGACCATCTCAGACAAATGGAAGAGTTCTCTGTTCTTAGCGCATGAACGGGTCCTGTAACATTAAAATGGTTTGACGCAGTTTGATTTATGCTCTGCCCTTTTCTGTGTATGAACAGGTGGATGGAATGGATATCTTGTGTGTCCGGGAGGCAACAAGGTTTGCAGCTGCTTACTGTAGATCTGGAAAGGTAAGACTTTTTTTTAGGCCTCTGGGCTAGAGATAATCTATTGACATTTATCTTAACGTTAAAAGAATGCCTCCCATGTGTCTACTGTAGCTCTTCAGGGGTGGCTGGTAATTGAGGAGGGGTGTATAAGGTAGAAGAGGTAGAAGAAGAGTCCAGTGAATCGGGTCCCTTTGTAAATACCCTGGTCTTGGTAGCTCACCTCTTGGGAACCATCCCACGTTGCCCCCATTTGGGGTGAATCTTTCCTTTGAGCTCTCCCTTCAGCATTTTGCCTTGTGGTTTGATTAATTATGTGCCTCCAACCTCCACCCCTCCTCCCCATTAATCATAAGCCCCTTGAGTGAGCAGATGGGCGACCCCCACAATGCTTAGTACAGAACTTTGCTTGGATAATAGGTGTTCAGTGTAAGCTTGTCTTCCATAAGTTAAGTGTTATGGTTAAAGTGTGTCATCTTAGTCTTGCTGTTTCAGTCCTGAGAATCTTGACCTTTCGGGTAGAGTAGTAGAGGGAGAGGGAACAGTGAGGTTGGCTTAGGTGCCATCAGAGCTAGTAGAAAGGATGGTGTTCTCCCTCAGTTGGTGTTCACAGCCCAGAAAGCATGTCCCTAGGGTTTACCTTTCCGTGACATCCCCTGTGCGGTAGGATTCAGCTAGCAGTGATGCAAATGGGGAATGGGGGTGGAGCAGGGAGGGAGATGGAGAGGGGCTGCCTGTGAGGAAAGAGGAATGAAATCGAGTATGGCTGAGGTGGCAGTGAGCTCAGCAGTCTACACTGGGACTCCCAAGACTAGAGGTCCAGGCGTGGGCGGTATCATTCCCCTCTTCCCCAGTTCCTGGAAGAACATGCAGGGTACAAACTTACATGGAAACAGGATCGCTGGTCTATAGTATGTGTTGACTTTCACAGCCTGATTTTGGAATTAGGGGAGAGTCTAGAAACCCTCTTAGCCCAACCCACTGTGTCTTCCAGTAGCTCCTGGACGGCATAGAACAGAAAAATAGGTGACACTTAGTGAGGGGCTGACGTGTGCCAGTCAGGCGGTGCAGTAAGCACTTCTGTGTTAATCAGCACAACCCTGGAGTTAGGTCCCTCACCTGTAAAACAGTAACCTAAGGCACAGAGTGGTTAAGGGTACGTAGCTACTGTACAGGACAGCCCACATTGGACCCCAGGCGCTTGGACTGAGAGCCGGGCCTCTCCCGTCCCTCAACTACTGCACCAAACTGTCCAGGGGTCTTAGATCGCCCCTCTCCAGAGCCTCAGTGTTCAAAGTTGTCTTCTGGCAGGGGGCTAGTGTAGCAGGAGGAAGCGGTCTTGGAGGTGGTTGGGCCGGCCAGCAGAGTCACAGGGCTGCTACTCAGATGTCAGTGACCACCATCTTCGTCACATGCTAGCCAGACCTGCGCGGGAGGATGGGGTGTCAGCCCCTCTGAAACTGCATGAAGTGGGGCTGAGGTAGAGATTGACCTGCCCGCCCTTCTGCACTTTCCAGCACACCTAGAGGTTTGCGTTTAAGCTTATTCTGTGAGATTTTGTAGTACTTCTTTTCTCTAGCTTTTTAAAAGGATCCAAATGCTTGTAGATCATTTCATCTGTGAACTGGGGGGGAAAGCTAGCTTTACTGACCCTGAAGATAAAAACCACCCCCTCCCTTGGTGTCATACCTGCTTTCTAATAGGTTTTTCTGCATTAAATCTCAGCTGTTGTATAGGATTATTATTTATCAAAGGCAATGCTGATGAAATATTTAAGATCAGTGGGCTCTGTAACATGTTGAATGTCTTTTTGATTCTAAATGAGAAGGATGAAACATGGAATACATAGGTTTTAGCTAATAGGAAATTCTTGACAACTCAGCCAACTTAGAATCTGATGAGAACATCTTTGACTCTGAAAGGATATGCTGTGCCCACTGTCTCAGTCTCCACTGGGTTCTGTTTTAGGGGCCCATACTGATGGAGCTCCAGACTTACCGTTACCATGGACACAGCATGAGCGACCCTGGCGTCAGGTATGGTCTTGGGAAATCAGATAGTGGTGTCCCAAGTGGGTGGGCTTCGTATGGTGCTACTCACATGAAAAAGCAAAGCATTTCGACATTTGCTTTGGAAGCCAGACACCAGTGGGCCTCATTCAGTGAATTAGTTGGTGTTGAGTAGGTATTTGACTCTCTGCTTGGGAGCATTCTGAAAATCCTTATAATATGTACTATGTTCATGTTAGCATGAGCAGCAATAAATTGCAGAGATGGGGCACCTGGCTGGCTCGGGGTAGGGCATGTGACTCTGGGATTTGTGAATTTAAGTCTCACGTTGGGGGTAGAAGTTGCTTTAAAAAAAATTGCAGAGAGAAATTGTTTCATAAACCCGGTCGATGGTGTGGAGTATATAGGGGCATGTAGCTTTTGTAGGCATTACCCCAATATAGAGTTGGAATTTGAAAACCTGGCTGGTATGGAGTGAGGAGGCCACCCGGCAACATGGGGCATCCAGTATGTTGAAATAGATCAGTCAAAACACGGTAGGTTATACTAGGAAGATAGTTTTACTAGTCCCCTTGGTAACTTGGGCATGTAATGCTGCCATCCCAAAGTAGATTTAGTCAGAGTAAGCCAGCCCTAACAAGCCTGGGAGTAGATTGCAGTTTGAAGGGAAAATGTTACAAAGAGCAACTTACACGGAAAAATACACTTGGTGTTTTCAGAACAACAGTAGAGCCCTCCCGTCCCGTTTATGTTACTTGAAATGATAACAGGTTTCAAAGATGTAGGACAAGGATGTACAGTTGACCCTTGAACGACACAGGTTTGAACAGCCTGGGTCCACTTTACACAGGGATTTTCTTTTTCAATAAAACAGTACTATTCTGTATTTTCTCTGGCTGTAACACTTCTGGCTTATGTTAATACAGCATATAAGGCATGTAACACAAAATATCTGTTTATTAAGACTTGTTTTTCAGGAGTCAAAATTGGCAGATTTTCAACTGTTTATGGGGGGTTGGTGCTCTTAAGCTCCACGTTGTTCAAGGGTCAGTTGTATTCTAGGATCAGGAAGGGGAAAACCTACTGTTTGGGCTCCTAAACTTACTTCCTGCTTGGCATTCTGCCACCTTCCAGTCTACAGTTCTCACCACCCACCTAAAATGGCACATAAAGCGGCTCTACCACTTTCTTTATAGCCTACATCTGAATCAAAGAAGCAAATAAAAGCTTGGCCTCTGTTGTCGGAATGCCTGAGAAGGCAGAGGAATTGCCAGGGCAGAGTTTTCTATGAAAGATCCTAGAATGTGAGAGGCAGCATTCTTGTATTTTGAGAGGATAATGTCACCATGTCCCCAGCGACAGCTCTGAAAACTGTTCTGACCTACTTGTTTGCCTCCTTCTAGTTACCGTACACGAGAAGAGATTCAGGAAGTAAGAAGTAAGAGTGACCCTATTATGCTTCTCAAGGATAGAATGGTGAACAGCAATCTGGCCAGTGTTGAAGAATTAAAGGTAGGCTCAACCGGTGTTTCTGCACCCAGAGAGCTGCCGCTCCTGGGGGAGCTACCTCGGTCAGTGGGAAAGGATGGATTGTAGTGTCATAGGACACTATGAAGCAGTCCTGTTTGCTTAGTCTTGCAACCCAGTAGCACAATTCTGTGTTCCTAAAAATAGACTTTAGGTATTCATCACTGGTACTCCAAAATATTCCTGTGATCACTGCCATTTAAACACCTCTTCAAACATACTGGCAACATGTTCCGAGTAGAACTAGATGGCATTCTAAGCTGCTGTTTATTCAAAAACCTCTTGAACTGTAATCTGATTTTTAGGAAATTGATGTTGAAGTGAGGAAAGAAATTGAGGATGCTGCCCAGTTTGCCACTGCTGATCCTGAACCGCCTTTGGAAGAACTAGGCTATCACATTTACAGCAGTGATCCGCCTTTTGAAGTTCGGGGTGCAAATCAGTGGATCAAGTTTAAGTCCATCAGTTAATAGGAGATCGCACGTGATGGTGTGCTGTTGGACTCCAGCTGTAAGGGACTCTGTTCTCAACTTTGTTAAGAAAACCCCATAAAAAGAATGTAGGCTAAGATAGTAAGTGCATGTGTTTTGTACAGTGTTGCATTAAAAGATGTTACTGCACACTTAAGTATACTTAGTGTGAATATTATAGAAGATTATTTTAGATTTCAAATTATTTCCTCAAAATGGTTCTGTTTCTTTTAATAACTGAACAGTATTTGCTAAATAGTACACAACTAAATCAAAAGCCATTCCTACCTTTGAGGGGAGTGTGAGCATTCCCTTGACCCTTGCAAGGGCCCATGCACCTCACCAAACAGTGAACACTGCATGCACACCCTCATCAGCGTGGGGGCTGAAGCCTCGTCACAGTGACCGTCATTTCTCAATAAAACACAATATTTATTATCTCCAGGCAGGGGGTAGAAGGACAATTCCATTTTTATTTTTTTAAATATTTTAAGTAATCTCTACACCCAACGTGGGGCTCGAACTCATGATCCTGAGATCAAGAGTCGCACACTCCACTGACTGAGCCAGCTGGGTGCCCCAACAATGCCATTTTTAAATAAGACCACTTCATAATCATTTCAAAGGCCAAATAACTTAGTTTTCTTCATTTATACATTAAATACAAAGCTATTTTCTTAATAGTTTTCTATTTACACTCATATCAAACATTAAATACAAGGCATATTCTTATCAATTTTAAGTACAATGCCAGTTTATAGTAATCTATGGTCTAAAACAGTGATGCCCAGCCCACCCTGTTACTTTAAACACCTGTTTCATGGGTGTACTGAGTTTTCCATTGAAGCAACATTGAAATTCGTTTTAAAGAATTCCACAGTATCCTGGGATGTCAAAATTAGAGTTCAGTCACTGTTCTCACAGTACATAAAGTTCTACTCACCTTTAAAACATGTTGATAAGTAACAGGTTTAAAAAAAAAACAAAACCCATCCCATTTCAGTAATTCTTTAAAACTTCAGTTTCTTAAATAATGCGGTCTTCCTTGTGTCAACTCAGTGGAATTTGTGTTAACAGAAGTTTTAACAAAGATGTCAGCTCTTGGCTCCCTCTGTCCCCTGGCCTAGCCGACTGGTTCAGCCTCATCTTGGGAGGCCGGGGACCCCTGAGCCCTTCTTCGGTATTGGGAGACTGCTGTCCAGAGCCTGCAGAGGAGACCACCACTAGGAAACAATCAAGAATCTTTAAAGAATCGTAAGAAAAGAGAATTTCAAAGCTGCACCACTAAATACTTACTTCTTTAGGAGCCCTTATGTCAAAAGCTACACTTGTCTAGACTGCCAAAATGCAGTTCTTAACTTAAATAGAGCTCTGTCCCCTTGTATTTGGGCTCCAGTAGGGCATGTGTGCAGGGCAGGCTGAGGAAAGAAGGGCTGGAGAGAGTCCGGAGGGCAGAGGACTGCTGGGGGGCGGTGGGGAGCTCTGAGGTTTCTCGTCCCTTTGGTACCCAACTTTATCGGAAGAAAACTCCAGAGTTAGAGGGGAAGTTGGGTAGTTGGTTTTCTGACTAAGCCACAGATAAGAAAATTAATTTCAATGAAGGGGGAAAGTGACCACCACTTTGTTTTCTACTGATTTAGAAGCACAATCACAGGAAAAAAGTCATTTTCTATTACAATGTTTTTTTCTATTACAATGTTTTGAAGCCATTCTTACCGTAGTCTAAGGTGTCTTAGATCTTCCTTAGTGATGTCATTAAGAATATCAGAAAGGGTATAGCCCTCTTCAACAATCTGAAACAAATATCAAATACAGAAGAGCTAAGCTGCTTTGTAATAATAACATAGGAATGTGTGTTTTTTGTCACAAATTTACCTTTTCTATTGTACTTGCATCTGCTCCTTGCAGTTGTAACCAGTCTATGAGCTTTTGATCAGTTTTTTGCCCCTGAGACCCAGGAGGGGATGCTGGGTTCTCTGTAGTATCTGCAATGATGAGAAATTTGTTTTGTTGTATATTAATGTTTAACAGTAAAACTCTTCAAAAGTAACAGGTTGGATGAAATAAACTATTAAAACGTAAGTGTGATTTGAAAGGGTATGAATTAAACCTGTCTGAGTTGCTCTAATCCACAGTCCGTAGTTCCTGGATTCACTTTCCAGAGATTAAAGGGACCACAGGTAAGGGTAATGTTACTTGGGAATTTGATGTGCTTTATGTCTACCACTTTAAATGCTTATTCCAGTCTTTAAAATGCCTTTTATAAGGAATCCCATCCTTAACTGCACTGGAAATCAAATGAGGACATGGGACTCAGTACTGAGATTTTTGTGTCAGCGCTTAGCCATCCCACCTTCCAAGAGGTGGCTGGCTGCAGCTGTTTTGTAAGTGGCACGAAATGAATTAGGTTTACTGAGGTTTCATTTCTGCAGTCACCCTTTTTAGGTATGTAGTGCTGTGAACTTTGATGAGCAGTCATGTAACCACCCAGATAACAAATTTCCATCCCCCCCAGAATCAGTCCCCTCCCCCCATTCTGAAGCTTTCAGTCCCTCCGAGTTCTGCCCGAGTATTGCATCGGCATTCCGTATCGAGGGACTCGTGGTGTGTAGCCTTTTGAATCGACCTTCACTGAGCATAATGCATTTGTGATTCATCCACGTTTTTGAATGTATCAGTGGTTTTCTATTACTGAGGAGTATTCCAGAATATACTGGAGTACTTACTGCTTTACTAGAGAGTAACTGCAACTGTGGCAAGGCTGACTAGAACATTAGCCAGATTTTAGGTGGTCTCACACACAAGTCAGAGCAAGTGGAAAATTACCATTAGATTTGAATTGTAACTGAAGATGATATAATTCTTGAGTTTTCTGCTCTAGGGTTTGCCGCAGAAGATTCTGATACTCTCTTTCTTTCTGAACTAGGTGTTCCAAAAGTCTGGTTAAAAAAAAAACGCCATTATTCAGAGAGCCATTCAGTTCTACTCAAACATTGGCTGAACCTTAGAGATTGGGGGGGTGTGGAAATCACACAGTCCCAACAGTCTGGTTTCAGCCTGTGCCTGGGCCCCTCCCTCGTGTTTCCTCCCCTTGAAAACAAAGACACGGGTGTATTTTGTCTCAAAATATATCAGGAACCAGAAGATAACCTGACGGTGATCAGTAAACTCAGCCAGGAGGAGCTGGTGATGACAGCTTGTCTCCCGGAGTCACATCAGGGTGCTGAAAGGAGCTCTCAGGGTCTTTCCTCCTCAGGAGGAAGCCAAGGAGCTGGCAGCCCAGCGCGTGCCGGGCAGTGGCGGGAGAGCACCGGCAGAAAGATGACCTCCCGCAGGAGGACGACACCTGCGAACGTGTATGGGACCGAGGACCGTGCTAAATGCTTCGCAGGCGCTGGACAGAGCAGGTCCGCCCAGGCACCACGGCTCCGGGCAGGACGGCCGGTCCTCGCGCTCTGCACGACAGCAGCTCCCGCGTCCCCATGAGCTATAGAACAACATGTCTGTCAGCCACCTGCAGCCGCTGCCGGCTGTTAGTCCTCCTCCCGAGACCCCAAGGCAGCAGAGGGACTATCGACAGTGCCCATGAAGCTCAGAGCGAACAGTTTCTACATTTGGTGATTATAAACCCTACCGGAAAATATTTTAAGGAAGTGCTAAGTATCACTATCAACTTCCACATCTGTCATATTTTAAAAGCTTTCAGTATTTTGCCCCCACTACCTTTTAATTAAAACTCCGGGTCTCTCAAAAATTTTAAAACAACACTAGGTCTCTCTAAAAAGAAATGATTAGATCTGCCTAACGTCCTACTGTAGAGATGGCCAGTGTGTATACGATGTTTCTTCCATGGTCCCTAGACCTGGCACCACATCTCCCTGTTCCGTGTTAATCGGCATCCGCAGTGATCAGAGCGCAACGAGGCAGCCTTTGGAACCAGTACCAACTAGTTCGCTCTGCCTGTGGGGGGGTATTTTTTTTAAGTCCACTGATGATGTGATTACCCAGAGCAAATGACAATCGATTTACTCATTTAACAATTTTAGACCACCTACTATGTGCCAGGAAGTGAATTAAACAGACCAGCTCTCTTGGGGGGGGACCTCAGAGCCATGCCAGGGTGCCCTGGTTGCGAAGGCAGTGCGTGAGCGCCTGCCGGGGAATCGTGACAAATCCAGAGGAGAGGGCAAACTGACCCAGGGTCAGGGTCATAGGCTGCATGTCCGTCAGATGAAGTGCCAACCAACCCCTGGCTTGGCTACTGACGGGACAGGCTGCAGCTGCCCACTGGTGAGCCTGTTGGACTCACACGCCCCGGCAGGGGCTGCGTCTGGGTGAAAAGACAGAAGAAGACCCCGAGACGCTGCTGCCGTTAGCACGGCTAACTGCTGTGTGGCCAGTGGCCAGGCGCCAGACCACTCTGATCGCTGCAAGAAAGGGAGGCGTTCTCCCCCAGGTGAAGCTGAGGACACCCCCTCGCCCACTGCCCTGGTGAAGATACTCTTCTGAGACCTGGGAGGGACACTCTGCAAGGCCACGGATTCCCTTACTGCCCCAGTCACCGTCCCACCCCTGCCCACCTGTTGGTCTCCTGTCTGAGCTCGCCCAGCTCGAGGCTCAGGTGCTGGTGGTGGAGCTGCCGGGGCTGGGCCCCGGGGGCACCCGCGGGACTGGGGCTGCTCCCTCCAAACGCCACGTGCGCTTCACGGCCGGGCCCGTCTGCTGGGGGATAGTCCTCTGCGACCTCGTCCGTGTCCTTATCCACCCCGTCGGACTCTGACGCAGGCTCAAAGTGGGTGCGGAGCTCTGCCAAAGGGTGGCGGAAGAAAGGACCATGGTTAGGCAAGGCCAGAGCGTAGTGTCGCTGATGTCCGCTGCCAGCACACGAGACTGCTCGGCGGCCGGCCCAGCCGACGGGACGCGCTCTCGGGGCTGCTGACGTTACAAATGGGGAGGAGACTATTTTACTCCGGTCTCTGCAGTGAAAGGATGATCACCCCCAGGTTACAGATGACGAAACGGAGGCTGAATGTTAAATCAGCCAAGGACAGTTTTAAAAAGGTACAACCCGACTTCCAACCTGGCCTGGGTTCTTTTTACTAAAGAAAGGTGCCTGCTTGGCGTGGGACGTAATGAAGTCCTGGGGTCTCACAAGCTCCGGGGGAAAGCGGCACCTGGGCACAAGCCGCCATGACAGGGAGGGAGCAAGTGGAGAGAGCAAGCGGCCCCGCCAGCAGAAGCTGCTCAGAGCCTCCCTTCCCGGGGTGAAGTCACCACAGGAGAGGGAACCTGGGGATGAAGCTGCTCTGACAGTTCACAAATGAGCGTACAAAAGCCTAAGATTTCTAGAGCTACCACATGAGTCTGACAGGAGGTGGAACCACTGAACTCAAGCCTCCAGTCGGCGGTCCCGAGTGTGTAAGAGGGTGCGCTGCAGGATCCTGGCCCTCAGGCTCGGTGCTCCCCCTCAGATCACAAGCTTTGTCTCTATGCCGGCCCCTTGGTTATGCCGAGAGGGCACATAAGTACCCCTCCCGAAGTTCTTAGCGTTTACTGAATTGCAGGGAAGTACGTAGCCCAGATGGGAAAGAGAAAACGACTGTTGAGTGCAGAGGATACTTGCGATCTCTTCCACAGCCTGAGCCTGACCTTGACCAAACAGGCGGCACTTACCCGGGATGAGAATGGTGACTGCAGCCTGCACCGCTCGACGGATGATGTTGTCCATCGCAAACATCCAGTGAGGCCTAATTAAGTGGTTCCTCAAAATTTTATTTACCTACAAGTCACAAAAATCCAGATTTCTGGTCCGCTGTACTTTAAAGAAAGAGGAGTTCTTACTCATTCTAGTTGACTTCTACTCTGAAAGAAAATGTCAACCACGCTGCTCTGCATTTCTACCTGACTTGTTCCTTCCAGTCTTCCTGCAAGCTGCCCCTGAGTCCTCCTGGGTCTAGGGGACGGGCAGGGATTGGATCTCCCACACCGGGCCTCTCCACTGTTTATTCAAGGGGCGTTTACTGAGCACCTATGAAAGGCCAGGGGCCATGGGACACAAAGCTGCACCAGACAAGGATGCAGGCCTGCAGCCACTCTTACCTGTTTGCATAGACACGTAAGCGTAAACCCCGTATCTCCTCAGCCGGCAGATGCCCCCTGCTCCCGGGTCCTCTAAGTCCCATACTCCTGCTCTGAGGGGCCAAATACCATCAGCCCGTTCACCGGTACTTGCATATTCTGTGTTTACAAGCCACTGCTGAAACTAGGGATTTACGTGTAAGCAGGTTAGAAGAAACGGACTGTGGGAGAAGATGGTAACTGAACTCCATGGTCCTGGCTTTGAGCCACTTCAGTGGGCTTCCTGCCTTCTAGCACGTTCTCTAGGGCGAGACAGAACACTTACAGCATCCTGAAATCCAAATAGTACCAGATGAATCTGATTGATGGACGAGCTGTCAAAGTCCAGGTCCACCTTTAGCTTTGATATCGTGGATGCCATCACTCTGTGCTCCGGGGAGCGGATGAAGTCCCTCAGGATCCCAATTATTTGCTTGATGTGGCCGACTGAGAGATGCAAGTCTTCGGAACTCTGATCACCGCCCCGCCCCCCCCACCAAAATCACTTTCACTGAGTGAGTCAGAGAGGGAGGGGAAATTCGACAAGTATTATGTGGACACCCCAGGTGAGAAGGGGTCTGTTTCTGGAATTCCCTCCCGATCTTTTGTTAGGGGGCCCCTCTCCTCCCTGTCCCCCACCCCACACAACTAAACCCCTCTGGGAACAGTTCTGCCCTCCTGTTGAATCCCGTGTAACTGCCCCGCCCCCGCACACCGCCCCCCCCCCACCCCGCCTTGTTAGAAGGCCTAGTAGGGCAAGTGGCCTCTTCCTAAAAAGAACTTCCCGCTTCCAAAAGAAGTAAATGCAAATATTCTTATCCATAACCTTTGTCCCTAAAGCAGCTGCTCTCCCAGCTTTTGAGGGCAACTTTGTGTGTCCTGCAGCTGGGGTTTCAAAACGGGGGATTCACATGAGTGAAGGGCAAAGGCGGGGAGCCCTTGAGCTTCGCGCTGCATTTGGCTTGTTTTCCACCAGGGGGCAGCACCGCTCCATCAATGCCTGGGTTCACTGCAGTGCTCCGCAAATGCAGGCTTCAGGGGAGTCTTTTTTTTTTTTCCTTTGTATTTTCTTTTGTCTTGTTGGAAGAGGGAAGGACGTTGGGAAATACTTATAGTGATTACTGTAACTGCGCAAACGTCCCAGGGTAGCAGGAGCCTTGGGGTCCCGCTGGGACCTGTTCTGGGACCTGGCCCTGGGCGGCGGGGGGGGGGGGCGGGATGAGGAGCTCCCCCCGACCTGGCCCTACCTGGGCCACGCACTCCTGCAGGTTGGAAGCCACCTGGTTCTGCTCCTCCCAGAGAATTTTGTACAGGATGGCGCGGCGCTCGCTGTCCTTGCGCAGCAGGAAGAGGCCTGGGTCCCTGTCCTCTGGGGACGAGGCTGCGCTCTCATCCGGAACACTGCAGACACACACACATGCGACAATCCCTGTGCGTCCCAGAACAAAGTCTCCACGCTTGGACGCCGCGGGGGAGGGGCTAAGTGGTGACTCCCCCTGCAGTCCCCACCCTCAAGGTGAAACTGCAGGAGGCAGGCAGATGGAAGAGAGATGCAGTGCTTTTTTTCTAACCCCAGGAGCACCAGTGTTGGGAGAGGGAGGAAAAAGGTGGGGTGGGGGGGAAGGGGGAGAGAATAAGGGGATAATTAAGGGGAGGATGGGAGGAGGGGCAGAGGGGATAGGAGAGAAGGGGTAGTGAGGGGAGGAAGGGAGGAGGGTGAGGGAGGAGGGAGGGGGGTAAGCGACTGCAGTGAACATGCAGCCCGCTGCCTTCCTCCCCTGCACCGTTGGCCCACTGACGGCGCAGAAAGCAAGCAAAAGCCCTTGGCCGCCATCTGGTTTTGACCTGGGAGGTATTTGGCCCCTGGTGAACGCCAGTACCCCCTCACAGGCCCACAGCGGAGGGAAGGGTTGGGCCGTACCTGAGCAGGTGGCTGAGCCGGTGCTTGGGCGCCCGGGCCTTCTCAAAGAACATATCCAGCTGGGCATCAGAGTCCGGGGAGACAGAGCCGTGCTCGCTGCTGCTGCTGCCCAGGGGCTCCCCGGACGTGGGCAGGGCTAGGGTGGTGCCCCAGGTACTCTCTGTGTGGGGGCAGACAGGGAGGGGGGGGGGGGAGTCTCAGCCCGCCCCTCAGGCCAGGTGACCCATGCAGGGGCCTGCAAAGTCTGTGCTGCTCTAACGGGGCAGCCCAATCCATCACCCAGGGGTCCCTGAAACGCAGGTTCCACTTGAGCAGGTCTGAGATAGGCGCGAGACTGCGCTTCTAAGCAGCCCACAGGAAACGCTGACACAGCTAGCTGCAGTGGGAGCAAGCCGCCGAGCCTCCCTGTCCTGGCTTCTGACTCCATCCACACCAGGACAAGACAACAAATGGTTTCGTTTTCAGAGACCATTTTTATGTCATTGCTGGGTAGGACTCAATGCCCTAGAAGGGGTCACCTGGCTCCCGCGGCCTGTGGGACAGCTGCTGCAGGCAAACTCCCCAGATGTGCCCCTTATCAAGGTCAGGAGCAGCACATGGGGAAAAGCCAGGGAAGACCCAAAACCCCAGCCAAGGCACCTCTGGCCTCCCTCCTCGGCACAATCACAAAGGAAAGACTTTAACAAGGGGGTGTACCGCTGTCACCTGAGGGCCTCCCTGCACCTGTCAGGAAATCAAGGGCCATTCCTTGGCTGGGGTCCGACAACCCCCACACCCGCCGCACCCATCCCTGCCACTCCTCACAGCAACGGGCACCATGTGGGAGGCTCTGTCTTCTCCCTGTGACGGAGGAGCTCGGGTATCACCGCGCCCAGGGCAGCCCCCCAGCTGTCCAGGTACACCTCACCTGCCGGCTTGAAAGCGATTCGGCTCTTCTTGCCCTTGTTCACCTGCCTTAAGAAACCCTCTTTGAGCAGCTCAGCAGCGGTGGCACGTTTGTGGGGGGCAGGCTCAAAACAGGATAAAATGAAGGCTCTGGCATCTGTTGAAAGGGCTTCTGGAATCTCAGGGTGGATCTTAAACATCCCCACCTGCATTTAAGGGAGAGGTGACCGATGTGACTGTGAGGCCTCAGGCACACCCAGGTGTACAAGCCTTCAATATAAAGCTCCCACCCCTGCCATCCTTTGAGGGGCCGGCAGATGAGATCCTCCTCAATGGCTCGCCCGGCTGGCCTCCTGGGACTTGGCTTTGCCCCGTAGGTCACAGGAAAAGTGTTATCAGAGGAGTTTCAGAGCCTAGGCCGTAAGAGGTCTTGGGGCTTCTGTTCTAGTCCTCTTGGAGCCCCAAGCCCACCATGGAGGGAGGCTCCAGAGTTTGGGATTGGAGGTGGGGGAGCAGAGAGTTATTCATCGCAGGGCGCAAGGTTTTGGGTCAACAAGATGAATACACTGTGGAGCTCTGTCGTACAACACGGTACGTAGACTCAGCAGTTCCGTCGTATGCGCTTTCAGGTTTGTAAGGGGGCAGAGCTCATGTTAACTATTCGTACCACAATAAAATACAAGCTTTTAAGTCAAGTTTTAGATTTTGAGAACATTAAACGCTGGATGGAATATAACCCCTAAGATGTGAAATGCAGGACACATGACAAGTGGCGCCCCTCACCTAAGGGGCAGGGAGGGAAGGGCACTAGGGGGCCCGAGACAGAAATTCAGGACAAGAACCCCAAGAAGAAAGGAATGGCTTGCCTTCAGACTCTTAGGAAACAGCAAATGTGGGCAGCACCTTGGCACCGTGCCAATACATTCTTCCTAAAGGTGCTTTGCCATTACTCCAGGGGTCCCTGTATTAGTCTGCTGGGGGGGGGGGGTTGTCACCAAGCACCACAAACTCGGTGCCTTCAAACTATGGAAATTGATGTTCTCACAGTTTTGGAGGCTGGAAGTCTAAAATCAAGGTGCTGACAGGGCCACACTCCCTGCGAAACCCCCAGCGGATCCTTCCTCGCCTCTTCCAGCTTCTGGTGGTTGCAGCTCGTAGACACATCACCCTCACCTTGGCCTTCACGTGGCGCTGTGTCTCTTCACAGCATCACCGCTCAGGCCCTGATGTTTTTCTCAGCACAGGCTACTATCTATCATCCCGAGGCCCGTGATGAAGCTGCGGGTAAGATCTTCAAAAACCGCCCCTGGCTCCATCACGGATCAACACTAAGGATGGGGAAGCTCATTGCTGTCCCCTAGCCCTGGTGTTCAGGGTCTTGTTGAGACTGTGGGTGCCAGAAGATACTTGCTGACTTGAGGTCTTGGCGTCGGAGCTGCCTGCCAGCGGCTGGGAGGGTGGGAAGCCCTGAGAAGGTTCTGCAGGGGCCGGCCGAGGGGAGCAGCCACGGCTCCGGCAGCGCAGGGCGCTCGGTCTGCTGAGCGGCCTACACTCAGCTTGCCCGCAGAAACCTGCACTCGGGCCTTTTAGTTGTTTCTGCCCAAGAGCGAGCGGGAGCGTCCGGCAAAGATGCGGGCCGACAGGCTGAGGGCCAGCACACCCGGCAGAGAAGCGGGAAGCAAGGCCTCTGGATCCTGTTCCATCGGGCTGCTTCAGTGTGCTGGGACCTCACCGGCCAGAAGCAGTGAACCCGCTCTCTTCCTTCTTAGCCTTGAGGCGAACACAAATGCTCCACAGAAGGCCGGGGCTGGCAAGGGACTCTTACCGCCACAGCCTCTCTTTAACTTCTCTGCACAAAGAGCCAGAAGCCGCAGACCTGACCTGAGACACATGGGGCTGTCCTGGCGTCAGCTTCCCCTGGGGTGGCAAACACGTCCCTTCCCAAGGAAGAAGGCCCGGGGGGTAGAATCCCCGCCCATAGTGGCCAGTCAGTCCTAAGTGGGCCTCAACACATGGGGTGCCCTGCCTGCCAGTTCTGGGAGGGCTTTTAGAATGACAAAGTAATCACCGTCTGCTATCCGAAGTCCTACCTCTTCAAAACCCAGTTAGAAACCTGCCCTCCAAAGACACAGACTCATGTGGCCTTGAGCCTTGCCCAGTGTAAGGGCAAATACACATTCAAAATCAGAGGCTTCATCCTCCCTGATGGAAATAAGGGGAGACCCCCCTTTTCTTAGAGCACTTACTTTAGAAAACGTGTAATTCCAAGTTCTTGATCTTTGTGAGATGCATGTGAATCTTTTTAAAAGGTGAATAAACCTCTTGGCAAGAATGTCTTTCTCAAGGACCTGGGGGCCAACTCCTGGAAATGTCAACATCAAGGAGGAGACGTCCCCACCTCCCAGTTCCAGCGGGTAGGGAAGAGCCTAACTAAAGTAACGTCTTGCTCCAAAACTACCTCCTTTTTTTTTTTTCTTCAAAGATTTTATTTATTTGTCAGAGAGAGAGAGAGAACCTGTGCATGCACACAGGGGGAGTGGGAGAGGGAGAAGCAGGCTTCCCGCCGAGCAGGGAGCCCGATGCGGGACTCGATCCCAGGACCCTGGGATCATGACCTGAGCCGAAGGCAGATGCTTAACCAACTGAGCCACTCAGGGGTCCCCCAAAATTGGAGAAGTTTATTTTTCCTTTGGGTAAAGCCAATTAGCTAATGCAAACGGTCATCCCAATCACCAGGTGCCCCCTGGACACACCAGTGTGACCCGTGGTGCTCTCCAGTCCATGCACGGGAGGACCAATCATCATTCCCTCTGACAACACGGGTGGTAAAGGGCGGTACTGCTGATGAGCTCAAGAGAAGGACACATCCTTTCTGTCTTTGCAATCACTTGGGGGATGGCCTGTGACCCGCACCACATTCTGATGTAATGCTTATTCAGTGATAAAATGGTTTTCTCTTCTACCTCCGTGGAGAGGTTTCCAGAGTGGCAGGAGGTTCCCTTCTGGCTTATTTCCCCAACACCAGCAACCTCAATCAGCAAACATGTCTTACTCTGAACATCGCTGCCTGCGGTTCGCCGAGCTCATGGAACGGAGGCCTGCTGGTGGCCATCTCGATAATGGTGCAGCCCAGGGACCAGATATCTGCCGGGGCACCGTACCCGCGAGGTCCCTGATCGATAATCTCAGGTGCCATGTACTGCAGAGTGCCTGTGGGGAAAAAAAAAATAATAGAGATCATGGGCACCCTATTGCTCAAACATGTAAGTGGACCATTAGTAAACAAGTGTGTGAACTTTAACCCTCTCACTGATGACAGATGGAGCCCGCTCTCAGGCATAAATGATGTGGTTGCATCCTTTCTCTGATCAGAGACATGCAACGTGCCTTCCTTTGATACTAGGCACATCGACAGAAGATTGCCCAGCTCCTCGAAAGATAAATGGGCCCCGATCCAATACAATAAGCAAATAGTAGGGTGCACCAGATGTGGGGAAACACAGAAGGTGAGAAACACAGTGCCCGACGTTGAGGAGCTGCCAAGTGGAGGAGACAGACAAGACGGCGATGGTGGGAAAGTGGAGCAGGCGCTAGAACAGCAGGGTCTGTGCTGGACTCTGCCTGCTTCCGGTCAGGAAAAGCTCTATCTGGATCAACTTGGTTCTCTGAGAGGTAAATGCCAAGACAGGATTAGACATACGAGAGGCTTACTGGGGAGAAGCATATGAGTGATAAAGGGAGAAGGAACAAGATGGGCAGGGAGAGCAGTCACCCTCAGTGCCAACGTGACACGTGGGAAAGGAGAGGGGGAACGAAGAGGTGGGGAGGCAGTCTCAGAAGAGCAGCTCAGACCCTTCAGCCGGGCCACTGGGGCGTCCCTGACCAAAAGCTGCCCACTGGAGGAGTCCCACGTTGTTCTAGTAGCTCCGCCATGTGCCGTCATCGGGCAGGAGCAAGCAGGGTAAAGCATGGCCCCGCTGGGAAGGTGGAGGCAAATCCTCAAAAGGTGGTGGATGGTGCTGCCTGTGAACTCGCCACCTGCCGTGAAGGTCAAAGACGTGGACAAAGGGATGGGCGGACTCCCAGGCCAAGGGAAGAGCTTGAGCAGAGGCACAAGGGTGTGACGTACAGAGCGAGTTCTGTGAACCACAAGTGAAGTCTGACACAGGGCAGGAAGTTAAGAATTAAAAATTAAGGAGGCAGCGGCCTGGGAACAGCCCGAACGGCAAGCAGTGAATAATGAAGGCTCTGGCTTTGGACTTTCTCCTGTGGGTCACAAGCCACCAGAGGTGGCCACAGGGAAGGTGGGGATCAGGTATAGCACTGGAAGGAGAAGGGATTGCAGAGATGGGGGCAGGGAGGTCAATCAGGGCTCTGGGAATACAATCGTAGGTTCTTCCTGAAACTAAGGCAGAGGAAAGCAGCAGCAACAGACCCTATGTGCTGGCGAAGTGGTTTATAACAGTGAACTTGGCAGAGGTCACTGGCTAAGGCGTGAACAGAGAACACTGATGCCCAGAGAAATTCAAGTGCCTGTCTCAATATCACACAATCAAAGCAGGTTTCCAGAATCTTAATCAATGAAAACAAAGGGCTTGTTGGTTTAAAAAAAAAATGGAGAAACTACCTACTACTACATCTTCTTCTTGAAGATCCAATGTGTTTTAGCATTTTTCTTTCCAGTGACCATTTGAAAAGCTCTGACCCACAGAATGTTTTTTAAAAAAGATATTTATTTATTTATTTATTTACTTACTTACTTAAGAGAAAGAGCGAGCACACAAGTGCAGGGAGGGAGAGGGACAAGCTGACTCCATGCTAGTGTGGAGCCTGACCCAGGGCTCGATCCCACGACCCTGAGATTGAGATCGTAATCGTAACCTAAGCCAAAACCAAGAGTCCATCGCTTAACAGACTGAGCCACCCAGGTGCCTCCCACAGAACGTTCTGCAATAATGACAATGTTCTATGCAGTTCTATATGGTAGCCGCTAGCCACATATAACTGTTGGGCCCTTGAAATATGGCTGGTGAGACTGAAGAAAAGAATTTTAATTTCTTTTAATTTTTAAAAAGTCAAACTAATTTAAGGTTCAATACAAACTGGGCTGGGTCCGTGCGCTCAACAGATCAGTAGGGCCCAAATGATGGCTTTGGTTTTCGAAGCTGAAAACCTGGTAGGGAAGTGTTCGGCTGGCTGCAGGGTTAGGCAAGACAGGCTCGCAGCACTTGCTGCATTGTTAGGAAGTCCCAGCGCCCCAGGGATGGAACTTCCAGTGACACAATCTCCCCTCCCAGGCTTGTACTGCTGTGAATAGTGAAGGGAGAGGCCTTGGCAGGGGATGTGCCTTAGAACTAATTCACAAGCCATTAATCGAGGAAACACTTGACACGGTGCAGTTTGTTAAGCTATTATCTCTCAGCTCTGCTCTATGATGCTGGGCTAGGGACCCTGCAAACCACATTTCTGCTTTGAGGCAGCTTCCTGTTATGCTGTCACTTGGAGGCGCTAGAGAACCCGAGCACAACCGGGGTGTGCTCACGCATACCTACAAGGAAGGAGGAAGGAGAGGTTACTTTGTCCCCACCATCTGCTGCTGTTCTTCTGCGGGAGCTTCCCTTTGGACCCTCAACTGGTTCCAGCAGCAGTGCCTGGCTCCACTTTCTAGCTTTTTTGTCCCCTCATAGTTTCAGAACCAGCTTCATCTTGCCCTGCCCCGCCGTTACCTGTTCCAGTCCAGTAATACCCTCCTGAAAGGTTCCAATTCTGCCCTTCATTCTGCGCCCCCCCCAAGCCCTAGGGGGATAACTCAGTCCCAGTTAACAGTTCTTTCTACTAAATTCTCTCTGTAAAAATAAGTGGGGTGATTTTGATTTTCCTGCCTGAATGCCAACTAATACAATCACTAAAAGTTAGTTTTTTTAAGTTTATTTATTTTTAAGTAATCTCACACCCAATGTGGGGCTCGAACTCAGGACCCCAAGATCAAGAGTCGCATGCTCTTCCACCTGAGCCAGCCAGGTACCCCTAACAGTTAATTCTTAAAAGAGCAAGAGAATAAACTTTTACAAAGTTATGCAACATTGAAAATATCACCAAACCAAATTGCAATGGTTTATTGACGCTGGTCAAGTAACTGCACTTCAGCACAATAGTTTCAAAACTGGGGGATAAGTCTGCTTGGTGCTAAATTTGGAGATTTTCTTTGTATGGAAACATAGTGAACATCACCCTTTACAAAGGTAGGAACTTAGCAATGACATCCATATTAGTTATTTATTGTTATGTAATAAATTACCCCAAATGTTAGTGGCTTAAAACAGGAGTTAGGATCTCACACAGTTTCTAAGGGTCAGAACCCAGGAACAGCTGGGTAGGCTGTGGTCCAGTTACCTGCTGGGCTGTAGTCATCTGAAACCCAGAATGGAGCTGGAGGATCCAGTTCCAAGCTCAGGTGGGGTTTCGGAAGAAGCTTTAGTTTCTCACCACATGGGATCTTCAAGACATGACTTCCCCCCAGAGCAAGTGACCCAAAGACAGCAAGCAAGAAGGATGCCACACTGTCTTTTCTGACCTGGCCTCCAGGTCACACACTGCCGCTTTACCTTCATCTGTTCATTAGAAGTGAGTCACTAAGTCCAGCCCACATTCAAGGGGAGGGGATTACAAAAGGCTGTGAATGGCGGGGGGGGGGGGGGGGGACACTGGTGGCCATCTTGAAGGCTGCTGGCCTGACTGCCCATTAGTACTCAATAGCTTACAAAAACATCACTACATAGCGCTGTCTCTGTGAAGGTCGGGCAGAGGCACTACCTACTGTGATTCCCATTTTATACAGGAGACAAATGAGGTTCAGAGAAGGTAGGGGATGTGCTCAAGCTAGAACTCAGGTCTTCGGTCTCCACATCGGAGCTATTCACCATGACATCACCGACCAGATGCAAGGAATCGAGCAGGAGCACGAGTGAAACAAATGGTGCCTGAACAAAAGTGTACTTGATGCAAGGATTTCCAAAGCTATCATGTGACTTGGTCTCATGTCACTGGAAGGTGGAGAGCAGTAATCAAAAACTGGGTGCTCCGTTTTACTGACTACCATATTCCTAGAAAAAACCACCCACTCAGAGTAAACATCCAACAGTGACGGAGCCACACAACTATTTCAAATAGTCAAGGGACTGTCCCCAAGCGGTGTGCATGTTTTGGGTGTACATCAGCTGCAGCAGAATAGCTTCTGCTGAGAAACCAAGTAAAGATGCCGGGGCGGGGGGGTGGGGTGGGTGAGCATCTGATTAATGCAGAAATGCTGGGAAACTTGCTTGCCTTTAACCTGGCTCTCTTAAGGGCGTCACATCCTTTCTCAACTGCATGTCCCCTAAGGTGTGCCCACACACAGGTCACTCGATTGGCCAGCCAGCCATGACTCTCAGCTGGCTATGCCCGAGCAGGGGTGCAGAGTTCAGAACACGGAGACAGGAGACCTGCAGGCAGTGACCCAGCCCCCTGGGGACATGAAATTGATTGGGGGTTCCTAGACAATTGCCCAAGCAGGATTTTCAAATTGCTGGCAAAGAAAATGCATGGCATAGGGCAGCACTTTAGAAGTTTTGATCGAGGTGCCAAGATAAAAGCCAGACACCAAGGCACGGGGCGAGAGACTGACGACGGGTCCATGTTTCCAAGGGGGTGTCATCCAACTGGTCACACACCTTGCACTCAGGCCCTTAGCCCAGGGGACTTCCACCTGGATCAAGGTGTTAAAAAGGTGGAGAGAGGAGAGACCGGAGGTGGGGGGTGTTGAAAGCTACTTCTTTAGACACTGCTGTGCCGGGAGGTCTGCCCTCTCAATACAGGAGTCGGGGAAGGGCTGTGCCCAAAATGGCGACTCAGGCAACTTAACACTCACTCCGGACCGTCGCACTTGACAGGAGGCCACATACATAAGCATCTTCTATAGGCTCTGGAAAATACCGAGCCCGAGCCCAAGGTTTCAAAATTTCCTATTAATGAAGTACAGAAAAGAGAAATAAGGTGCTTCCTGTGGCCCCAGGGGCCACTCTGGTTGCCCTGCCCAAGGATGGGTGTGGTAGGACGGGACACCACTTTGTCCTACCCCAAAGCTTCTGAGGGCTCCTGGCTGGCCCCCACACAGAGCTGTCTTTGTGTGTGTCCCCTGCTGGTGAGCTGCACATAGGACTGGTTCCCATGGGAGGAAAAGCAGCTTAGAGCATCAGCTCATAGGGTCTGGTGGTGTCACCACGCCCTCTTGACAGTGGGTGAAAGATGTATGATCTCTGGACACCAGATGTAGGACCCATTGCAGAAATACTGCTTTAGGGTTTGTTTTCTTTTTTTTTTTTGAGAGAGAGAGAAAGAGAGAGAGAGTGAAAATGAACCTTAAGCAGACTCCACGCCTAGTGCAGAGCTCCAAGCAGGACTCAATCTCCAAGCAGGGCTCGATCTCACAGCCCTGAGATCAGGACCTGAGCTGAAATCAAGAGGTGGATGCTCAATCGACTGAGCCACGAAGGCACCCCCTAGGGTCTTTTTAAAAGGACTCCTGCTCAAAGGCCATCTCCCATGGCCTGAATCCCTCAGGAGAAAAAAAATGGAGGAGTGAATACAATGTGAGGGATAAAAGTGGTGGGGGCAGCGGGCAGTCAGCTAAAGGACAGGTCTCTGCACAGCACGTGGGAGTCACATTCAGAGGGACCCGGCAGGAAAGTGTTCCCAGCTGGGGAGCAGGGAAGGAGGTGGGAGTCAGGGGAGAAAAGGCGAGACTCCGTGCTGCCTGCCGCTAGACCCGCAGCCACAGGGGAAGAGCACTGTCCCTGGAGCGAGGACCAGAGTGCTGACAAGTATATTAGCAGGGCTCCTTTCAGTTACCTAATTCAGACGGTTTGCTTCTCAAAGTGCCATTAAGACTTTCTCTCAGTTGTCTCAGGGTAGCTGGCAAAGACTCAGGAAAGGACTCCTGTCCTGGACAGGACGTAGAGGGCAGTGGGAGACAAAGAGGAGATGACTTTTGGGGCACCTGGGTGGCTCAGTCGTTAAGCGTCTGCCTTCAGCTCAGGTCATGACCCCAGGGTCCTGGGATCGAGCCCCGCATCGGGCTCCCTGCTCAGCGGGGAGCCTGCTTCTCCCTCTCCCTCTGCCTGTCGCTCCCCCTGCTTCTGGTCTCTCTGTCAAATAAATAAAATCTTTTTAAAAAAATCTGAGATGACTTTTATGATTACAGTCTCTGAGTCTGACAGGTTCAACATATTAGTTACCCACAGAAACTCGATTCTCTCAAAGGCTCCCGCCAGCCCTAATAATCTGGGACTTCTAAGTGCAAATTAGTATTTATTTTATTGACAAATACTTCCGTTGCACTTGCTGTGAGTCAGGTACTGGTCAAAGCACTTCACCAATATTAACTTATTTAATCCTCATAAAAGCCCTCTGAGATAGTACTAGGAGCATCTCCATTTATGAAGAAACTATGTACGGCACAGAGACATGAAGTAACATGGCCAAAGTCACACAGCTAGCAAGCAACTGGATGAGCCAGATTTTGAACCAAAGATGTCCACATCCATAGACCGGAACAGAGTTCCTGTCCCAAGATCCAGTCCTAGGCATCTACCCGAGAGGGATGAAAACTTAGGTCTACAAAGGTTTGTCCTTGACTGTTCAGAGCAGAATTGTTCACAATAGTCAAAAAGTGGAAATAATCTAAATGACCACTAAATGGTAGATGGGTAAACAAAATATGGTCTATCCATACCATGGCGTACCATTCAGCCAGAAGAGGAATGAAGTACCGATACACGGCATAGCATGGATGGACCTGGAAGAGATTATGCAAAGTGACAGCAGCTGGACACATAGGACTACCTACTCTTCCATTTGTGTGAAATCTCCAGAGCAGGCAAATCTCTACAGAGAGCACATCAGTGGTCACCTGGGGCTGGGATGGGGACGGGGACTGCAAGGTGGCCCAGGAACCTTTTTGGAGTGAGAGAAATGTTCAAAAACTGGACCGTGGCAAAGGCTGCACAACTCGGAAAATTTTTGAGAAACCACTGGATCGTGCACTTCAAACAGGTGCACTTTATACCCCAATAAAGCTGTTAAAAAAAAAAAAAAAACAAAACCAGAAGCAGAGGGGGCTGACCCTAGCCATACTGGCCCTTCCTCCCGTTCTAGCTGGCTTATACCTACAGTGAAAGCCCTTCAGAGGAACACAGGAGGGGAGGCTTCAGGGCCAGAAGTTGCCTTAGCCTCCGGCTCCCCTTCCAGGCTCCGACAGCCTCTGGGCATTTGCATGGAAAAGCCCAGCCACATCCTCAAGCATCCAAGCAGGGCTCTGCAGGAACCAGCTGAGACTTCTTTACAGAACCGCTCTGTGTTGCAAAGAGTAATGATATGCAGGGGAATTTCCTACCCAAAATGAGACCCCTTCTTTATTATCCCCCAAACACCCCTGCATTATTTTGCAATGCAAAATGCATGCCTCCTCAAGCCAATTACTTGGGAAAATGTGATAGGCGATAATGGATTATACATGCATTTTGTGAATTTTTTCTTCTCCTTGGGGATGCTAATTACGAGGTAAATTGTCAGGGGTTTTATGTTTTGAAATAACTCCTTGTCATATCAGAGACCCTCTTGCTACACACTGCCAAGCTAATTGGTGGCTTCCAAAGAGGAGGATATAAGTCATTTTCAATTAGGGTAATAAAAAAAAACGTGCCAGTCATACATACATACATACTCACATACACATGTTGATACATGTATATTTATATCAGAAACAATCAATGAAAATTCAGTACACTTTTTGTGAGATTCTGGTGGTCTTTGGTGTGATATTTTCCATTTCGAGGTGCACGTACCTCCTCTGGTGTTACAACTGAGATGTCAGTCCTGAGAAATAAAAGTTCTTTAGATAGAGAATGTGTCTCCACCGTGGGCGTCCAGCGGTCGACATACAACAACCCTCTTGTTGAAGAGAAGTTTTTCAAAGCTGAGACATTATGCGCTAAAGCCAAGGCCAAATCTGTCCACTGCACAGCTCGGTGCTCCAGGGACAGAGAACAGTCATGCTTCTTTTATATAGATTACTTCAGAGCTATCATATTCTAAGCACTGTTCCTTAATTCCTTCAAGCAGGATCTTTGTGATCCTTTTATTATACCTTAGGGGACCACAAACTTTTACTTTTTCAAAATCAGTACTTCTTTCCAGGGATCGATTCTTTTTAAGCAGGAATTTCAAAAAGCCACAGGTAGCTTTTCGAACCTCATTCGACTCCCTGGTCTGGTAAATGGAAAGCTAGCTGGTCATTTCGTAGCACTCTGAATCCACTTCCTCTCAAGGTTTCCATGAGTCCATCACTGAGACGTGGAAGAGAAAATCCAACCTCTCGACCCCACCTACAAGACCATATTCCCCAGAACCATCAGCTTCCCTTGGAAACATAACCGTATCAAAGTACACGAGGTACCAGAACGCACTCAGGAACAGGCTATTTTTAGGACAGACCAGTAAAACGCCCTCACGAGTTGTCTGAGGACTACTGTGATTCACAATTACTCACAACTTAAAAGAGATGCTGTTTTGCCGAATGGTTAGAAACCCTCAAAAAACCTCAAGGAGAGCGCCACACCCACCCAACCTTTGAAGATGACAATGACAGTAAGGCACGATCGTGGCCACAAGTCTCTGGCTCAGTGCACCATTATAAGTAAGGTTCCAATCATCTGAACTTGGGGACAATACATGGTCGGCTTTCGTTACCGACTGGCCACACCACGCTGAGGCTCTCGTGAACCATAACTCCGGCACGGCTGCCCGTGCCCAGCCCCGTCCCGCTTACCAGCAAAAGTCTCGGTGCACGGATTCACTCCTGCAAGCCGTTTGGAGGTTCCAAAATCAGAGATCTTCACCACTCCGCTGTAGGTATTCACCAGAACGTTATCACCCTGTAGAAAAGGAAGAACATCAAATGCTTTGGACCATAAGAAACGGTCTCAAGTCTCTAGCAAGACTAGCCAGCACTCTGGGGGCGGCCACGCGCAGTTCCTTCCCTTCTCTGAACTGGGCAGTCTGCAGACCCGGCCAGCCAGCAGCTGGCAGGGTCTCAGAGGCACAAACGAAGCCGCGTTGGTGGACACAAGCAAGTACCTTTATGTCTCTGTGCACAATCTGGTTTTCATGGAGATACTTCAGGCCTTCCAGGATCTGCCTGGTGTAGAACTTGATGGTGGGCTCCTTCATTGGCCCCCACTTTGATTGCAAAAGAGCAGAAAGGCTTCCTGGAAAGGGACACAGCAGAAAACTCATCAGGGCGATGAAGAGTCAGTCGTAAGAGCCAGGGAAACAAAGTGAGGTGATATCTCACCGCACATCTGCCATCACGCCAACACCACTGCCCCGGGGCTAACTGCAGTCTTTCCTCCCTCTGCTGCCAGCTCCCAGACGTGCACGCCGTGCGGCCAGAGAAGGCACCGCAGAGGGAGGGTGAACCGGAGTCCCTTGGGACCTCTGAAATTCAGCAGGGCTCCCTTTGGTTTTACAGACTCTGTCATGCCGCACAAAGTCAGGAGGAGAGCGCACAACGATGCGCTCTGGCCTGGGGAGGGCCGGCCCCCTGCTGCAGATGCTGCACAAACGTCTTGGCCATTTGGCTTGGGTCAAAGCCACGTTTTATACCTGGCCCTGAACTCAGAAGTGGACAGGACCAGAATGAGGGCCCATTTAGGGAGACAGGGACTAGGATCAGAGGAGTTTGGGTCTGTTCATCCTCAGTGGTAGAAGCCCCCTGCGTTGGGTCACAGGGGCAGGACTGTCTTAACGTCCCTGCCCTTATTATATTAGATATTGAACCTTTGGGCCCAAAGAAAACCAACCTTCACTGTATTCCGACCATGTGTTTCAGGGGTCACTGTGCAGGCCCTTGGGCACCAGCCAGCCTCAGCCTGACACCTTACCCCGTGCTGAAGGAACCCTGCTATGCCTCAGTTTTTCTCCATCTGTAAAAGGGGATGTGCACATTTCTCCAATTCTGCTGTCATCCTTAAACCTTACCCTTGGAAAATCAATTAATGTGAACAGCAACTGACCTATTTTCTGCTAGACTAGGAGCAACCTGAGAGAAGAAGAAATTGTCTTTTATCCTTAATGTAACCTTCAAAATCCAGCCCACTACCCAGTTCTCAATATACACAGTTAGGTTCTTGATAGAAAAGTAAGCTTTTTTTTTTTTTTTTTTAAAGATTTTTTACTTATTTATTTGAGACAGAGAGAATGAGAGAGAGAGAGAGCACATGAGAGGGGGGAGGGTCAGAGGGAGAAGCAGGCTCCCTGCCGAGCAGGGAGCCCGATGCGGGACTCGATCCAGGGACTCCAGGATCATGACCTGAGCCGAAGGCAGTCGCTTAACCAACTGAGCCACCCAGGCGCCCAAAAAGTAAGCTCTTAATAGCTGTTGGTTAAAGCAATGAATGAATACAGATTTCTTCTTTTTTAAAAAAAGATTACTTTATCTTAGAGAGCTAGAGCGAGCGAGCGAGCATGAGCTGGAGGGGCAGATGGAGAGGGAGAGAGAATCTCAAGCAGACTCCGTGCTGAGCGTGGAGCCCGATGCAGGGCTTGGTCTCATGACCCGAGAGCCGAAGCAGAGTTGGATGCTTAACTGACTGTACCACCCAGATGCCCCTGCACACAGATTTCTAACTGAAGTTTTTGTGTTTGCACTCAGATCATAATTTTCATTATTTATTATTGTTTTTTTAAATGAACATTTATTGAGCTCTTGCTCTCTGCCAGGCACCGTTTTAAAAGCTTTACATACACTATCTCATTTGATCCATCCAACAACCCACTGACCTAGGGTCCTTACCGACCCAATAATTATTACAACGCCAATCATTAGAGTAATTATTAGTACTCCAATTTTACAATTCATTTATTCAATCAGAAAACTGAGGGGGCACAGAGGTAAAGAATTTGCCTGAGGTCCCACAGCTTGCAGATGGAGGGACTAACTCAAGCTAGACACTCTGGCTGCAGATCAGAGGAACTCTTCCTCCCCCCACAATACTGCCTGCATTTGGGGGATTCTGTGGGTAAAGCACTGGCGTTTGATTTCACAGTAAACATGTTATTCTGCAGTGTCATTTTTAAAACCTCTGTCCCCTCGTCTCCAAATTATCTTTAAACTCCTAGACCATGAAGGCTTCAAGGCTGGAGACTATGCTTTATTCATCTGTCTCCAGTGCTTAGCCCAGCGGCTGGCACTCAGTAGATCCTCAATGAATATTTGATGACTGAATTAAACCAGAAACAGACTATTTATGTGACACTGGAAAGTTTGTATCCAACTCCTCTGAGAAACAAATGTTCTCCCATATCTAAAGGGTCTGTCACTTTTTAAATGGCAAGATGGATGATGATGTTCACATTATATTTTCATCAGTGCTTTTCAGCGTGTGAGACCAGAATACTAGTGACTACTCACCCCCAGGCACCTGCTCCATAAATATCTTAATGTAGCCATCCTCCGAAACAGAGCCCAGGTACTGAACAATATTGCGGTGCTTGAGGTACTTGTGCAGGGCTATCTCCTCGTGCAGAGGCTGAGAGTACCTAGGAAGAAAAGCAAAGCCAGCGTCACCTGCCAGATCCTCGGGGCTCGGGGTCCGCATGGCACTGTGCCAGCACCCGCCCTGCTGCTGGCCGTCCCTTCCCTCTGGAGATGGTCTTGCCCCTGGCTCCCATAAGAGTAGGCAGCTTCCCTTATGTAAAAGAGGGGACAGCTCTACCTGCCACGCAGGGCTGCCAAAGGCCGAAGCGTGTCAAGTGTCTCAGGCACCCACCGGCGTGCCTTGTGTATGGGAGGTACTCAACGAACGACTGCTCTCGTTAGGGTCTCCACTCTCCAACTACGCTTTGCCTCTCTGAGCAGGCCCTCTTCCTCTGCCTCTCATGAAGAGTTGTGTTGCAAAAGGTTCTGTCTTCAGCTGCCTTCTAGTCTCATTCCGCAGACTCAGTCTACACTATAACAACGGCTACCTAATGGACCTCCTAGCCCAGCGTCAGGTTTCTTTAGTCTATTCTCCTCTGGTTGCCATATTTCCTCTTCCTGAAACACACACCTCATCAGATCATCAAGTCCATACAAAGACCATATTGCTTAACATGGCACAGGAGGAACTTCAAATTCAAGTCAGACTGCATCTACTGAAAATTTTGCCTCATCTTAGGAGCGCCCCCACCCCCATCCTACATTTGAGTCACAACAGATAATCTGTTGTTCTCTGAATACACTCTGTGCTTTAACAGCTCTGTTCTTTCCTCTGCATAGAATGCTCTGGCCTCTTCTTTTCTGCCAGATGAACTGCTACTCATCCCTCAAAGACCAGCTCAAAGAGGATTTATTTCCTCAAACTTACCACAACTCACTCAGGAAAAGTAAGGGATTCCTCTCCTGTCTTCCACAAACATTCTGTGCACTGCCCCCCCTCCACCCCCCGTGGTGACACTCATCACTTTGATCCCCAGGCAAGGTATCTGCATTCCCTACCAAACCAGGAACACCCTGACATCAGGACAGCATCCTAGGCACCTGTCAGTCCCCAGGGCCAGTCCAGAATCTGGCAAAGAGAAGGTGCCCAACATCATAAGTTCAGCTATACATTTAGGGAATGGGACAAAAACAGTTTCTAAGGTCCCCTCTGGCTCTAAAATTCCCCAAAAATCTATGGGCAATGAAAAGCTTAACTATTGCAACCAGTTAAAGGAGGTGGTACATGCCAGCAATCTCCCCCCAAAATACAACTGCACCACCTTAGCCAGCATGAGCATAAGAGACAGAATACTGGACAAGGAACTCAAGAGACTGGATCCCAGTCTTGTCTCCTCACGTCCTTGAAGAAGTCATTTAATCTTTCCCAGCCTTAGAAGAAGCTAGACGAGTTCATTTCAGGACTGGCCTTCTAGCTCAAATATCATAAATGAAAAGACAGATGAATGAACGAGTGATTAAATGAACGGATGAATGATGAAGGGTCTTACAGCTGCTAGAAAGCACTTGTAACCCATCCCTAACAATTCACTGACCACCAGGATGGAGGGCTGTTTGCACGTGTCCATCAGTGTCAGCACTGAGGGCAACATGCAGATGTCGTCTGAACATGTCTGTGGAGGACAGAGCTATTCTTTCTTATGTGGTGGCCATTACTCTGTATGTAGCTTCTCTACAAAAATACTTGGCAGTCAACACTGCAACATTCTTGTTTAGAATTGGGGGGGGGGCAGTGTGAATTTTTTTTTTTTTTTTTGGCAGTGTGAATTTTAAAAAGGAATATTTATTAGACTCTAAAAAATATTAAGTTAGTAACGGTGGTTTAAAAAAAATAGCCCCAAATGTATGAGGGTGAGGTTAAAGGGCAGGGTATAAAAAAAAAGTCTGTACTGCAAAAAGCTAATTTTCTTTTCACCACATTTAATTTTCTGTAATGATACATCTGAATAAATCATAGCCCTTTAAAATTGTTACATTATGAATTAAAGCACTGAGTCACATTTAAAAAAATTTGCCATCTATCTATGTAAAAATGTACAACTTTAGACCTAGTTGATGAGTGGAAATAAAACCACAGTTTTCTTTTAAAATAGGACTCTTGGCAATCCACATGCCTCCAAGTAAAATTGTTCCGTTTTCTCCATCTATTTATAACACACAAAGAACAAAAGCGAATCACCATTCTAACAAGAGAATGTTACAGTTTTGGACGACATGATGCCTTCATTCCTAAGTCCCCTGCGCCGTCAGTGGTGGGCACGGGGTGTGGGTGTGGAGGCGGCACCTGAGAACAAGGAAGGCCCGCCCTGACTTGCCTGCTGTCTCTCTCCGGGATTTCCTTGATGGCTATTCGCACTTGGTTGCTCAGGTCTCTTCCGGCATACACGATCCCATATGTGCCTGTCCCCAGCACGACCCTATCGCCGTTTGCATCATGGTCATACTCGTACTGAAGAAGGCAAGGCAACAGGATCAAAAAGCACACAACTTGTGGGGGAGCCCCATAAGAGCCTAAACGTTGTCCTGCCATTTTTTATTTATAAATAACATTATTTGAGTACCAGGCAGGTCACATTCCTCAGGTTATGTAATTTTCACTAAGTAATTACTTTCAAAGGGTAGAATTCTCAGTTACTCATACATTCACAACATGATTTTAGGAAATGGAATCCAAAAAATTTAAAAATACAGCTCATATGGAACTTAGTGGCCTCAGCTTTTGGAGATTTTGTCCCACTTTAATGCTGCAATTTACAAAGGCTTCTAAGCCATGTCCAGTACCCCAAAGAGCCGCCTTCCTGCATGATCCTTCATTAGCTTCTCAGGAAACCAACCTCCTTCTATAGCCCACAGGAGAACCGAAGGTCAATAAAATGTGCTTAATACAAAGCACATGGCAGGGCATCCTCCCCTTTTAGATGGACAGATCTAGCGTCAAACACATTGCACACATTCCACCTATAATCGCCATTGCTATTCTGTTGCTGCAATCTCATTATCAAAAGTTGCTGTACAGCTGCATTCTAGTTGGTTCTTCTCGAGGATAAAAACAAATATAACTCTAGGCTGAGCAATTCTTGCTCCAGTTGTTTTCTAGGCTCTACTGTGCCTACTTATAGAAGTGCACAGAACATGTGCTGGTCCCTTCCAACGTACTTCCAAGGATGCTCATGACAGTGAAGATCACTAACAGGTCCCCGTCATGTCTGATTGAACCAGACATCAACCTGCTCCATAAAAGGCTTCTATCTCACACCTTTCTTGGCCCCCTCATCTGTTACCTTCAAAGTGCATCATTCAGTTCATTTCCACAACAAACTCTGATTCTGAACTAAGAATTCAAGTACCTGAGTCAATTATTAAAATGAATCTTTTTGATACTTTCTGAAAGAAACCTCAAAGAGTGAATTTCAAGCTAACTTGATAGTAAAAATCTCATTAAATTGTCATCAATGGGAGGACCAGAATTAGTGGCAAATCTGAACAGCTGTGCAAAGACACACAGGTGTAATGGTGTAATAACTGGACTAGAGCTGCACTGTCCGCAAGAGCTTAGGATTCTCACACCTGTCTGACTGGCTATTATCTAAAAGGTAAAAAATCAGTGTTGGCGAGGATGTGGAGAAAAAGGAACCGTTGTGCATTGTTGGTGGGAATGCACCACTGGCCCAGCCACTCTGGAAACCAGTATGGAGGGTCCTCAATAAGTTAAAAATAGAACTACCTTACTCTCCAGCAATTCCAATGCTGGGTATTTACCCAAAGAAAATGAAAACACCAATTCAAAGAGATACATGCACCCCTATGTTTACTGCATTATTTATAACAGCCAAGCTATGGAAGCAGCCCGTGTCCATCCACAGACAAATGGGTACCACGAGCTGGCCAACTAGGTCTCTTGTAGGCTCACATTCTTAATCAGCTGAGAAAAAACTTCTATATGTTGTACACAAAAGAAAATTTTACTTCAGTCGCCAAATTTTTCTTAAATATTCTGGCTGAGAAGATACTGAAGTAATGAGGTTCTTCTATAGAGACCTATTCAACTTCATCTCTGAAAGTCACGGAGAGTGATGGCTAGCTTGCTCATAAAAGAGTATTTTATCTTTATGTTTTATTTTTTTATGGTGTATCTTTGTTTTCAGTGACCATATAAGTATTTGTGCTTTTGCCATACATGTATGTTTACTTTTACTACACTTTTCCTGTTTCACCAAGTAGGGGAAATCGTGTGCTTTCCGAGGGCACGTTACTTGTCCTGTTGTCATGCCTCAATGCCTGGCACGGTGCTGGTCACGGCAGAAGCCTCCCAACTGCTGATGTGTGAACTCAACAAATGGGTGCTTCCACCTGGCTCTGAGCCACCATCTCCTGGGGCAGCTTCTTGTGCAAGTTCACCCCATGTCACCAGGCTCTACGGCTCTGCCCTGGTGGTGCCCAGCCGCCGAGGCCACGCCACCTCTAGGCCCCGGGAAGCCGGCAGCATGCACAGCCCAGCAGTGCAGGATGGAGACTCTTCTCACCTATCATCTTTTCTGAGTCTCAATTCTGATCCGGGCGTTGAGATGAGGTCACGCGAGGCTGCTCCAGAGCCCGTGCTCCTTCTCCCTCACTGATTGGACAGGAGCTGCTCTCCTTGGAAGTGTCAGGACATGAGTGCTGGGGGAAACCCAGTGCCCTCCACAGCATGTGGGACTGAGACAGGTCCCAGGAGCAAGCCAGCTGCAGAGGTGGGGACCTAGCTCTGTCTGCTCGCCGGTCATGGAAAATTTCAGGTGCAGAAATCACAGGCCATTGAAGCCTCTATCAGATCACGTGGTGTGATGGAGGGCTGGGGGCTCCTTCCAGGTGTGAGAGCATGCAGGGGGATATAGGGTGGCTGTCAGGATGTTTGGCATTTACACATTTCAGGAATTTAGGTCATAAAGCATGAGGGAATGGAAGAACCTCTGAAATCTGCCTCTGTTCAAGAAACAGGGACACATTTTTCAGAAAACCTACTTCCTAAAGCTAACTGTTAGCCAAGCCACTGCCATTTATTGGAAGTGCTGACGTGTCCATTATGCACAGAACTAGCTCTGACCCAAGGCCTTAAGAGGCAGGTGCACTGGCGGGGTGGGGGGGGTGGGGTGGGAGGAAATGCACAGCGCACGGCACAGGCCAGGCCGCACCGGTACGGGCTTGTGACTGGCTCAGCGCCTCGGCAGCACCCTGAGGTTTTGAGCTGCTTAACACTTGTGTTCCTGGCCAGGTGTGTGGGGCCCACAGAGCAGGGCCACTTCTCTCTCATCGTCTGCTACTGCCCCAGCTCCCAGCACAGTGCCCGGCATCATCAAGTACTTGCTGAAGGCGTGCAGGGGCTCAAAGGCTGGTCCACAGCTTAGCAGGACAGCGTGGGCAAGAGCTCAGCAACCTAAGCTCCAGGTGGCATGGTATGACATCACGTGTGGCTTTCCCAAGGTCACAGCTGGAAGGCCGGAACAAGGGATGGCCACTCGGCTCTCTGCTACCTCTCAGCGGCAGGTGAGCCCGAAGCTGGTGAAAGGTAGCCTCTACCAGACCAGTTTGCTGAGGGCAAATGCTCCCCTTGTTAGTGGTTCCTGGAGCTGTTATGAAGTCCAGCTACCCTGTTCACAGTTCAGCCTAAGGGAAGCTGCAAGAGATACTGAAACTGACCGCGATGGGACTTTCGAGGAAACGAGAAATGAATTATTCCTCAATAGGAATGGGAAATTCTTTGTATTAGGGAGCTTTCCACTGTAAAGGCATAAGCTTTAATAGGATTACCTTAGAAGCAGAAAGACCACTTTTTAAAATTACAGGATCCAGCTCCCTTACTAAATCTGTTATGAGAATAGTGATTTTGATACAAAATAGTAACAAACTGTGGCATCACAGAAGTCATACTATTTCTAAGAACTAACATTTGTAGAGCACTGACCATGTATCAGTCACCCCTGAGCACTTAACGGTGTGACTGCAGGCTGTCCTCACAAACCTCACTGTCCCTTCTTAACACACTCAAGGGCCGTGAGCCCACCAGGTTTCCCCACGCCACCTGCCCTGGTGTACAGGTCTACACTGATGGCCTCAAAGCCTCTGGCCAACTGTGGGCGTAACAGAATGATCCAGTGGTCCCAGTGTGGGCTCTGGAGCCTGACAGCCTTGGTTCTCCGTCCAGCTCTCCCACTGCTACGGACTTCCTCCAGCTGTTGACCTCGGCCGGGTTTCCCCACCTATAGAACAACAACACTGATAACCGCTGATCTGGACGTTCCTTCTCCGTGCTGGACATGGATCCCAAACTTCCTCTTGCACGGATACATTTCATGGGACCACAGACTCCCACTCTCAAGGGTGATCAGGAGGAATAAATGAGAGCATGAGTATGGCACCCAAAGCCCCACCGGGCGCAGAGTAAGTGCTCGATGACTGCCAGCTCTGAGAAGCCGGCCACGCCTTGAGCACTGGGGCCCCTTGTCTTGGCTCACCGCTAGGTCTTCACAGCACAGGCACAGGGAAGACGCTCGGTCAACCCTGGTGGGAGAACCCAAGTCCGGGCTGTGCGGATGCCCTCGGGCCCCTGGAGGAGAGCAGCTGAGTCACCAGGAGCCCCCAAGGCGGGCCCTTCCGAGTCCCAGGACGTCTGGGACACAGCACTGCTGCTGCGGCCACCTCTACTGCTCGTTCTGGAGGCCCCCGGGGCCTGCTGATCCTCCAGGAGGCCGTGGGCCACCGGGCTCGGCTGGCGGGCTCGGCTGGCAGGCCCGGAGCGCCCTCGCCAGGCGGGACGCCGCCGCGGCCTCCCTCTCGGTGCCCTTCCAGTCTCTCAGCGACTCCCTCAGCCACTCCGTGGGGCTGTGGGGATAGTGCCCTGTGATGGCATCGATCGTGGCGTCACACACTTTTCAGGTGCGGGGCTGGTCTTCTCCAGGCGTACCCCACATTATCACCCGTGCTGTCAAATGCGGCGCGCAGGTCTCACCCCTCCGGCGGGGCCCCGGCGTCCTGCAGGCCCCGCCGCAGCAGCAGCCCTGGGTGCGCCGGGCCCAGCGCCTTCCGCTCGAGCAGCACGGAGCAGAGGGCCAGGCCGCCCGGCACGCGCTCCAGCTTCCTCTCGCCCACGCGGCCCTGGCGCAGCAACTTGAGCTCGGTCAGCTCGCCACTGGGCCGGCCGGCCCACGCCGCGGACAGCAGCGCCAAGAGCGGGGGGGGGGGGGGGGTCAGCCTGCCGCCGGCTGCCCCCCCTCCCCTGTGCTGCAGCCATGAAAGAGTATTTTTTACATTTAAATTCACTTAATTAACATATAGTGTATCATGAGTTTCATAGGGACAGTTCAGTGATTCATCATTTGCGTAGAACAGGGCTCATTCCATCCCGTGCCCTCCTCAATGCCCATCCCCCAGTTACCCCATTCCCCCCCATCTCCCCTCTAGCAACCCTCAGTTTGTTTCCTATGGTCAAGAGTATTGTTAAATATAAAGGATTTTCACACACAAAAATGGGACATTTTCCTGAAGCATCAAAGACACAAATGATACAAGTAATTTTTTCCATGTTGCAGGTCTTCTATGACTCACCTCTAAGGTGTCCCCATCCGTGTCCCCCTCCAGCTCCACTGTACTGCCCACTGAGTTGCTTATCATCTCTTTAACCAAAGAGCAAAACCTAGAACAGCAAATGTCACAAAGATGCTAATTATCATCACTCATGTTCCCTACATTTAACTTAGCCTTATTATACTAAACCGTGATTAAATATACCCCAAGTTTCTACAAGTTCATGGAACAATCAATCTACTCCTTGATTTGACATAGCACTTTAATGGTTACCTCATCTAGTTCAAATACTCATGTGATGCTTGAATCTCCTCTATACAGTAGCCCCACCCACTGGTTGGTCAACTGAGGCTTGAACATCTCCAGAGACAGAGAACTCATTACCTCACAAGGTTGCTCTTTCTGTGGACAACCTGACGAGAAATGCTTTATTATATCAAACTAAGGCTTCATTCACGTGGGTCCCATCCATGGACTGCTTAGAATTAATCCCTCTTCTACGGAACAGCCCATTAGAAATGTAATTTTATTAAACCCTGTAAATCTTTCCTCCTTTTTCCTTCAATGTTTCCTCCAGGACTTGTTTTTAAGTCACTCCACTAAAAGGTCATTGTTGAAAGGTGTCGCCTTATTATTCTTCAAGTCTGGCCCTACAACCGGTGTTCCAGAGGTGATCTCATCGGTGCTAAGGAGAGTGGGACCCCCACCTCTCAAGCTGTAGACACTCTCGTGCTTAGTGCAAAATAAGGTCTTGTGGAAGGAGGGGGTGGGGAGGAAATGTAGAAGGTGGCCTCGTCATTCCGTTGATACAGATCAAGCTTACTATCAAACTGTTACCCACAGGTCTTTCTCACAGATGCTGCTGGGCTACATCAGCCACTTCCTAGACTCGTGTAGTTGTTTTACATACAAGCGATTTGATTCGCAAAAAAATTTTTTTTAAAGATTTTATTTATTTATTTAATTGACACACACACACACACACACACACACACACACACAGACAGACAGCGAGAGAGGGAACACAAGCAGGGGAAGTGGGAGTGGGAGAAGCAGGCTTCCCGCCGAGCAGGGAGCCCGATGCGGGGCTCGATCCCAGGACCCTGGGATCATGACCTGAGCCGAAGGCAGTCGCTTAACCAACTGAGCCACCCAGGCGCCCCATGACTCGCAAAAGTTTTAGTCAGTATTGTCCTGCAAGATGGCAGGGAAGAATACTGCGCACTTGAAGATAATTCCCACAAAACGTTAAAATGTTCTTTTCTGTAAGTAATCCATTCTACCTTTGCTTCTTTTCATGTTTGAAAGCTGCAAAACACAACAGTCAGGATTCTTAAGAGACGTGTGGTATGAACTTAGCAGAATAACTAAAATTTACAGGACATTATCACTCATTGTTAAAAATGTGGAGCAAGTGGAATTCTCATACGCTACTGGTGGAAGTGGAAAGTGATGCAGCCACTTTGGAAAACTACTGGCGGAGTTAAGCAAAGGCGAACAGAGAGCTGCCCCCTATCGCAGTAACCCCACATTCTAGGTGTATACACAACAGAAATCAACGTGCATGCTCACCAAAAGGCATGTACAAGAATGTGCACAGTTTTATTCCAAATAGCCCCAAACTGGAAACAACCCAAATGTTCACCAACAGAGCAGACACACTGCTATACATCCACACAATGGAACATGACACAGCAATAAAAAGGATGAGCTGATACATATATATCATGGCTAAATCTAATGGATATTATTTTAAGAAATGTGAGTGAGAAAACAAAGAGTACATACTTCAGGATTCTATTTATTTGAAGGTCAAGAACAGGCAAAGTTGACCACTGGTGATAGAAATCAAAATAGTTAGCACTGCAGGGGGGGGGAATGCCTGGAAAGGGGCATGAGGCACCTGCTGGGGTGGTGATAAACCTAAGTGCACTTTACACACTTCACTTGTATGTATGTTACACCTCAATTAAAAAATTATTTAGGTGTATGACAAAAAAAAGGCATTGAGGACTGAGGGAGGGTCAGAAAGGTCAACTTGGTAGTGAAGGGATATTCTGCCTCATCTTTGGCAGCAGTTTTTGTAAGTTGAAGACTGTGATCCATGGGTCCCCTAGTCTGATATTCAGTCCGATTTCCAAATATGATGTAATAAGTGCCTGAGACATGCTGAATTAAAACGTTCTCAAACCACATGATACAAACACTGAACAAACTAGTAGTAAAGAGCACTTCCTCAACCTGATAAAGGCCATCTATGAAAACCTGCTGGCAACATCATGCTTCCTGATAAAAGACTGACTGGATGCTTTCCCCCTAAGATCAGGAACAAGACACAACGTCCTGCTCTTAACACTGTACTGGAGAGCCTAGTCAGACAGGTAGGTAAGAAAAAGAAATAAAGACATCTACACTGGAAAGGAAGCACTCTAATTACCTATGTCGGCAGCAGACATAATCTTGTATACAGAAAATCTTAAGGAATTCAATAACAAGTACGAGAAGCGGGGCTCCTGGCTGGCTCAGTTGGCAGTGTGTGTGACTCTTGATCTCAGGGTCATGAGTTTGAGCCCCACATTGGGTGGAGAGTTTACTTTAAAAACATAATCTTAAAATACTAGTAAAAAGTATTAGAATAAATGAATTCAGCAAGATTGCAGGATACTAAATATATAAAAATCAAGCGTATTTCTATATACTAGCCATGAACACTCTGAAAATGAAATTAAGAAAACTCTATTTATAATAGCATAAAAAAATACCTAGGTCTATGTTTAAAACAAAAGAAGTATGACACTTGTACTCTGAACCTGCAAAAAACTGTTGTAAGAAATTAAAGAAGACCTAAACAAATGGACAGCCGTGCTCTGGGATCGAAGGTTTACTATGGTTAGAATGACACTGCTCCAATTGGTCTACATCTCCACTGCAATCCCTGTCAAAATCATAGCTGCCTTTTTTGGAGAAACTGACCGATTCTAAAATTCACATGGAAATGCAAGGAGCCACACTAACCAAAGCAATTATTAAAAGCAAGAACAACGTTGGGAGGACTCACATTTCCTGATTTCCTAACTTACTATGAAGCTACAGTAAGAAAGAAAAATGTGGTACTGGTGTAAGGACAGACATACAGAGCAAGGGAGCAGAAGTATAAGTCCGGAAATAGACTCTTACATTTATGGTCAACCGAGTTTCTAAGAGTGCCAAGACCATTTAGTAGGAGAAAGAAGAGTCTTTTCAACAAACAGGCTGGATCGACCACATATCCACATGCAAAAGAATGAAGCTGGACGCCTACTTCACACCATATACAAAAATGACCTCAAAATCAACCAGAGAGGGGCGCCTGGGTGGCTCAGTTGTTAAGCATCTGCCTTCGGCTCAGGTCATGATCCCAAGTCCTGGGATCAAGCCCTACATCGGGGTCCCTGCTCTTCGGGAAGCCTGCTTCTCCCTCTCCCACTCCCCCTGCTTGTGTTCCCTCTCTCGCTGTGTCTCTCTCTGTCAAATAAATAAATTAAAAAAAAAAAAAATCAACCAGAGACCTAAATCTAAGAGCTAAAACTCTAACAAGAAAACAAACACCATACAGAACCTTGGGTCAGGCAACACCTTCTTAGGTGACCCCCAAAACACAAATGACCAAAGAAAAAACAAATTGAACTGCATCAAAATGTAAAGCTTATGTACCGCGGAGGGCCCCATCGACAGTGACAAACCATCCACAGAATGGGGGCGGGGGAAGTTGTATGCAAATCACACATCTGATCAAGCGCTTGTATCCAGAATATATTAAGGATTCTCAAAACCATTAACAGAAATACAAATAACCCAATTATAAATGGGCAGTTTGGAGAAGACTGGCAAACACCACCTTCACCAGGTGAGCCAAGTTAATTTCACCAGGCACGAGACAAAGATGCCATACGGATCCTGACGTGGCGCATGAGGACAGGACATCACTTCTGTGCTGTTCCTTCCCGAAATGCATGGCGCTAATGTAATCAGGAGGAAACAGCAAACAAACCCCAACTGACAGCCTACACAACTTCAACTGCCTGTGCTCTTTGAAAGCATTGAGTCAAGACAGACAAAGCAGCACTGATGAAGATAAACGGGGACCACACACATATGACCATTAAATGTAACACATGATCCTGGACTGGATGGCGGGGCAGAGAAAAAAATCTTGTGTTTTGCTGTAAAGGACATTAGTTGGACAGTAAGTCAAATGTGGATAAGGTCTCTAGATTACAGAGCCTTATCAGTCTTAATTTCCTAATTAGATAACTGTGCTGTGATTATGTAAGTGAATGTTGTTTTTAGGAAATATGTACTCAAGTAGTGAGAGGTAATGAAGCATTATGTCTACAACTCACTCCTCAGGAGACCAGGACAAAAATAATCATATGCATATGGAGTGAAGGTAAATCACGTGTGGTGAAGGGTTAACACTGGGGAATTCTGGGTGAAACATGTATGGACATTCTTTGTACTGTTTTTCTCCAATTTTTATTAAAAAAATTTTTTTTTAAATTTTAAGTAGGCTCCACACCCATTGTGGGGCTTAAACTCAAAACCTTGAGATCAAGAGTTGCATGCTCTACTGACTGAGCCAGCCAGGCGCCCCTCTGAAACTTTCTTGTAGCTCTGAATATTTTCCAAAATAAAAGGTTAAAAAAATTCTTTTAATTGGGTGAAGGATTTGAGCAGATAGTTCTCCAAAGAAGATATATAAATGGCCAGTAAACTCATGAAAAGATGCTCAGTATCATCAGTCATTAGGGAAATGCAGATCAAAACCACAATCAGATCCTACCTGATGCCCACTAGGATGGCTAGAAGCACAAGGACACACAGTAACGCATGCAGCAAGGACAGGGAGAAGTTAGAACCTTCGTACACTGCTGAGGACGATGTCAAACTGGACCACAGTCTGGCAGTTCCTCAAAGGTTAAACACAGAGTTACCTAAGACCCAGTAATTATCTCCAAGAGAAATGTAAACACAGGGCCACACAAAAACTGGCACGTGAACATTCTAGTAGCATTATTCATAATAGCCAACAAATGGAACCAACCCAGATGCCTTTCAACTGAATAGATAAATCAAACATGTCCGTACAATGGAAGAGTGAGGAGCCACAACAAGAACAAAGTACTGATACAGCTACAGCACAGGTGGCCTTGAGAACATTATAATAACTAAAAAATGTCACACACAAAAGACCACATACGGTGTGATTCCATTTATATGAAACGTCAAGAACAGGCAAATCCAGAGAGACAGAGAGTAGATTAGTTTTTGCACAAGGCTGGGATGGGAGGATTAGGTTGAGGGAAAATGGGGAGTAACTGGTAATGGACACTGGGCTTCTTTTGGGAGTCATAAAAATATTCTAAAGTTAGATTGTGGTGATGGTTGCAAAACCATGAATATACTAAAAAAGATTGAATCGTACACTCTAAATGGGTGGACTGCATGGTATGTGAATTACCCCTCAGTGAAGCTGTAAAAGTAACTTTCTATAAGTTAAAATTTCAGGAAAGGCAGCATATCAAATAAATATTCTTCCCAACAAAGACCCTTTAAAATTGATTTGCCATGGGAGCGCCTGGGTTGCTCAGTCGTTAAGCGTCTGCCTTCGGCTCAGGTCATGATCCCAGGGTCCTGGGATCGAGTCCCACATCGGGCTCCCTGCTCGGCGGGAAGCTGGCTTCTCCCTCTCCCACTCCCCCTGTTTGTGTTCCCTCTCTCTGTCAGAATAAATAAATAAAATCTTTAAAGAAAAATTGATTTGGGGCGCCTGGGTGGCTCAGTTGGTTAAGCGACTGCCTTCGGCTCGGGTCATGATCCTGGAGTCCCAGGATCGAGTCCCGCATCGGGCTCCCTGCTCAGCAGGGAGTCTGCTTCTCCCTCTGACCCTCCCCCCTCTCATGTGCTCTCTCTCTCTCTTTCAAATAAATAAATAAAATCTTTAAAAAAAAAAAAATTGATTTGCCATAATTACATCACAACCCCCTGAATCAGCTGTAACTCACCTATTACACTGGTCTTCGGTAGAAAAGTAGATTTGAAAGTCATCGGAATTATCATGGACATAAAGAAAACAACACCGCTCATCAAACTTGGATATGCTGTAAAATTGGAAAAACATAAGGCAGCTTATATGTAAGTTATGATGTCACTTATACATTTTTGAGAAAAATCTAGTCCTAGATTTTCTTCCATTTTACAAATTTGAAAGATTCATTAATGTTTTAATCACTACTCCCCAAATTTGACTTCTATTTCTCTACAAAATTTAAATAGCAGGGACATTTATCTTGCGTATGTTTGAGTTTGTATCCATCAAACGACTTTCATTTGTATGGAGAACTTACCATGGGTACAGCACCTAGCAAAGCCTAGAGCAGCAAGAAAGGGAAATCAATATGGTCTCTGTCCTCAAGAATTTATAATTTCACACACAAGACAGGAAGCTTATTTGTGAAATAATGTATTATGGTACCTAAGGAATTTCAAGACTTGAAAAATATCAGGACACACTATTTGGGGCCACACAAAGGAGGTAGAAATACACATGGCATCTTAGCTCAAGAAAGGCCTTTACAGGTTATCTGGTCCATTTCCCTCTAAGGTCGGGATCCAACTCTACAGCACCTCAGTCAATATTCCGCTTTCCTGGACATACCCAGAGACAGAAAATCACCATACTCCATTTGCTGATGGATTTTACTGCTCGAAAGTTCTTTACCTACACTGGGCCAAGCCTACATGATGGCCCTCATTTTGCCAAGTGGCACTACGGAAAAGCCTAAATTCTCTTCAAACAAATGATGCCACTTTATCTTCCCCTAAGTCATCTCTCCCTGAGATCCATAGCTTCTTTAGCCATTCTTCATATGTCAGGGATTACATGACAAATACTTAGTTGAAAGAGCAACAGGGTGATTTAAAAATAATGAAAACTAGGTTGTACATAAGTTTTGGAAACAAATTTGTAAAGAAACTATCACGGTTATTTGGGTAGCACTTTGTTCAACATGTGCTCTTTACAGCACATTGGTTCCAGGGTCTGATTCATCCCAGGTCCTTTGCATGTCCCTGTTGATGGCTGAATGGCAGCAAGAGGTAGCTCTATGAGAAGGCACAAACAAAAGGTTCTTGACTACATGTTCTCATACCACTTAGTTTCTGGAGTATTCAGTTTTTGAAAATGTTCAACACTGAATTATATTTTTGCATCAGTATTACTCAAATACACTACTGTTCTTAAATTATTTCCCTCCCTTTAAAGTGACAAAAATATTATTCTAATCTAAACAGTGCTGTGTCTAGAACGGGATCATACCATGTCTGGAGGTAAGAGGGGATTCAACAGTGGCCTGTGGTCTTACAATCAGATAAAGAACATACAGTTCTAATCCAAGCCCTTCATTTAATGGAAACTATGAACAGAGTCCTGGAGAGGCTAAGCGATTTTGTCAAGGTTAAACAGTGAAAGAGGGATTACAATTCACATCTGCTTCAGAGCTGCTCCTGCTGTTGGATGTGCTGGCAGGGTGAGGCTCAAAGTGTAGCCACAAGGGTCGCCAAATGGTCACCACCCCTGATCCAAAGACCAAGCACCACAGCTCTCCTTGGACTACACCCCCTACTCCCCAAATGAGAACAATGCCCTTGGCTCCATTATTGTACTCAGGAGACCCCAACCGAGTGTCATTACCAAGTAATTCCTTCTGTTACTGGGATTCTGGGGTTCCTTGAGCACTTGAACATCCATGGTTCAAAGAAGAAACGCTTTCTCTTTCTACAGATCTAACTTCATTTTTTTAAAAAAAGTTTGAGACAAGAGAGTTTAGTCTATTGGATACCAAAAAAAGCTTCTCTGTTACAACAAGCCAAGAAGCCCTTATTAGCAGCACATGAACAAGCTGAGGATTCTGATAAAAATGAGAATATCACATCTTATAAATAAGTGGAAACATTAAAGTAAAACGCTGTCATCATTATTTGTATTAAAACAATAATTCCATTTTCCCTTATGTTCTTACCTTATTCCCCTAATGGAAGAAGCTGTAAAATTCCATTCATGAATTTGTTTCTGCAGGTTTTAAAAACAGAAGTCAGTAGAGCTTGATTTTTTCCATGCAAAAAAATAACTTTTGGTTTCACTCTCTGGTCAGTCGCTTCTGCTATTTTACTTTCAAGAGAGATTTAGGTGTTAGAGCAATATATTTTATATAACTTGGAAGACCAGAAACGTTTTCTCATGTATTACAAAAATTCATTTGTATCTCTAATCCAGTTTAGAGCGAATGATCTAAAGTTGAAACAGAAAAAGCACGGAATAAGTACACACTGAATGGACTTTCATCTTCTGTCAACATATCAGGAAAACTCTAAAATGAGTTTGAGAACAGCCCACCTGAGTGACCTGTGAAAATATTTGCAGAAGGAAAAATGTGGCAGCCACCAATCAGTGTTCTCCAATCTTTCTTTTTTTTCCCTGGGCACACAGCCGAGAATACATTTCCCAGCCTCCCCTGGAGGGTGGGGCCCCGCGATGGAATTTTGACCAATGGGATTTAAGGAGGAATGATGTGCACCATCTGTGGGCGTGGTTCATAATAACCTCCCCAGCGATCCTTTATTCCACTACAAGAGGGAATGTGGACCCTACTGCAAGTTTATGACACAAGGCATAAACTTTTATCATGTTAAGACATTGATATTTAGGTGCTATTTGTTTTAGCAGATAGCTTGCCATAACTAACACAAAGACTAACCTGGATTTCATTTTGTACAAGGTGCATTTTTAAAAATAACTCTGGGGGCACCTGAGTGGCTCAGTCGTTAAGCGTCTGTCTTCGGCTCAGGTCACGATCCCAGGGTCCTGGGATCGAGCCCCACATCGGGCTCCCTGCTCAGCGGGAAGCCTGCTTCTCCCTCTCCCACTCCCTCTGCTTGTGTTCCCTATTTCACTGTGTCGCTCTCTGTCAAATAAATAAATAAATAAAATCTTAAAAAAAACTCTGGGGGCACCTGGATGGCTCAGATGGTTAAGCATCTGCCTTCAGCTCAGGTCATGATCCCAGAGTCCTGGGATCGAGCCCCACATCGGGATCCCTGCTGAGCAGGGAGCCTGCTTCTCCCTCTCCCTCTGCGTACCCCTCCCCCTGCCTGTACGCTCTCTCTCTCTCTCCCTGTCAAATAAATAAAATCCTTAAAAAAAAAAAAAAAACCTCTGTTCCCTCCCTCCACCACCACTGCCCGCACTTAATAAACATTGCACAAAGCTAAGCCTCAGAACAGAGATCTGAAATCTGTTCCAGAAGAGCCAAGGCTACAATACCAATACATCGCAGCAACAGAAAATCATTTAAAATAAGAAAGCACATATGGTTGGCCTGAAAAATGGCATAAATGACCAGCTAAGCCCCCCAGAGAAGTGTGAGAGCCAGAAGACTGAGCATATGGCTTAGGAGAATAGCCACGAGCAGCTGGGTGACAAGTTTCCTGCCTTCCTGGAGGAACAACAACATGAACACCTGGGAGGATGGCCCTCAATGGGAGAAAATTCATTCATCCGTGTCAATTAAGCACCTACTATGTGCCAGGCAAGGTACCAGCACGGAGGATGTAGCAGAGAACAAAGCCTCTGCCTTCATGGGGCTTACATTCGAGAAGAGAGGAGCAACTAATTAAGTGGTAACTTAACATCATGACAGAGGACAAAAAGCAATACAAAGCCAGAGAGCACTGGGAAGGGCATTAAGGTGGGGCGGCGGTCATGGCATTAGGCTGGATGCCCCAGGAAGGGGTCTCTGATGACTTCTCAGCAGAATGTTAAAGCAGGTGAAGGAGTGAGCTGTCCAGACACATGGGAGGGACAACAGCCCCAGGCAGACAGGAAAAATCCTGTCCCCAGGGCATGTCTGGGAACCGGCAAAGGGGAGTGGGAAAGAGGTTGGAGAGCTCATGAGGAAGATCACACAGGGCCTCGGAGACCATCATCATCTCCTCTTCTACTCTGAAGAAGAGGAGAACCCTTGAGGGCCCTGAAAGATGAAAGTATATGCCAAAGTGAAAGCCACCACCTTGGACCCAACCGTGTAGAAAGACTGAGCGTATTTTAGAGGACTTGTGTTCAAAGTCACTGGAAGGCGGCAGTCGTGGAGAGCAGGAACCTGCTTTTGGATTCGGGTACAGAAATATGAACCAGGGCAATTTCGAGAGCACCTTGTCCAACCCACCTACAGGCAAGAAGTTTGCATGTACATAAAAAGGCCAGCCACAGGAGTTTTCAAAGTATTCTCAGATGGAAGGTTTACTGTAGGGTAGCTTTAGGGAACTTCTTGAGTTGGGAGGAAGATATGCGGGCTAAAAGGTAAACAACACGGACTCCCCTCTTTCCCTTTATATCATAGTCAATGGGCATTTGGGGGGTACCTGCTTTGTAGATACTATGGATATAAAAAGCTACAAGTCATACTCGGGCTTGCAGAGCACTTGGGGAGACATTCTCAAAAAGTGATCCAAGAGCAATGGGAAATACTGCGCATACTATACAGGGAAGAAGGTAGCCTACATCCCGTGAAAGGGGTGGGAGGGTGGTTAGAGACGCCTCCGCAGAAGTTAGGGCTCGGATGACTGGAAGAAGGAATTGCAGGGGAGTAAGGAGGACAGAAGAGCACACAGGAGCCCCTGCAGGGCCAGCTCAGGGGACAAGGAGAAGACGGGATTACACAAGGGCTTGACACTCAGTAAGAGTCAGTTTTAATCTGGAAAGCCACGGGATTCAGTCATGGTTTGGGGGAGTATCAAGAGGGCCAGTACAGGTGTTTTAAAATTATTAAACTTCTGACTTGAAGTATACCGTATGTTCAGAAAAGGGCACAGTGATCATCGAAGTAAATTTCTACAAAATGAAGACTCGCTGTAACCAGCATCTAAATCAAGAGACAGAACATGAACAGCAGCCCAGAAGCTTCCCTCAGAATTGCCCCCCACCATGCCCAGTCATCCAAGGGTGGAAACAGCAACCGCTATTCTGACTTCACCACCACCGAGAGTTTTGCCTGTTCTGCAAGAATATGTAAATGAAATCGTGAAGTCCACACACTCTTGCATCTGCACGTGGGGTTTTTCGTGAAACATCTGGTGGTGGAAGTCAGGGCTGGCCTCATGGCTTCTGATCTGGTGTCCTGGTGGGTCAACGGACCCAGATTCCTCCATCGTCAACGCGGTGGCTGCTCTCCTCCCATGTTAGGCAGCGACCTCACCCTTTCTGAGGGGGGCTATTTCACCACATCTAAATCATGAGGAGGAAACGGACTCAAGACTCTAGCTGTTCACGTCAGGGTCAGAAGCCCCCAGTAGGAGTGCACAAGCAGCAGAGCCAGGGTGGGCTGCGGAGAAAGGGGCCAGGAAGCCGGAGGCGGGGCCACACCTGCAGGGTCCCCGGGGCGCCGACTTAGCATCTGCCCTCCAGGTCCCAGAGTGCGCGCCTCTGGGGAGGAATCCTGGGCGTCCGTGACAATTCTGTAGACTTTTTATGTGCTTGTCCCATTGCTAACATAAGCGTAAAAGGCAACAACGACAGAGCTTTCCCCCACAAGCAGCCCCACCTGTGCGGCTGGCGTCGGCAGCTACGCTATGCCTGTTGGCAACTCTGGGGCACAGGAGTCGCTGAGCGAGCAAGGCTGTGTCTGACCCTGCTCTGTGCAGTCTACTTGCACTGTTGTGCTGGGGGCCACTGGTGCCAGCTGAAGAAGGCCAACTGTGCCCATCTCCTCCTAACTGCACATCCAGGCACGCGCTGGAGGTTGCCTGAAACTGGTCACGGTGGGAGCAGTTATACCACAGAAAGCAGCAAACGCTACAAAGTCCACGCTCTGCTCCCATGTCCCCGTGCCACGAGTTAAGCGTTGACCAGAAGTTTCTGAATCCTTGCCTAACAAACCAAAACTTCATCTCCTCCTACAGCAGTGCTGCACGTAAGTGAACACGCGCATGCGTGTGATCTGCCCACCCCCCCCCCCAGCCTCAGCCCACCAGGAAAAAATGCAACACTGTGTAGAGAAATGTCATCTCACTCCAGGCAAATCTGCTTGCTTTCACGATCTGCAGAATTTCAAAAATGTAAATGAAGGCAAAAGCAAAAGCTTCCTCTCACAGCAAAAAAGGCAATTTATATTTCCCTCAGACGTTTGTTCTGACAACTATGAGCACTTGTGCAAAACATTTCATCAGTCAAGGAAAACTAGCATTTGCTGCTTGTATCGTTCTTTTCCATTTCTTATTACAGACTACATACAAAGTAAAACATTTACAACTAGGGAGATAGTGTAGGTACCCATGGGAATGCCTTTTAAGGGCCAGCAACAATCACAGGGGTCAATAAAATGGGCAACGTTTGTAGAATTCCATGAGACCAAAACCATTTGGCTCTAAAAGTCTCAAGAGTCATCTGAGCAGGGTTAGTTTCTTTCTCCAAGTACTTGTCAAAACATGAGGTGTTGGGCGCCTGGGTGGCTCAGTTGGTTAAGCGACTGCCTTCAGCTCAGGTCATGATCCTGGAGTCCTGGGATCGAGTCCCACATCAGGCTCCCTGCTCGGCAGGGAGTCTGCTTCTCCCTCTGACCCTCTCATGCTCTCTCTGTCTCATTCTCTCTCTCAAATAAATAAATAAAATCTTAAAAAAAAAAAAAAAAAAGTTTCTTTAAAAAAAAAAAAAAAAAAAAACATGAGGTGTTGTGTATCTACATCGATGGAATAGTGAGGTTACAGATCAGAATTTTGAAAATCCTCTTGCATCACAGTGGCATCAAAGGGGAGTGTCTGCTGATGTTCTCCTCCTTGGCCATGCTGGTTACTTAGGTGTGTTCCCGTGACAGACATCCATCGAATTGTACATTGACGACTGATGGACTTTTCAGGGTGTATGTCATACTTCCATAAAAGGTTAAAAACAACTCAAGAGGCAAATTTAATAGAAAACCTATGCATTCTTCAAAGGAGATATATCTGTTTGAACACGTGTATATTTTATTATGGCTTTAATTTTTTTCTTTTGCACTCAAATATTTAAATTAATACACATAGTGCAGCAAAACAAAACGATAACAAAAAAAATGCCAAGCACACATTAGGGCAGCTCATCTTCACTAATGGCTGCTGACTCTGATGAGTAAGAAGGTTGGTCCTCTGTTAAATATTAGACAAAGTTCCTGCCTTACACTTATGCTGTGGACTGAATGTTTGTGTCTCTGCAAACCAGCTGTTGGAGGTGGGGCCTTGGGGAGGCAATTAGGTCATGAGGATGGAGCCCCCGGGATTAATGCCCTTATTAAAAGGGACACAAGGTGGGCGCCTGGGTGGCTCAGTTGATTAAGCGACTGCCTTCAGCTCAGGTCATGATCCTGGAGTCCCTGGATCAAGTCCCGCATCGGGCTCCCTGCTCGGCAGGGAGTCTGCTTCTCCCTCTGACCCTCCCCCCTCTCATGTGCTCTCTCTCATTCTCTCTCTCTCAAATAAATAAATAAAATCTTTAAAAAAAAAAAAAAAAAAAAAAAAAAAAAAAAGGGACACAAGGGAAACATCTCTCCACCATCTGAGGACACATGAGGAAGACAGCCTTCTGCGAGCTGGGAGGAGGGCCCTCACTAGAACCTGACCACGCTGGCAGCCCGCCCTTGGACTCCCAGCCTCCAGAACTGGGAGAAAGAAAGGTCTGTTGTTTAAGCCCCCAGTCTATGGTATTCTGTTACAGCAGCTCAAGTGGAGGAAGACAACTTGAGATTTCGTGCCTATTTTTTTTATATATACCTCTATTGAGATATAATAAAGACCTGCATAAATTTCACGTGCATAATTTGAGGAGTTTGGACATATTCAGACACTTATGGAATCATTACCACAATCAAGGTAATGGCCATATCCAACACCTCCCAAAGTGTCCTTGTGTCCTTTGGTTTTTGTTTTGTGCGTGTGGGGGGTAAGGACACATGAGATTAACTCTCTACAGATTACGAAACACACAATGCCATACTGTTAACTATGGGCGCCACGGTGCACAGCACACATCTGCAACTTGTTTAGGCAGCAGAAGTCACACTTCGTACCCGCTGCACAATGGGGGGGGGGGGGAGTTGCTGTGTCACGACTATTTCTGATAAGGAACTTCTTGCATGATTTTGGGCCTCTGCTTATTCTCTAATGTTATGTTTCATTTTTTGAAGATACTGTTTATTTTTACCTGATTAAGACATAATTGCTCACACTCTTATTTCCAGGGAAAAAAATCCTTCTTCGCCAGGTTAATGGCAGAAGCCTCCCCACACTCCATGAAAACATATGCAAAGCAAACAGACCTACCTAGTGAATGCACTTGTCAAAGGTACTAGATCTTTTATTACTAAAAATATGTTATTAAAGAAAGAAGCTGAAGAAGTACTTTAGACACACAGAGATCAAAAAAATAGTTACTACCACACCAGGCACAGCCCAGTGTTTCTGTGATCTCTTTAGTGGGCAATTAAAATGTTCCCTCTCCTGTATTATTGGTGTGAACATAAACTGGAGTGGTGCAAACCTGACAGGAGCTATCACATTTTATTTATTTTATCTTTAGTAGCTATCAAATTTTATTTTTTCTTTTTTAAAGATTTCTTTATCTTAGTGTGCGTCCAAGCATGCACACGCATGAGTAGGGGGAGGGGCAGGGGGAGAGGAAGAGAGAGAATCCCAAGCAGACTCCCTGCTGAGTGTGGAGCCCGATCCCAAGACCCCCGAGATCACAACCTGAGCCGAAACCAAGAGTTGGATGTTCAACTGACTGAGACACCCAGGCGCCCTGTAGCTATCAAATTTTAAACAAAAGTAGTCTTAAATCCAGTAGTTCCATTTCTGGGAATCTCTGTTCCTGAAACAACATACAGGAGCATGTCGGGTGTAACCACCAGGATGTGCACCAACATATCTACCACTAGATAGAGTGCACAGGTGAGACTGAAATGTTCACTGCAGGCAGGTGGGAAAATAAATTTTGCTTCATCCCTACTTGGAAATGTACCACCATGATACAGGAATACTACATTTAAAAACATCAGGTGGGGGCGCCTGGGTGGCTCAGTCGGTTAAGCGTCTGCTTTCAGCTCAGGTCATGATCCCAGCGTCCTGGGATCGAGCCCCGCATCGGGCTCCTTCCTCAGCCGGGAGCCTGCTTCTCCCTCTCCCTCTGCCTGCTGCTCTGCCTACTTATGTTCTCTATCTTTGTCAAATAAATAAAATCTTTTTTTAAAAAAATCAGGTGGATCACTGTGTGCTATTTGAAAAACTGTCTATGATGTATGAATCAATTTAAAAAGTTGCAAAATAATATATACTTATGATCACACTTTAATGAAAATGCCTCTCTCTCTACACACACACACACAATGTATGCACTCATACACACACTTACACATACATAAGGGAGTTTAGAGAATGGTAAAGATGGATATGCACCCAAGTCACTGGGGAGGGGAGCGGGGGCGAGGTTTGGGGGATTTGGTGGGACTTTCCTGTTACTCCTTATCCACTTCCTCATGGTTTAACTTTTTTCAACAAGCCTGTATTCATTCACATAAATATACACACATTCGTACAGACACACCCACACACAAATATATAACATAAACACTGTGCTTTCAAGTCCCACAACAGACTCTCCGATCTGAACACTGAATTTCTGATTAAACAGCAGAGAACAGAGAGAGAGCTGTGCCTGATTTTTTTCTTACCATTTCGGTGGGTGAGACATGCCACAGAGAAACCGTCTTCTCCTCAGCTTCACTGTTTATAGACACGTATGAAGGCTGGTAGACTTTGGTTGGTTCTATCACCAGCACCTAAAAGAACAGATTTCTGTGACGTACAGGAATAAACCAGACAGGTTACTCTGCCCAATGAGCAAGTGGGAAGCGCTATAGTGCACAAATACCTGAGCACCTACTGTGTGCCTACAATGCCCCAGGGCCTGTGGATACCGCAGTCAGGACAGAAGTCCCCTCCCTCCAGGCGGGTCCATGCTCTGATGGGGCAGACAAGAAACACACACATATGGGATATGGAATATGGTCCCCTATGCAGCTCTGAAACAAGTACTACAGAATAAAGGTGTGTGTGTGTGTGTGGGGGGGTCACTTTAGACAGGGTGGCCCAGAAAGGCCTGCCCAAGAAGGTGACAGAGAAGAAACAGGGAGGCTACAGTTTTTGAGAGAAATGAAGCAAACTGGATGATCTGCAGGTAGGTACTCAAGTCTATAGAAAATACAAGGGGATGAAAAGTGAGGTGACATTCCATCACTAATGTTTTATTGCTGGGGGAGAGGGAGGGAGGGAAGGGGAGAAAGGAGAGAAGGAGAGGGGAAGAGAATGAATGAATGAATTTCCAAAGCAAATAAAACAACATATTTAAGATCACTAAATCTGGGTAGACATTACACAAGTGTCTGTTCCATTATTTTTTTTTTTTAAGATTTTATTTATTTATTTGACAGAGAGAGACACAGCGAGAGAGGGAACACAAGCAGGGGGAGTGGGAGAGGGAGAAGCAGGCTTCCCACCGAGCAGGGAGCCTGATGCGAGGCTTGATCCCAGGACCCTGGGATCATGACCCGAGCTGAAGGCAGACGCTTAATGACTGAGCCACCCAGGTGCCCCTGTTCCATTATTTTTTGTACCTTTCAATAGGTTTGAAATATTTCATAATTAAAAGATTTTAAAACTTATTACCCAAGAACAAAATCATTATCATAAACATCTCAAACAACTTAATCACCATTAGAAGTTTAATGAAATTCCTCAACACGGCACGTTCACAAAACCTCATGGTTTTGTGATGAAATATGAAATATAATGATCTGAAGTTCAGTATCTAGGGTGCTTAGGTATCGTACTTATGACTCCTTATAAGATGGTCATAAAACTCAAACAAAAACTTAATGAAAAGTTAATAGTCACTTTGCTTTCCAATAATGTTTTAAAAATTAATTAGTGGCATTGGAGACAAACCGAAGCTCAACAGGGAACAGTGCTAAATTCCAAAATTTTGCTATTACTCTCGCAGTGATTTAGAACAGGGTTCCTCCACCTTGGCACCGCTGAGGTTTGGGGCTGGGTAATTCTGTGTTGGGGATGGGGCTGTCCTGTGCACTGTGGGATGTTTGGCAGCATCCCTGGCCTTCACCCCACTAGCCGCCAGGAGCAACACCTTCCTCGCAGTTGTGACAACCAAAAATGTCTCTAGATATTGCCAAATGTCCTCTGGGAGACAAAATGACTCAGTTGAGACCACTATCTTAGAGGTCACAGCCGACTTTTTCTAGTGAGTTGATCTATCACTGGCTGAGTCTACCTAAGACGGATGGGTATCCTAACATTTTCAATTACTCTAAGGTTTTCTACCTTTCAGCGTATTCAATAATTAGACAGCACCAACCCCCAGTTTCTTTTGTTCTACCTGAAAGAAATGGATTAAGCATAACTTACTGGAAATCTGAGTCCATTAGTAACTTCATTTGTTGCCTCAAAAATTATATCTAACCAGAAGTTAAGCCGTTCTTGCCTGGGTGAATGTTCAATAATAGGTTTCTTGAAGCGCTGAATTAATAACAAGTTCTGAACTAACGATCGAAGGTACCTGGAAAAATCACCAGCATCGATAAATCAGATCCAAGAAACGGAATTCCATTCTACTCCCTTTAAAAGAGGTTTCCCAAAAGCTTCATTTATTTAAATTCATATTGTGTAGTGAGTGATTCTTAATCCCTTGGCAGCCACATACTTAATTAAAAGAAACCCAAAGAGCGGGCAAAATAAGTTTGTCCAACAAAATCATACAACGTGGCTTTTTACCAACATTGGGCGAATGGTAATCAAAGTGTACACACTGGCAAGCATATGCTAATGGTCTTAAAAACAAAAGCATGCAGTTTGAAATTTAAAGCAATTCCAAAATGGCAAAATTTCAAACTCAGTCTTTTAAAATTTTTATTTTTTAATATTTTTTTAAATTAACCTTTTTTGAAGTAATTGTAGATTTACATAATAGTCATAAGAAACGATACAGAGAGATCTCGTGTACTCTTGGCCTGGTTGATACCAATGATGACAGCTCATACAATTCTAGAACAAGATCACAAGCAAGATATTGAAATGGATACAACTAAGATAGAAAATGTTTTCACTGTCACAAGGATCCCTCATGTTTCCCTTCTACAGCCACACTGCTTCCCTCCCATCTCTCTCCTCTCCTCCTTGACCCCTACCAATCCTCAATGTGAAACTCATTATGTATTTTTTTAATTAGATCTGACCAGGTAGAATTTGAAGTTATGAGGTCTTCAATCTCATCATATCTTTACTGTCTTCAAGCAAACTGAAGTGTTTGAAACACAGCTGTTAGGCAGTGGTGGTCACATGCTCTCTGCTAGTGAAGGGGGATGGTTGGGCTGAAAGCATCACAGTATTATTTCGTCCTTTGAGGATAAAGTCTGGAGCTGTCCTGGGAAGGCAGGTCAGCTAGACTCTGACTGACTTGCTTGGGTACTCTGCACTGAAGGAGTCACTCATTAGGCTTGGGTTGTCCCAACTCTTAACATTCCAGAGAAAGGTCCGGTCCTTGACTAGCTTTTGGGACATCACCTTTAAGGCCCTGGGATATCCAGCCTGGTAAGAATGCTTTTGTTTACCGGGGGCCTTGGGCCATGCCAGAAAGTTCGTGCTAACAACAGGTTGCATGGTGGGGGCCTTGGGCCATGCTGTATCAGTGTCATCTCCAGAGAGGCTGGGGACTCACTAAGGTCAACTATGCGGTTGCTCCATACCTCCCCAGAAAACCCTGGACACCAAGACTTGGTGAGCTTCCCCGGTTGTCAATACTTTGTGCATGTTGCCATACATCGCTGCGGGGAAAACTCAGCACGGTCTCTGTCACTCCACTGGGTGAGGACAGCTGGAAGCTGGTACCTTGTCTCTCCTGGACTCTGCCCTTTGTGCCTTTCGTCTTTGCTGATTTCAAGCTGTATACTTGTCTTATAATAAACCTTAACCATGCATACAACAGCTTTTCAGAGTTCTGTGAGTTCTTCTAGTCAATCAGGAACCTCAGGGCGGTCTTGGACCTACAATATTAGGTCCCAACAGTGTAAGTCAGTGTAGGTGCTGACGTAACGAGAATGTATTCAAGGCTCAGCTGTCACCTCCATGGAGTCAGCTCTGTCTGGCTCGGGTACAGCAGGGCACCCTAAAAGTAGAATTCTGGAAAAAGCAGCTGCTCCACGAGGGCTGGAGGCTCTGCCTGCCTCCTTGCTCACGAAGCCTCAGAAAGATTTCAAGAGGTTGATACGGTTTGGGGATCAAATTTAGGTCCTTCAGACTGGGAAGAAATGGGGTCCAACTAAAAATAACTGAAGAGGCTCTGACCCCTGGGAGTCCAGATTGGCCCACTGAGCTGGGAAAGAACAGGGGGCAGATGAACATGGGTCACTGAAAGTAAAAAGTATTAAGTTATGCACGTAATCCAAATGCATTTTAGACAAAAAAGAAAAACAGAGATGAGGGGGAAAAAAGATTAAAAACTTCTCCTAAGGCTACCTCCCTGAGATAAGCACTGTCAATATTTTGGAAAAAATTCGTTGATTACTTACACAGGTATCGAATGAGCATCTATTCTGAGACTACAGGAAGCAATGACAGACTGACAACTCTCATGGAGCTTCATGCCTACTGGCAAGTCAGCTGTTGCCCACCCCTCAGAGACCTTGCCCAGAGTCACATACCGAACAGATTTTTCATCAAAAGGAGTCCACAGAGAAGAGTGGTTCTCAAAGCATGGTTTCCCAGACCAGCAGCGTTAGCTTGTCATCTGTAGGTGCAATTCCCCAGGCCCCACCTTAGACCCTTGGAACCAGATATCATAGGGGTGGGGCCCAGCAATCTGTGTTTTAATCAATATAGCTGATTCGGATACATGCCAACGTTTGGGAAGCACTGACAGAGAACACTATACCCTGCCATTGGCTCTTCTTATTCCGGGACAGACCATGAACACACATCCATGTCGCCCAGTGTTCTTTGTGGCACATTTTAATGGCTCCATAATGGGCTAACCTGGGGCCAGTGCTGTGGCACCACTTTCTTGACCATATCTTGGTCTTTTATTTTAGTTCCAGTTTCCATTTGTGATGCATGCCACTTTCTTGGTGTGCTTTCAGCTTTACTACCTGCTTTCTGACAAATACATACTAGTACCAAAGAATGTTTTATTCTTGAGGACCGAGAGGACCTGAAGAAATTTTTTTAAGATTTTATTTATTTATTTGACAGAGAGAGAGACAGCGAGAGAGGGAACACAAGCAGGGGGAGTGGGAGAGGGAGAAGCAGGCTTCCCGCTGAGCAGGGAGCCTGATGCGGAGCTCGATCCAGGACCCTGGGATCATGACCAGAGTCGAAGGCAGATGCTTAATGACTGAGCCACCCAGGCACCCCAGACCTGAAGAAATTAATAAGATCACGAGTCTCATCTTGGAGATCGAGCACATAGGGGCATATTCTGTACATGTATGTGCTCGTCTGTCTGTCCTTCCCTCCTGTCCCATAAACCCAAGTGAGCCTGCAGAGCTGTTCTTGCTGCTGTAACTTTGCGTTAATGAAGGAGTCAGAAGGAGAAACACAGCAATTGATATTTCTTTTGCAATTATAGCTCTTCTCCCTTCAGAACAAAGTCAGATACTGAGAGAAGGAACACACACACACGTGTGACTCACCAGACTGGAGGTTTCAGTTTGAACAACCTCTCAGCTGCCTGGACGGCCTTCCCGACATCACTGGCCAACATGCTGACGTTGAAGAACTGACCCACATCCCAGTAATTGTTCATTTTCTCCAAGCTCCCTTTTCTTCCCAACAAACTGTTTAGCCGGACACCTGAAGAATTTGAATTTTAGATGAAGTTATGCAAAATCTTTCTAGCTTCTTTCCTATTATGCAAGCCTTTAGAGAGAGGAAAAAGCATGCACTTTATTTTGGCTACTGTCTCTGGAGTGCGATCAGAGAGTAACTGTTCCTTTTGAAATAAAATGCTAGTTATTTGGAGATAATTTTTAATGCTGAATTTGGGTGACCAAAGCCTATCAGTATCCATGATCATAAATAGCTTTACCTATCTTCCTTAGTTCCATGGAAGTTTCAAATTGTTGTCCGGCAACTATCAGCAAAACTGCCAGGTTGATTCCTGAATAAAGAGATGACTGGAGCTCAAATCCTTTGCGGTACCTGTAATGACAGACCCGCCAGATTCTTATCATTATGGTAGAAGGAAAAAATGATAAATAATGGCACAAGCCGACCTTCTCATGAGCTCTTTCACCACCTATGGTTTTCCAGGCCCCCTCCCCCTTTACAAACAGCTACATCCAGCATTCAAATAGCTTCTTAAAAATGTTATCATCATAACACTAAGGAGTTAAAAAAATTTTCTTCATCAGGTTTATATTTTCATGAAAAACCATGATCACTGTATGAAAGGAGGACGTTAAAGTGCACAAAAGAAATGTAAAATCTTTTATAACCCTACCCACAAAAGGAGACCACAATTGGATGTCCAAATCTCATCTTAAAAGTGAGACTCCATTTGTACATGGAGCATTTTTTATTACAGAGCAATTCCATCAATTGTAGGCTATTACTCTGCAGGCTGTTTGTTTGCTTTTATCACAAAATGGAGTCAGTTTTCCCTGTAGGAAGCGGTGCTGACAGAACCCTGGCCCCAAGATTGCTCGGAGAGTCGTGGCATCAAGTGGGAGAAGGAGCAGGGATCTATTCCCCTGGGGTAAAGAACTCTATCCAAAACAGAGAATACCATTTTTATTCCATAAGTTTAAAGAGTGCTATTTTAGTTCTCTTACTATTTTTTTTCCTATACATAGAAAGCTGCTTTCCCTTCCATAAGCAAGTAGGAATATCATAACCAGGAAAAAAAAGAATTTGATCAATGAAGTAATGACAATGAAATGTCTTTAAGTGGCACAGTTCAGAGCAAAGACTTGTAAACCAGGAGGAATTTGATCACTTGTGCAACAGCAAGAGAATTAAACACCAAGAAAATATTCATTGTGGAAGGGAGAACCTATTATTTAAGTCAGTTAAATTTCAGTTTTATGAACTTTGGGGCGTAACACTGAGTACGCTAAGAAAGTTGTTTCAATCCCAGCCAACAAAATTCCAATAAAATTGAACCCCATCCCAGTATGTTTTGGGGATTTTCAATACCACATCCTATGGTATTTGATTTTTTCCCCCACCTTCTTTTACCATCAACAGTTATCTGGGAAGAGGGTGGACTTCTCTCTGCCTCTCATCCATAAATCCAACAGGCCCAGCTTAGGGGCTGACGAGCCTTGAACGTGGAGTCAGGACTGCAGTCCCAGGTTTGCCTCTTCCCAGCCCCCTGCCTCCCTGAGCCACATGTTCTACCTCAGTACTGGAGAGCCTGGGTTAGATGACCCCAAGGTCTCACCAGAGCTGACATCCCAGAAGACTAGGCTTCATTTGCCCCCTGGACCCACCACCTTCTGAGGTGGATGGAGAAAGGCTCCTAGGACTTTCTTGAAGGAGCCACAGGTAGTCATCTCCTGACCTGAGGGCTGAATTCCTGGCCACTGTGGTGGGAACACAGCTTCCTATTTCGGCCCTACCCAACATTAACTTCCCTTCAACACCCTGAGTGACTCCTAGCACAACAGTGCATCAGGTACCACTGGGGATTTACTAAGAATAAAACGGGGTCCCTGCCCTCCCAAAACTATACTATGGTGGAGGTACTAAGATCCCCACACACAATTAGTGAAATTAGGGAAAATACAAACCTGAGTGTGGTAAGTATCCTGAAACCACACAAATACAAGTCTAGAGGGACTCACAGAAGATATGTGGGGCCCCCCCCAGAATCCTAAGATATGGCATGAAGATGGACAGGCATACAGTGGCAGTGACTCAGAAAGGAAACACCCAACACAGAAAAAGGCAGGAGCAGAGATGGGAGCCTGCGGAACTCCCAGGAAACTTCAGTTCAGTTGGACATAGATCAGGTAGTGGGAACCGGGGCTCAGGGTGGGTTGGAGAAAGTCTGCTGAGCACCTAGAATGGTGATCTAAGAGTCTGAATTTTTTTTAATAGGGAATGGAGAGCCACAGTGGGTCTTTGAGCTTTAGGAGGAATAAGGAATGGTGGTTCAATCTATGAAGGATTGACTTTAGAGACACTAAAAAGAGAGCCTACTTGGGATATTGTGAGAACATTCATGGCAAGAAAGTAAAAAAAAAAAAAAAAAAAAAGGGACCAACCCAGGGTGGTGGAGAGGAGAGTGAGGGAAGACGCGGAGAAGGGCTGAATTGGGACCTGACCGTGCAGCGAGGTGAGTGAGTGAGTTATCAAACATTCACAAAAAGTGTAAGTGTAGGAGGCCAAAGAATGGTAGTAAGAAAGCAAGGTACTGGAAGCCATCCCATGTGGAGAGAAGAGGACGTTAGCCTTGGATACACTGCATCTTAAAGAGCAGCACCACCTTCAGGTGAAACAAAGAGGGGGTGATGTGGGGCCAAAGCTCAGGACACAGTTTGGGTTGGAGATAGGCTAATGGTTGCAAGGTGTGAGAGTGACGGGGATCACCAGGGAAAAGAGTGGATGGTGAGAAGAGGGGAGAGGATAGAGCTGGACAGAGCCGGACAGAGCTAGAGGAGGAGAGGGAAAGGGGAGGCAGTTAGAACTGAGGGCGGAGCAGTCATGTCAAGAGCTCCTGTGACACAAATGGATGAGGTAAGCTGTTGGCTCCACCTTCAACTGACATGTCTAGCTTCTGACGTCTCCTCATTTTCATCACCACCACCCTGGCTCAAGCTACCACCAGCTCTTCCCTGAATTACTGCAGTCATCTCCTAGCTGTTCCCTACTTCTGCCCTTGCCCCTGTGCTAGGTTATTTAATAGCCACACATCCTCCTCATCCCACTACATGTGACTTTGTCATTTCTCCCACCCGTGGCTGGAGTCCAGTTCTCCACCCCCTTGAATTTGGGCTAACCACGCGATTTGCTTGTGATGTGACGAAGAGCATGCGGCAGAACTGACCTCCTGGGAGCTCTGGAGCTGAAGCCTCAGAGGCTTTTGCAGCTTCCACCTTTACTCTCTAAGAATGCTGCCCACCATGTAAGAAAGCTGGTTGGCCAGGATTAGAACCACAGGCAGAGAACGGAAGTGCACCACCAACATCCAGCACCAGCTGCCAAACCTGTGTGAGGCCATCTTGGACCTTCCAGCCCTGCTGAGCCTTCAGCTGACCTCAGTTTTAGGAGTGAGCCCAGCACTTTAGGAGTGGAACCAGCCGAGGAGCGGCCTGGCCAATCCACAGAATCATGAAAAACTATAAATCACTCTCTTAAGCCACTAAGTTTTGAACTTGTTTGTTATGCAGCGAATGATAGCTGATACAGCCCCCGGAAATGTATTCTTTGCATAACAGTGAGAGCACGCTGGTGAAAGACACGTTGGATCTCGTCACTGCTCTGCTCAGAGCACTCTGATGTTATATCATCTCGCTCAGAGTCCAAGGGTCTTCTCCTCTCCCCTTTCCTGCCTCTCTCCCCTCACTTATGCCTCACCATCCTGAACATGCCCAGCAAGCTTCCCCCTCCGGGTTGTGGCACCAGCATACAGTAAACCTTCAATTAACATTTGTTAAATGAATGAAGGAAGGAAGGAATGAACAGCTCACTCAGAAGATAATGCCCTGATGGTGGTAGAACAAAATTCTGGAAGGAGTAGCAGGGAAGGAGCATGCTGATTCTCCTTCCTGCCCCTATAAATGAGTGAACTTGTGGGAAGAATGTCACCACTACAAAAACCTGTTTCTAATGGTTTCCTTTCAGAAAAAGGCATCTGGAAATTCCCAAACCACATTTACGCCTTTTTTTCCCCCACTGCCGGCAGACAGGCAGGCAGGCAGATACATTGATAGGGACAAGACCTGGATCCTTAGCCTCTGCAATTCTGTTCTTTGCAGAGATGTTCATGCTACTGACTAGGATGGAGGGTTTACCACTCAATGGCGTTGTCTCGGCTGGTGTCATCTTTGCAGTCTGAATCCAAGAAGATGTCCTTGTAGATCCTCCCACACAGGCAGAACATGTCGGGGGCCGGGTGGTCACAGCTCTGCAGAACCTGGAGCATGATCTGCAGAGCCTTCTCGCGGTCGCCTGCATTGTTTCTCCTGAAAGATTTGTGTGGTAAGATCACACATGTCTGAATTAAGACGCGGGAGTATATATGTGCTTGTTCTGTGAAGGGCTGGTAAAAGGATGCTGTGCTTTAGCAGGAAACAAAATCTAACTCATTTTTTCATGTTCAAATATAACAACTGCTTCAGACCCACACCACAAAATCGCACGCTGTCACAGTCCCTACTTGGTCCCTTCTCTCAATGAGACCTAGACTGTGGATGAAAGCAAATGCAGACAGATGTGTCTGCAAAGAGAAAAAATAACACGGCAGCCTCCTGTAGCTAGATGAACAGCAAGGATTTCAGAAGCTAAGCCTGAATCATGATGATCACACAGTTTGACAAAAGATTCTTCTGGAAAAGCAGCAGGGCCTGCCAATTCAGAAAGCCAAGGGAAATTTATTTCTTGATCTGTGATGCCTTGCCGTCCTCAAATGGGCCGAGACCCTAGCAATCCCTGTTTTCCGGTCTCATGTTATATCCACCAGAGAAGAACATTTTGAAAATTATTTCTATATTCATGTATCAGTCTTCTCTCTTACTGGATTATATGGTAAAAATTTTTATTTTCCACACAGGTAGTGGATTCCTCAGACCGTTGTTAAAATAATCTTTGCCACAAAAAACCTGAGTTTGTGACTGTGAAATATTATGTCTTCCTGTGAAGGTATGGAAGCAAATGCCCAGCAGTGGTGGAGACTGAGGAAATCAACTATGGCTAATGATGTTCATTTTATAATATAAAAAATTAAACACCTGTAAAAAGAAGTAATTTCTATATAGTACTGCTATGGAGTGATCTCTAGAATATATTATTAAGACGAGAAGGCTATGTATTGAATACTGTGCACAGAAACCTACCTTTTTATTTAAGCAAGGGGGGGGATGTGAATAGAGATATGTACCTGCTTTTATTTTTTCAAAATGAAAGGATAAACCCAAAGGTAATGGAAGTGCCCACCAACAGGTGGAGGGAGAAAACAGGATGAATGGGACAGGAAAAGAAATTCACTTTTTGTAATTTGACTGAAACTACGGGAGTTTTTTACACAATTATAAAAGAAAATGAAATAAAAAAAATTTAAGTGTTCCCTAAAAACACCATTTGCCAATAAATACCATTTGAGTTTGTGGCTGCAGCAAAACAAATGAACCTCTGCATGTGGCTGATGGCTTACCCACCAAAGAGAAACTAATTCACGTGATTTTTAAAACACAGCAATTTGACCATATTTTCTTAAGAGGATATAACCTAAGGAGAAAATATAAATGCCAAGAAATCTTAAATAGTTTCCAATAATCATATTGTTAGTGATAATAATGGTACTGGTATTTTGAAAATATTACATATTTGTAGTGCAGAATACAACGAAATAATGAGGTTAGTATCATTAGGAACCAGAGATACGCATAAGAGATAAATAAAATCCAAGAAATTCATTAAAAATCCTACGGTCCTAAGTTTGAATTGGAACATCACTATGAATTCACCAAGTGGTTTCCCTAGCTCTGTCTACTGACAAGGACCAAAACAATGACCAACTCAGCAGCAATGAGAACCCCCAAGCCCTGATCGGGGTCTATAAATACCATGTCTCACTACACGGAACCAGGACTCCGTGGAGGAATGGCTGACTCAAGATAGGTCTAACATGATCCTGGAACATCTTAATACAAAGACACAAAGAAGCTACTAAGCTCATATGAAAAAGACTCAGGAACCAACAAGAATCAGTTTTGGGCCAAAGAGGGGACAATGTGAGCGTTAGGAAGAACAATAACTATAAAGGATTAAAACATATCAACTGTATTAAAATGATGAAGGGGAAACCTCTATACCAAAAAAGACAAGCGTCTTATCAACCAAATGCTATGTATAGACCTTGTCTGGATCATGACTCAAACAAACCCACTGTAAACATAAAACTAAAGTCAGAGAGGTAACTGGAAAATGTCAACACTCATACTGAGGAATTATTGCTCATCTTGAGGTATAACACAATCGTGACTCTGTTTTGTAAAAGTGTCCCTCAGACAACACTGAAATCTCTGTGGATAAAATGGCACGTCTTGGCTGCATAATGCATCTGGTGTTAGGGTACGAGGGAGTGGGTGCGGTGAGCAGGAAACAAAAATGACGTGCAGGGGTAATTATTGAAGTGGAGAAGGGTTACATGGGGGTTCACTGCATTATTTCCTACTTTCGGCTGTGTTTGAAAAAGTCCATCCTGACTCAACAATTCCACTTCTAGAATCTGTAATTTAGAAAAACTCTTATCTATCTTCAAGAAGTTTTGAACAAAGATGTTTATTACGGCTTTGCCCCTAACAATGAAAACCTGCAGATAACCCAAATGTCCTTTAACATATGAATGGTAAAACATATTTCGTAACAACCAAACTATGGAGGATCATGCAACCCTTAGAAAGAGGCAAGTCTGTATGTAATTATATAGAAGAATTTCCATAAAGTTCATGGAAAAAATTGCTGAACAAAACGAACAGCACAGTCCTATGCTTTGCACTCAACACTATTCACATACAGTTTGTGTGCAGAGACAATGCCTGGAAGGATACACACTAGATTGTTCAAAAAAAATCATTGCTGGGATTTGTACAAGGTGTTCTTGTGCATGTTTTACCAGTAACTATTCTAATAAATGAATAAAGAGATTATTCTTTTTAATTTCTTGGCAATTTTACAGCAGGCTCTTTTATGTTTTCTTTCTGAAGGACCTGTACCTCATAAAACTACTGCATCATTCGAGAGACAGATTAGTACCTCAAACAGCTTTTCTCAACTGGGGATCTGCTAGCGCATTAAGCCCTAGAGAAAATTATTTGATTATCTGAGTGACGATTTTCTCCCTTCTCCCAAGTATGGGACTTAGGTAGCCCCATTCTGGATGCATAAGAGAGTTCATTCAACTGATACAATGGATGCCTTAGGGCATTAGGGTTTAATTCTCTGTGGAACCCAAACCGGGTTGAGAAGTGCTAATCTAGACACTTGGCATTCTTCTGGAAGGCTGCAATAATTAAGCCTGTACTACAACTCTAACTTTTTCTATTTTCTACCTTAGTCTTGTTCTCACACATTTGATCTCTACTCTCTTTGTCCACAGAATCCAATTCTACCAGCCTGCAAACCAGATCTCTTAATGAACAGCCCACCCATGATACCTTCTCATTTTTAAGAGCCAACAGACACCAACCCAATTCAAATTTACTGGAGCATTTAAATAATTTCTACGGTCTGTGGCAGGAAAATGCAAAAGATTAAAACTTTAATGAGGTACAAAATTTCTCCATCTGTTATGAGCCAACTTTTGAGGTGTGAAATATTCGGGATTCTGAAAAGAATGTACTTAACACTTTTAAATGCTTCATTACTGATCCGGGTTCGGGTTCGTTTGTTTGGTTTCCTTTGGACCATTTACAGCAACATTTCCCTTGAATTTTTTCCATTAACTTGAAACTTACCCTTGTTACTCAAACCAAAAGGTCTTCTTAGGATATATAAAAACCAACCCAAAAAACAAACATTTGCAAAAATTAAAAGCAAAGCAATTTTCGGCTTAAAAGCCACTTTAGGACAGGTGCTAAATAGCTTATCCCTTTAGTGGTTAATCATCAGTTTTCAGATCTGTTTATCATTTTCAGATCCCAAAGTATACATGAACAAGTCTATAGATAAAAACTCCCATGTTTAATCAGTCTGGCAACATGTTTCTGACAATAAAGCCATTTCACACATTAAGAGATAGATATGAATTAAGACAATGGGGGTTGCAACCTTGGCTTGCATATTAGAATCACCTCGGACACTTTAAAAACCTTTGCCTTGAGGTTGCACTTGAGACCAATTAAATCATTGTCTGGAGATGGGATCCAGGCATCAGTGTGCCTTATCCTGGATATTCTGATTCAGTAGGTCTGCGTCACTGCTGAATGCACTGACCGCTTCTCAGCCCTTGTCATATCTGACCTACCGGTGGCACTTGAGAGTTGAGTACTCCTTCTTCCTTGGGATCACTCTCATTTGGCTTGCAGGACACCACACACTCCTGATTTTCTTTCTACTTTAGTCTAATTTTCTGGCTTCTCTTCATCTCCCCAGTCTTTTAACACTGGAGTGTCCTTAGCACAACCCCTGGACCTTGCCTCTTTATCAGTAACTACACTAGATCCCTTGGTGGTATCATCTAGGGTCCTGCTTTTTCAAACCATCCATATTCTGATGACTCCCAAATTCCTATCTCCAGCCCAGAGCTCTCCCCTAAACTCCAGGTTTACATATACACCTGCCTTCCTAGCATCCCACCTGCATGTCTAATACCTCAAACTTGATGTGTCCAAAACTCAACTGTTGATTGTCCTATCAAAGCTGTTCTTCTCCACTTTATTTAATAATGCTCAGTCCAGGGGCGCCTGGGTGGCTCAGTCATTAAGCGTCTGCCTTCGGCTCAGGTCATGATCCCAGGGTCCTGGGATCGAGTCCCGCATCGGGCTCCCTGCTCCTCAGGAAGCCTGCTTCTCCCTCTCCCACTCCCCCTGCTTGTGTTCCCTCTCTAGCTGTGTCTCTCCCTCTGTCAGATAAATAAATAAAATCTTAAAAAAAAAAAAATAATGCTCAGTCCACTCCTCGTGTTTTTCATGCCAAACACTTTGGAGTCACGCCTCATTTCTCTAACATTTTTTATTCAATCAAAAAATTCTTTATTTTCAGCCATATCCAAAAATAGCCTGCTCCTCATGACCCCCACCATTACTACCCTGGTCCAAGTAACCATCATTTCCTGCTTCCACCCTCACCCCTCTACAATCTATTCTCCACACAGCAGAGTGATCCTGCTAAACACTAAGTCAGACCATGTCATTCCACTACTCAAAACTCTCTATGCAAATCATATATCTGATAAGGAGTTAATATCCAAAATATATAAAGAACTCATACAACTCATTAGCAAAAAAAAAGGTCTGATTTAAAAAATGGGCAGAGGAGCTGAATAAACATTCTTCCAAAGAAGGCATAAATATGGCCAAGAGACACAGGAAAAGATGCTCAACATCACTCATCATCAGGAAAATGCAATTCAAAATCACATTGAAACATCACCTCACACTTGTTAGAATGGCTAAGATAAAAAAAAAAAAAAACAAAAACCCAAGAGATAACAAGTGTTGGTGAGGATGTGGAGAAAAGGGAACCCTCGTGCACTGTGGATGAGAATGCAAATTGGTGCAGCCACTGTGGAAAACAATATGGAGATTTTTGAAAAAAATTCAAAATAGAACTACCATATGATCCAGCAATCCCACTTCTGGGTATTTATCTACAGGAAACAAAAACACTCATCTAAAAGATATCTGTATTCCCATGTTCGCTGCAGCATTATTTACAACAGCCAAGACCTGCAAGCAACCCAAGTGTCCATCAGTGGATGAATATGGATAAACAATGAGGTATACATATACAACCGAATATTATTCAGTCCTAAAAAGAAAGGAATCGTGCCATTTGCAACATGGATGGATCTTGAGGGCATTATGCTAAGTGAAATAAGTCAGAGAAAGATAAACACTGTATGATTTCACTTATATGTAGAACCTAAAAAAGCAACCCAACCAAACCAAATCAAGCTCCCAGATACAGAGGACAGACTGGTCACTGCCAGGGGTGGGGGGTGGCTGAAATGGGTCGAAAAGTATAAACTTTCAGTTATAAAATACACGAGTCTTGGGGATGTAATACACAGCATGGTGACCGTAGTTAATACTGTATTCTAGATTTGAGAGTTCCATGGGGTATCTGGCTGGCTCAATCGGTAGAGCATGTGATTCTTGATCTCAGTGTCATGAGTTCAAGCCCCATGTTGGGCACAGAGCCTACTTTAAAAAAAAAAGTTCCTAAGAGAGATCTTAAAAGTTCTTATCACAAGAAAAATATTTTTATTATGTGTGGGGATGGATGTTAACTAGACTTACTGTGGTGATCATTACACAAAACATACGTATATCAGAGCGTTATACACCTGAAACTAATAAAATCTTATATATCAATTATATCTCAAAAACAAAAAAAAACAAAACACCCTTCCAGGGTCTGGCTCCCATCTCAGAGCAAATGCCTATTTTCTTTCAGTGGCCTGCAAGATTCTAGAAGATCTGGCTCCCGGTTATTTCACTATCCACCCCCCGTCACCTACTCTGCTCCAGCTGCACAAACTTCCCTGCTGTTCCACGTTCTTCCCTGGAACCTTCTGGAATGTTCTTCCCCAATATATTTACACGGTATGCTTCCTCATCTCTTCCTCATTTTTATTTTATGTCACTCTCTCCTAAGTCCAGTCTTCTCTGAACACTCAGCTTATAACTATAATCTGCCCCACCAGCCTCCCTATCACCCTAACCTGTTTTAATAATTTTACTTAGTTTCTATCATCTCTCTCCACTTAAGAATGTAAGCTCCAAGAGGGAGGAATTTTTCTGTCTGGTCTGTTTACTGCTATGCCCCAGGGATTAGAACTTGGTCTAGCACACAGTGCTCAACAAATGTCTGTAAAATGGATGACCGAACATGAAAAGATCTTCATCCACTGACTGCCGAGTGAACACAGACAATGACAGAGCATCTCCTATATGGTCGTGTATTTTAGAAACCCTGCATTGTGACATAGTAAAGAGTATGTAAATGCACAGAAAACTGAAAGGCTATACACCAAAGTGGTGAGAGAGATTACTTCTGGAACACAGGTGGAATTAGAGAATAGAATTGTAAGGGACAATTGCTTTAAACATTCGACCCCCCGTTTTTCACAAAAATATATAAATGTATTTATTATTTATGCAGTAAGATACACAGAGTAAAAAAAAAAAAAAAACAAACCACAACACTGGATTGGGAATCTTTACAGCTAGATTCTGGTTATTTTCATACCATTTACTACCTGTTTGAGTTTCGAGCAAGTTGCTTACCCTTTCTGTGCCTCAGTTCTTCATGTGTAAAGTATGGTTGACTTTGCTTACCTCACGAGGCGACTGTGAGCTACAGTGTGCCAGGGCTTTCATCGGTCACTAAGCATCCTGTCTGCCTGTCCGTCTTTCCTATATCATGTGTCTTTAAGAGAAAGTTCACAGGGTGGGAGACAGAGTTCCAAAAAATCTTTCTCCAAAGCAAGCACTCAGAATTAACAAACAAAACGTCTCACTAGACCAGAGCCCTTTCTAGGACCAACGCTGTCTTAGGTGGCCCATCAAAAACCATTTAAGACATGCCTGTTTCCAATTAGAAGACCGAGAAAGTCCTTCCACTCCCCCGGCAACAGTCCAAGCCCAGACAATACATAAACTATGCCGGAGGGGAGGAAGAACTTCCTGATTAACTCATTCCAAAGAACAAAGAGCCTCTCAGAGGTGAGCAAAGAGCCACGACAGCTTCCACGCTGGGAGGCCTGCTCTAGGTACTGACAAATGGAAGAGCGAGTCTTTGACAGAGAAACTTCACAGGGACAAGGAGTAAATCAGCAAAGTTTTGGACAACAGCATGGGACAGAATGGCATCTGGAAGGGTCCCCAAGCAAAAGCCTTTTGTGTTAGAATTCTCTTGCAGCACACTCGCCCCCTATATTTTGCCAAGAAAGCCACGGTGCAGGAGAGGCTCAAAGTAGAAAGATACCACATACGTTATCAGAGCACTCAGACGTGGGTCCCTGCAAAAACGGAATCCAAAGACATGAGGAACAGCAACCCCAAATCCTCCTTGCTCAAATACTGACAAGACCAGAAAGGTCGCAGAGAGAGAGGAGTTAACGGAGTCCACGGTCAACCCAGCCATTCTCTAGGAGAAACACACAAAAAATCAGTCATATGTGCTAACTGCCAGACCTAAGAAAGGGCTCAGTTATTCAGGATAATAAAACAAATTATACTTCAGTCTCCTCGGTTTAGATAAAATGTCTAGAATACAATAAAATTATGAGATGTGCATAGAAGAAAATGTGGCCCATAATCAGGATAAAAAATAGAACCTGAACCAGAAATGACTGTTACTAAAACTGACAGACAAGAACTTACAACTATTACAAATATACTGTTTATACATACATAACACGTATGGGTGAAGAATTAAGGTATTTTGGGAGAGAAATGGAAAATCTCAAAAAATAAATGAATAGAAATCTTAAAACTGAAATTTAAAAAAAAAATGGCACTGAAAGGTCCTAACATCAGATTTGGACACTCTGAAAGAAAGGATCAGTGACCTGGAATATGGGTCAATCGCCATTATCCAAACTGGGGCTGGAAGGGCATGAAGGGGGCGGGGGTGACAAAAAAGTGCAAAAGGGAACTCTGAGGGATAGAACCTTCTGTCTCTTAATCATGGTGGTAGTTACACGGGTGTATTTATTTGGCTAAACTCATCAAACTGAGCACTTTAAATGGGTGCATCTTATTGTATGTCAGTTTTCCCTTATACCTTAATAAAGGTGGTTTTAAAAATATGTAGAAACTGATCAGGGTTTCCGGAAGTTAAGTGTCCTGCTGGGCCAATCACCGCTCTCTGCCTTCAGATACATTCCTCTGCCACCTGCTTTGCTCTGCGTCCCAGGGGAGTGGGCTCCTCCAGGCTGCTTCCCAGGCTCCCAGACCTGATTGCCAGCCATGAGCACCAATGGAAGACCAAGGTGGACAGGTATCTGGAGGGCAAGGACAAAGTAGCCGGAGCACATTCTCCCGTTTTTGGTGTGTTTTGGGTGGCGGCTCTAGCCATAGCTGCGTCTCTTCTGTAGACCTACCTGCCAATAAGCTGGCTTGTAATGGTTTCAAGGGATCCTGGCTCCTAGGTTCTGATCACATCACCTCTTTCCTGTGTCCCTCCAGCCAAAGGAGGGATGGTAACAGCCTCTTGCTGATGTTAATTCTGAGGGGCCTCGGTTCCCTGTGTGGCTACTCAGCTCTTCCATCACCCGTGTAACCAATTCCATATAGTCAATTTCCTCTACTTTAAATACTGAGAGAGGTTTCTGTTTCCTGATTGGATCTTGACAGATACACACCTGCCACAAGGAAGCAGGTGCCTTAGTCTGGCCAGATGCCTCATATTTACATAAGGAGAAAGGAACAGTTAGAGGCAACCTGTGTTTGAGCGTGGATAATGCCCAGAGCCAAAGAAACACATGAAGCAGAATGGTTGTTTTCTGACTCTACAAACAGGTCCTAGTTATGTATCAGGGCAGAACCACTATTAAATCATCCCATCCCTGCCCCCGTCATCGCAACCTTTTCTAGTCCCCTGGGACCACCAAGCAACATCTATAAAGGCTGGGCTTTACAGTGAACCGGTAGGCCCTGATGAGGAGCTGGGCACTTCTGAGGCTGGCTTTTCACAAAAGCAACAGGAGATGAGGAGTATTCCTGCCTGCGCTCTTGGTTCTGACGACACACTCTCAAGGATCTCCACGTGGATGGATCCACTTCAACTCTACCCCTTATTTGCAAGTTGCAGTAGAGACTAGGATGTGTTCACTAAAACCCATTTATTTTTTTTTCCTGGGCCCTCAGCCAGAACACATTTCCCAACTTCCCTTGCAGTTAGGTTGGGCCACGAGACTGAATTTTGTCCAGTGAAATAGGCCATCAAGTAACGAACATCACTTCCTGACCAGGCTCAGACAAATCTCCCAGGTAGAGTCAAAAAGTGGAAACAACCCAAAAGTCCATCGCCTGACAAATGAATAAATACAATGGGTTATATATAAGTAGAATCGAATGTTATTCAGCTACAGAAATTTAGTACTGACACACGCTGCAACATGAATGAACCCTGAAAACGTATGCTAAGTGAAAGAAGCCAGCCAGAAAAGCTCCCCTATTATAGGATTCCATTCATATGAAGTGTCCAGAATAGGCAAGTCCAGAGACAAAAAACAGATGAGTGGTTTCCTAGGGCCAGCCAGTGAGGTGGGGAATACGGAGCGACTGCTAATGGATTGCCAAAGTAGAATTGTGGTTGTTGAGGGCTGGGGAGGGGAGTTAGGGGGAAAATAGGGAGCAGTGGCTGGTAATGGGTTCAGGGTTTTGGGGGGAGGAATGATGAAAATATTCTAAAATTGACTGTGATGGTTGCACAACTCTGAATATACTAAAACCACTGGTTTGTACTCTTTAAATGGGTGAATTGTATGGTATGTGAATTATGTCTCAGCAAAGCTGTTACCATACACACACACACACACGCACACACACCCCATCCCTGGCAATTCACCATGGTCTCTCTCTTTTTTATCATCCAGCTGAAAGGAGAGCTGAGAATCGAAGAGAGCATGGAGCATCAAGATGGGAGGAGAGTGGATTGTCAATCACCTGGTGAAGAGACTGGCTAAAGCACGATACATCCACACTGGAATGACGCATAAGTGAAAATAATTATGAAGTTAACATAATTTCATTATGTTAGGTCACTGAAATTGTCATGCTACTTGTTATAGCAGTTACCCTACCTTAACATACAAGTCACCAACATTAAGGCGGCATAGATTTCCTTGGTGATACCGACCAATTCCCCTCTGAGTTCATATCATATCCCACTTTCACTGACACCTGGGATCCCACACTAGGAAAACACCCATCGCTGCTGACCCTGACCTAGCTTATGCAGCCCTTCACTTTCTGGATTGCCTGCTCTGGGCCAAGCCCTACTTTGATGGTGGTATTACCAGTAATTCTGCTTTTATAGTTTTCTGTATACATTGAATATATAGGACTTAGATATTTTTGTTTTCACACATATAAAGAAAAATTCAATAAATTTGCCTTCTACTATACCAAGCCCTTAACTGTAAGAACCCAGATATCACCATATGGATCTCTTCCAACTGTAGACCACGGCAGATCACAGAGTCATTCATTCATTCATTCACCCATTCAAAAAATACCTACTGGGTGGCACAATGGTCTTAGGCACAGGGTAGACCATGGCTCCTGCAGCCCCCTCCAAATTTAGTCTAGTGGGAGGGATGATAAATATTAGAAAGTAACACAGAAATATGAGTGCTATGAGAGAAAAGAACAAGTGCTATGAGAATGAGTAACAGCAAGGACACTGTTTTTAGATATGGTATTCTCTGCAACCCCAACCTCTAAGGAAAGGGACATTTAGCTAGACACTGAAGGATCATCAGATTCAGTCTGGCAAGCAATGAACACTCCAGACAGAGGAAACACCCACAAAGAGAACAGCCTGCCCCTCTTAAGAACTGAGGGAAGGTGAGAGTGGCGACAAGGCAGTGAACCAGGAACAGGACAGGAGGCAAGGAAGGACCCAGGTCATGTGGGACCATTTCCATAACTTTATGCAAAGTTTCTCAATCAATGGACTTCTACTTGGAAGAACTTCTACTTGGAAGAACTCAGAAGCTATTCACTTTATCTCACATTTTACTCCAAATGGCCTTCGAGATTCCAGCTCTTCTTAAGAAGCCTTTCTCAAATACTATCGTTAAAGGTGATATAACACTGGTGGTTGGGATTCTCCATCAGGAAATAGAAGGACAACTCAAATTCACTCAGCTTCTTCTATGTGCCAGGCACTGTCCTAAATTTTTTATTTAAGATAGTCTTATTTAGTTCTTAAAACCATCTCATTCCACATATGAGTGAAATCATATGGTATTTGTCTTTGACTGACTTATTTCACTTGGCATTATACTCTCTAGCTCTGTCCATGTCACTACAAATGGCAAGATTTCATTCTTTTTGATGGCTGAGTAATATTGCATTACACACACACACACACACACACACTCCACATCTTTTTTTATCCATTCATCTATTGATGGACACGTAGGCTGCTTTCATAATTTGGCTCATGAGTAAAGGAAAAAAAAAAAAAGAGAGACTGGCAAGCCAAGAAACAGACTTTTTTTTTTTTTTTTAAAGATTTTATTTATTTATTTGACAGAGAGAGACACAGCGAGAGAGGGAACACAAGCAGGGGGGTGGGTGGGAGAGGGAGAAGCAGGCTTCCTGCAGAGCAGGGAGCCCGATGCGGGGCTCGATCCCAGGACCCTGGGATCATGACCTGAGCTGAAGGCAGACGCTTAACGACTGAGCCACCCAGGCGCCCCAAGAAACAGACTCTTAACTCTAGAGAACAAACTGCTGGTTATCAGAGGGGACGGGGTAGGGGGGATGGGTGAAACAGGTGATGGGGATGAAGGAGGGCACTTGTCCTGATGAGCACCGGGTGATGTATGGAAGTGTGGAATCATTGTATTGTACACCTGAAACTAACATTACACTGTATGTTAACTATACTGGAATTGCAAAAAAAAAAAAAAAAAAAAAAAAAAACCCATCCCATTAATTACCATTATCCTCATTTCTTCCACGGCAATGCAGTCCACAGTTTCATGGGTTGTCAATAGCAGAGTGGTTTTGAAATATTTCTCAAATTGTTTGAGAGAGAGAGAGAGAGAGAGAGAGAGAGAGAGAGAGAGAGAGAGAAACATATAACCCATGTGATTGTATTTTTCCATCACTTGTTAACTTTAGGAAACCCTCATGCGTGGTCTTCTTCAGCACAAAGGCCTTCCCTGACACAAAAGTCAGAAGATGTGGGGACAAAAGGGAGGGAACAGAAGCAGGAATTGGATAGAAAAGGAAGATCTCTTAGGCCCAAGGAGGCTGGGGAGAGGACTGATGGAAGTGGTTTAAGTCCTTTGGGTCAATATTTTTCAAAAAGAAAATATGTATTATTGGCAAGGCAACTGCTCAGAACATACTGAGATGGTCCATTTCTCAGAAAAATACTGCAACTGGTCTTTTGGTATAAAAAGTATATGAGAGTGGCTTCAATCTTCAGCTACCATCTAATGTTCTCATCATATATGACAGAGCAGAACATATAAAAGGATGGCCCTACAGTTCCCAGAGGCCCAGGGCTCCTTTGGTTGTCCTTCAGGCAAATGAAAATAAGAGGAAGCTTTCTGGGCAGAGTTTCACAGATGACGCTGTGACATTATTAAATGAGTGTATCTAGAGCACTGTGCTAAAGCTGGGGAGTTCTGGCTCCAGATCTCTTACTGATCAGCTGTTATATCCTGCGCCCTTGCCTTTCTTTCTTTCTTCCTACTAAAATGAAGGGTTTGGACCAGGTGACTCCTTTTAAATTCACAGGATTCGTGTTTGTCTTCACTGCCAGGAAAATGATCACCACAAACATGGGTCCTCCTTCGGCAACACGATTTTAGTGACCCGGAGACCAATGCACTATACAAGTGGGGAAAGGTCATCATTTTTCTACTTTTAACAAACACCTAATAAAGAATGGTCATATAAATGCATGAATTAAGAGGGTGAGAGAGAACAGTGAACATAAACAGAAGAAACAAAGAAAAGGACGCTGGCAGTTATAGCAGAGACAAGGAGCCCACACTGCCCTCCTGGGGGCACGTGTCCCTCCACCTGAGCAAGGACGTGGCTAGACAGCCCCAGGGGCTGAGGAAGAGGTGACCACTGTAGGTTCTGGAACAAGACTGCAGCCTCCCTGGCACCAGCTGGATTCTGTAACATTCATCTATCGCCCCTGCATGCATTTCTAGGCCCCATGGAGTACTTTCCTCTGGAGTTGGCAGTCTTGCCCCGAAGACACAGGGAGTAGAATATGAGAACATTCCTACTTTGTGCAGGCACGTCTTGTTCCTAACCTATCACTTTGATTCCAGTACTCCTCCTTCCAGACTATCTTTCTGCCTGCTGCCTGGATCCTTGGTCAGGTTCTTCTGGTTGTGTATCTAATAAAGTCCTGGCTGTAAAAACAGCAGCAAATGAAAGCTCCTCATACAGGATTCCATGCCACCGAGTGGCAAGCAGTTTAAGTGCGCAGAGCAAACTTGAAGCAGCTTTGAACGCGCTTCTGAATGCAGCTGAAGTGGAAGCTAGCCGGAAAAGCTAGCTGGCTCCAGCCAGCCTTCCTAGTCACAGAGAGCCCTTGCCATCTGAGGCTCAAACATCACTCATTAACTGTCAACCTTTAGTGACTAATTTACGGCCACGATTTGCTCCACTTCCTGAGAGTTAAAGGTCAACTGTAATGCAGGAAAATCATCTGTCCATCACTGTATTTCCCTTTATAGACACAAGGTGATGCCATCCAGTTTCTCAAAACCATACATAGTGCCAAATTCGACTGTGAATATGCTGACACCTTGCCTGGCCCATAATACAGAGCCACTGTCTACTAGGGGCCCAGAAGGAAAAGAGCCACCGTCAGAGAGCAAGGTGGTTGCGGGGTGTGCGTGCATCCCGGCCATTCCGCTTCCCAACTGGAAACGCACTGGTCTTGGGATCACTTCATCCTGCCACACCCACTTCCCTTAGATACTGGTTTTCCATTTCACAAATTGTTTTTCTCTTTTATTACTTCAAGTGGATGGCAATCAGACTGTTCTGTTTGACAACAGTTACCTCTACTCCGTCTGGGACAAGACACAGTGGTGACTGACTTAAATGACCCTCTTAGTTTTTATTTAACAAACCATTTTTTTATAGCACTTATTGTGGGCCAGGCATTCTGCCAGGAACATCACCAGTGGTAACTCATTTAATCCTTATAAATCAAGGGTTAATCAAGTATGATTATGTATAAATAAAAGTGGCACACACTACTTTGGCCTAACAGAGTTACAGGACCTTTTTTTTCAGGCTTAATGCAGATGCCCTTCCCGACGCTCCCTGCCCTGGGACGCTGAATTTAAAGACCAGTGGGGGAGAGAACAGGCACATTTTCATAGAGACCATGAAACCTCCCCTTCAAAAAGAATAAAAATCCTATCACTGTTTGCCAGTGTCTATGAGAGCAGGACACATGCTATGTACCCAACAGAAATGTGCCATATGTGTACAAAAATCATGCGCAAGAATATTCATAGGAGCACGGTTCTTTAGCACCCCCAAACTGAAAACAAGCCCCAAGGTTTATCAGCAAACAAACGGACAGGTCGATTGTGGTATATCCATACAATGGACTACTCTAGAGCAACAGGAATCAAGGAGCTACCGATACATGCAACAGCACGGATGAATCTCACAAACGTGATGCCGAGTGAAGGAAACAGACACGATGGAATACACGCTCTGTGACTCCATTTATATGAAGTTCCAGGACAGGAAAAATTCATGTATGGTGACAGATGTGACAACAGTGGTGGCCTATGAAGGGGTGGGGCTTGCCTGCAAAGGAGCCCAAAGGAGCACTGTGAGGGGATAGACATGTTTTATATTGCGATAGGGGCCTTGTTTACAGCGTATGTCCATTTATCAAAATTCATCAAATTGTATACTTATGATCTATGCATTTTACTGCGTGTACATCTTGCTTCGCTATAAAAGAGAGATGTGACATCATGTGTGTTATGAGCCTCCTGAAGCCACGGGCTCCTGAACACATCTGCTGTCCTGCAGATGCTGTCAGGGGCAAGCCCACAACGTGTAGCCTGATCCAGCTGCTGAAGCCAAGCCAAGACTCTGAGAAACCAGACACAAGAGTCCTCTCACTCAGGTCACCTCCTACACTCACTTTATTCATTCCCTGTGGAAGATGTTGGCCACGGAAGGTTGATGAGGAGGTGCCAGAACTCTCTGGCTCTCAGGCTAAGTTTGAATACCCTCCCAGAGTTTTTTGCTTTATGATTCAAGATGACCAATTCCTGGCCCCAGCAGAGGGCAGGCCCAGCAGTAAGTTTATCTGGGCATGGCTCTCACCGTATTCACCTAATGGTGTTCCCCTTCCTGTATCTTATCCGGGGAAGAAGGGAGACTGCAGGACTAAAACATTTAGGCACCTGGGATTTTGTGAGGTTCAACCTGGCCAACTCCTAGTTATCCTCCAAATCCACAGTAGCTGAGTTTGAATGAGCACATGGCTGCCCGGGTAGAGACTACATTTCCCAGCTGCCCTTCCGGCTACATGGGGTCATGTGACTATGCGTTCACCAATGGAATGCGAGTAGAAGTGTCCCCGTGCTAATTCTACTTGCTTTAAAGGAACTTGTCCTGAACTTCCAGTCTTTCCCCCTTTGTATAGGCTGGAATACAGAGTAGGAGTGACCTAGCTTCAACTAGAAGGGGATAACATTTTCACAAATTCAAGAGCTACAAAATGGTCAGAAACCAGGTCCCCGAACAACTCCCGGAGCAGTGCTAAGCCACTCATCTGGCCCACTCACTGCTACACTGTTAGGTGAAAGAGCAATTTCCATCTTACTCAAATCACTGCATTCTGGGTCTCTTTGTTACAGCATCCTAATACCCCCAGCACACAAGCTTTTGAGGCTCCTGGTCTCCAGGCAGGAATTTCCAAGTCTCACAAACTCCATCTAGCCCAGAAATTTGTATTCAAAAGTTCAGATTATACTAGTAAATGAAGACAGCACCCTCTTCTCCTATCCTACAACAGTCATCCAGTTGCTTAAACTCATCCCCCACAGTCCACAAGATACTATCAACCCCTTATTCATGTATATGAGGTCCTTTCAAGACATAGTCCCAGCCTCCACACTTAGCCTCAGGGCATGCTTTTGCTTCCGGGACATCCTGTACTCTAATCGCCCTGGATGTTCCCTGAAGGCCCACTGCACATGAAGAACACTAAGCTCCCATTTCTGCTCTGGCCAAGTAGAATGGCCTTTTCACCACCCCATCCCACACTATCTTCTGCATGTGAGGTAATTCTTACTACGAATTCCAAACCCAGCCCTAAAGACCCCAGGGAAGCCTCTTTAAAAGCCCCAAGTGGAAGGACTTCCTCCCTCTGTTAGACTTCCACAGCATTTGGGGCAAACCCTCATCAAGGCATTTATTGCTCTGAGCTCTAGGGCTTTAGTTACATGTCTGAACTCATGGCTGGAATATACGTTCCAAAGACAAAATCCATGAACACCAAGACCAGATGCCTTGCCCATTTTCATAACCTTGGCATTTAGCACCCGATCTGGCTCAGTGAGGGTTGAATGAAAGAAGAATTTAACAGGCAGCAGGTCTCACTCTTACCTGTTGAGTGCAAATGCATAGTGGAATTTAATATTATGCTGGTCGGCCAAGTCACATGTAGGCAGCATTTCCAGGGTCTCCACCAGCTTCACCATGGCGTCATAGTCCTGTTGGCAAGAGGTCCCAAGGTGAGAAAGACAGGAGACCCACAGCTCTTCTCAGGTTCTTCTGAATGGTTATCAACCTAAGACTGCCTCAGCATTTAAATACAAGCGTTTCCCTACAGACAGCATTTAGTGAAGTTACTTACAGCCTCTAAGATAACAGGAATAAGATTTAAAAACAAAACAAAACACAGCAACAACCCAAAATGAATGAGAGAGAAGGTGGACCAAGAATCCCTGCTATCGGAGGCCACAAAAGGATCAAGGGGATGAGGTTAAATCCAAAGGCAACAAAAGCAAGCAAGCAAGTCCAGCAGCCCAGAAAAAGCTCCCACGCCGTGAGCGCAGAAGAGTTAAGAGCATGAGCAGAGCTGTGGGTTAAAATGAGCAAGATGGGGCACCTGGGTGGCTCAGTCAGTTAAGCGTCTGCCTTTGGCTCAGGTCATGATCCCAGGGTCCTGGGATCGAGCCCCACATCGGGCTCCCTACTCAGTGGGAAGCCTGCTTCTCCCTCTCCCACTCCCCCTGCTTGTGTTCCCTCTCTCGCCGTGTCTCTCTGTCAAAATAAATAAAATCTTAAAAAAAATAAAATTAAATTAAAACGAACGAGATATAAACACACACAAAATCTTATAGTCACCTAGCATGGGAAGAGAGCAAACATGCCAGGTCCTTCCCATTTTGCCATAAAGAACTGAATTCATCTAAACCAGGGTTTCTCCACCTTGGCACTACTGACCCTTTGGGGCTGGCTCCTTCGCGCTTGTGGGGGCTGGCCTGGGTATTCTGGGAGGTTAAGCAGCACCCGGGGCCTGAAGCCGGGAGATGACAGCAGCACCTCCCCCTCACCCCTAAGCCATGAAAACCAACAAGGTCTTCAGACCCGGCCACACGTCCTCCGGTTGAGAAGCAGGTCCTAAACTGCATAATTACCCAGGGAAAAACTGCTACTGTGTTCGTCTCAGCTGGGTCCCCTCTGAGCAGCGCCATCTGCTACCCTTTTGGCCAGGCTTCCAATCGGGGTGACTGGCCAGCTCACTGCCGCCAGCCACAGTTCAGTGAGGAGGACTGCCCACTGAGATCCCACGCCTGTTCTGTGGCTCTGCACCTTGATGCTGCTGCTCAAGAAAAGGCGGGAGTGTATTCCAAGAAGCTTCTGGCTTACCTCTGAGCCCTACCAATGGAAGGTTATAAAAAGAAGAGAGGCGTGAAGGCCAGGACAGAAGGAGTTCAGTGGAAGACAGACTTCAAAAACAGGTCATTTGCATTCTCTTGTCCCCTGGCCATCATTTCATCATTGTCAAAATCCCTAATAGCATCTGCTATTAAAGCCAATTAGATGCATCTGTTTATCACCAGGGTGTGCGTTCCTTAGCAGTTGATTCTTCTTTGCTCAGGTCATAAGTGGGTGCCTCTCTCAATTTGATTTAAAGACCTGTTGTCAACAACCTCCAATATGGCTTTGTAGAATTCTGCATGGAAGGCACACTGTCCGGTGTTCCCCCCAAAGGGAAGCAAGTCAGGACATCCTTACAAATGGCTCAACAGCATTTAACTTGGAGGGAGGAAACACTCCATTTCCTGCATGGTACCGCATCCCATAAACTCTGTCTCAAGCACTCCTCATGAGGCTCTGATGCTTGTTTTAGAGTAAACCTCTGCATACCATGGGTCCTGGATGTGCCTCTGCTACTACCCTCCCTGTCACTGATGGACGGGGTGCTCAACAAAGAAGAAAGTGACAGAGGCCTAAAGAAAGTAGCATAGCCGGGGAGTAAAGAGCAAGGACAACGTTGCCTCAGTTCAATCTGTTAACTGCTGTGTGACCTTGGACAACTTACTTAACTTCTCTGTGCCTCATTTGTAAAACGGGGATAATCAGAGTATACATCCCATAAGCTTGTGAAGAGGATTAAGTGAATTGGGATTCGCCAAGAGCTTGAAACAATGCCTCGCATAAAGTGCATCTAAACTGTTAAATTCTAAGTTCCTTTTATCGAGCAGTACTGTGAATGAGGTTTGGCTGGAGTGGCCATCTGATGCGACAAAACCTCCAATGTTACCCGCACAACAGATACGCTAGGGGACCTACGACCTAGCCACAATCCTCTTTTGGCCATAAACCAGTTAGCTAACCATCTGGCGGGCAGAAGAGTGCTTCACGTGAGGAGTGAACTCCTCAGGCCAAGGAAGCGCTCCGCATGCACTCATCTCTGCGAAGGGGGCTCGTACCTGGATGTCGCGGTAGGACAGCAACAAATTAACGATGATGTCCGAGGTCAGGACTTCGGTGTTGTCCAAGCGAAGTCTGATCCGAGCCAGCTCCTTTGCCAGCTCATCACCCTGGTATTTCTCTCGGGCTCTCCGGATGTCGTTTAACAAGGTTTCTTTGTAGTAAGCGCTGGAGAGGAAATAGGAAAACCTCCAGTATCATCTACCTACATGTGGGACGCTGTTTCCTTCGGCAGCTCAAACCACCTTGGTTCTCATCGCCATGACAGAGCTGGGCACAGGGAGGCCTCTCCCAGCCCCGAGCCTCCCCGCACCAGCAGAGACAAGGTAGGTCCTACTTGCTAGTCGCCTTTTGTGGGAACTAACCATTCAACATCAACAAATTCAGTTCATTAGGACCTTGGAAATATTGTCAAAGTTGACCCCTGTCAGTATTTGGATGACTCATAGGACTTGCTACTCAGCCCACCCTATCCCCTCCGGGATTTTCCAACACAGAGCAAGAGGTTACCTTACTTGAATCGTTTATTTCCCCCACTATTTTAACACATTATCACAAAGCCAAATACAAGTCCAAAAACCATGAAACACAGTATAATGAGAACGTCCTTAACGTCCACCTATCAGGTATCCCCACCTAGACAGAAATCACAAAGCTTTTTCCAGTTGGCCAAGAGCCAGAAACTGGGTGTGTCCATGAGCAATCCCAGAAGCTGTGCCTGGAAGCTTATGGACAACCTCTGCCTTTTACTCCCACTCCCCTGCTCATTTTTGACTGCCAGAATGCTTTTCTAACGTAAAACAAAACTTCCTTCCTGGGAGCATCCAGATAATAATAGGGATGTATAAAAACATCTAAAGCTGTTCAAATCCACACTGGAATCTCTTACCAATGCTAATATCTGGTATTTGGTTTAAAACTTTCACAAATGATCTAATTTGATGTATAGAGGCCGACTTACAATGACCATAGATTGATTTAAATATGTTGTCTACTTTCCAAGTAATGTTTTAATGGAGACTGGGCACTGCCAAGCAGTAATCTACAATCAACCGGTTAAGTAGCTCAGAGGACTTCGCTATAGAGAGAAAAACTAGGCTGTTCATGGGGGGGAAAAAGGGAGCAGACTCGTCATGATCTCAGGGTCATGGGATCGAGCCCTACATCGGGCTCTGTGCTCAGTGGACAGTCTGCTTAAGATTCTCTCTCTCCCTCTCCCTCTGCCCCTCCCACCCACACTGTCTCTAAAAGAAACCTTAAAAAAAAAGGAGCAGGCTCAATTTAACAGTCTTCAGAGAAAGACAAATACATAAGAATAAGAACGAATGTTACTTACTTTTAATAAATTTAAACCTATGCCAAGTAAATGTGAATATAGTACACAGCCTATGCCTACGCCAATGCTCGTAACATTTAAAGAATGCAGTGGTGCCCCACAGAAAGCACTCGGACGGAAAATTATCAGTGCGTTGCTTTAATTCTTTGTTTTCTTATTTGTCTCTTGCTTGTCATCCCAACGAGCAAATTAGCAGATTCCACCAGTGTTTAAAATTCTGTCATTAATCTTAGGAGTCATTAAGTTGGGTGACAGCCACTGTCCATTTGGTGGACTATAAAGGCATCAAAGATATTAAAGTGTTATTGGTTTAACCTGACAAGTGAGAAGTTAGACTTTAGTTTAGTCTTGTTTTTAAGGCTAATTCTGAAAAACAGTTTTAATAAACTAAGAAACCTCACAAGAGCTCTAACTTGTAAGTAAATAAGCAAAATACTGAATTGAGTATGGCTTGGAGAGATCATCTTACTACACATGTAGACGTTTCTGCCTGTGGTGATGAGGGAAGATGCTGCTGACTGATGTGAACTTGAAAATGGTTTCAAATCCCTTTTCAGCACAAGGCTACAGGCAGCCTTTACCCATCTATCAGAGCTGACACCTGAGCGAAAAACTTATCTGCCATCCCTCTTACAGATGTTTTAAACAGAAGCCCCATGTACCCTTCTCAGTAACCATTCGAGGGGTAGAAGCAACCAACAGGTATTTCGAGTCCTTTGGAATTACACCAAATCGAAACAGGTACTTTCCTATTGATAACACACACACACTCCTTTCACGAAAAACAAACTTGAGCCCACTTTTTGCAAGGCCTGGCTCAGATGGCAGACTCTAGCCAGCCCATTTCCTCATCAGACCTGAAAAGCTAATATTTGAAGAGCTTTCTCCCTAAATGTCACTAAAATGTTCATTGTGCAGCAAGGCTGGACTGCGTCAGGCTTTGCAGGAATGCCCCACTAAAGATCCCCCATCTGCTGTCCACACTGGCATTTGGTCACAAAGACCTGGGTTTCTAGTCTTATTTCCCCATTAAGGTGCATAGGAGAAACTCTGTGTCCAAACAAGAGATGACAGGATAGAAAAAGAACAGACTATTAGCAAGTGTGTATCTCAGACTGACACAACAGTAACACGTCACAGCTGGGGGAGCCACCATCTGAGCCACAGTGGGTCGTGGGGGCCTTTCCATTTAAAGCCAATTCTGCTAGGGCTCTGGATTTTTATTTGTTTTGGAAGGACAGATCCTTCTTGTGAGGTAGCTTACAGGAGTAAATCCTTTAAATAGGCGGCAAGCACAATCACTGGATCCTTTGGTTTAGTGGATAACTTTTGGCCTCCAACTTTTAGAATGAGAACATTTTAAGGTATGGCTTCGTGAGCACAGAGGCTCAGATAGGTGAGCTGACTTTTACGAGGCTGCCAAGTGCAGAATCATCTGACCCAGGACTCAGACCCAAACCTGCCCACCTCTGAATGAGTATTCCCCACCTTCTCGGACATAAATCTGCCAAGAACACGTCCCAAGACATCCTGAGGTCAGGATATCCTGTGGCTTGACTCAACACAAGAACTTAATGATCGGAGTGAACTTGTTGAGCCATTTTAACAACCTCAACAGCTGCATGGGGTTGGGGACAGGGGGAGACAAAGTCATGTTCAGAAAGGATCTTTTTTAAAACACGAAATCTCAGGGTTGAAAGAGCATAGAAACAGTGACTTAACATCCTTATTTTCTAGATGAGAAAACAGCTACACAGAATTATTTATCAAGGTCACACAGGGAGCTGGGGCCAGACACAGGCTCAACCCTCACCTGCTAAAACTCCACTTCTATTCTCTTTTGGCCACACCTCAATGGTCCAACTTAGTGAGGGAGCAAGGAACAATAATGGATTCCAGAAGCACTTAAGCACAAAACGGATTGGCTGGGTTTCCCCATTCTCTGGGCATTACGGTCTCCTAAGGGTCTACAGCTTCCATGAAGGGAAAATTCTGGCAAGGCTCCCAGGGTTGCTGACGGCGAATGGGAATTACCATGAGGTCACGTGGATGTCCTTGAGGAGGCTAATAAACCTGTCCACCAGGGGCACACACAGCGGACCCGGGATGGTGTCGCAGTTGGGCTGCATGTACTCTGAGGCACGCCTCTGGGCGTCACTCTCGCAGCAAAAATAATCAGCACACGGTGTCACGATGTACGGGATGAAATAATAATTTCCACTAGATGCCTGGAAAACAGAAACAAAAATGTTTCACAAAGTCATTGACACAGAAGCACAGCCGTGGATCTGGGCAGGCAGAACCTGGTAGGACGGGGAAGGAGAAAGCACCTGAGAATGACTGTGTGCAACAGGACAAGGAATCTCTTGGGCACAAGACCGGAAACCACTCAATGCCACAAGCCAGAACACAAAAATGTGGTTTCAGATGCTGAACTGATCTGTATAGGTCTCTGAACTTCCCTGGCAGAGCTTTTAGGGTTTTAAGTCATAGGAATGACATCATTTCACTACATGCCCCCCCCAATAAGAGCTTGAACCCAGTGATAACCAAGAACTGCAATGGAAAGGCAGATTTTCTTTCTTTCAGCATAGATGGAAAAGCCCTATTGCTTGACCATTTAACCACAGGTGAACGACAGGTAGACTTTGTTGAGTAAAAATTGTCTTACAGGGAACAGATGTCAATAAATAGGACTAATCTCAGAAATGTTTTTAAAAAGGATGCTAAAGGGGTGCCTGGGTGGCTCAGTTGGTTGGGCGTCTGCCTTTGGCTCAGATCATGATCCGGGAGTCCTGGGATCAGGCCCTGTGTTGGGCTCCCTGCTTGGTGGGGAGCCTGTTTCTCCCTCTGCCTGCTGCTTCCCTTGCTTGTACTCTCTCTCTGTCAAATAAATAAAATCTAAAAAAAAAGGATGCTAAAGTTTTATAAAGTCAAATACTGCTCAGGTAAAACAGTATCTTTTCTTGTAAGAAATAATTACAATTTGACTATGAATCATGATCCTTTGCAAAGCGTAAACACTAACCCTAAAAAGCACTGAATCATGCTCAATTTTTAGCACATGTGAAAGGTTAAAATACATTCTTATAGGACATTCTTGTATCAGTCAGGCTTTTGTCTACACTGTCACAAAAAGCAACTAGCTTAAAATTCCAGACTTTTTAACTCCCAGCTCTTCACTTAATTTTCAAGAATGTCTATATCATGCCAGAAATAATTCCTCTGATTTCTCTTTAATTTTTTTCAACTCAGCCAATGGAATTATCTGAGTATTTTAAATTGATATAGACATAACCTTGGGAAACACATTTTCTCCAAGAACAAGAAATCAAATAAGGAATGTAGCTTCTTCTAAATTAGAAAGAAATGCAGTAGTTACAGAAAACAGTCAGAACGCTATCATCTCAGATCAAACAGAAGCTGGGGAAAACCTGCACCATTGGAGTGCTCATTTCAAATACCCACGTGACCTAGGTTTTTAAGTTTTCCTTGTGAATGACATTTGCTTACAGAACTGGTGGCACGCTTATTTCCACCTGAACTCCAACTAACTACTTGTCCTGAAACTCGTCAGGCATCTCTAAGTCCTACTGAGACATGGTTGTTAGACCCTAAAATATTTCCTTAAGAAAAAATTACTCATGCTGCTCCATTCAAAAATATTTTAGACTGGGTCAGCAAACTTGTGCAGTAAAAAACCAGATGGGAAGGATTTTGGATTTTGAGGGCTAGCCTCTGCTGCAACCACTCAACTCTCCTATCACAGCATCAAAGCAACTGTAGGCAACACATAAACACGTGAGCAGAACTATGTTCCAATCAAAGTTCATTTATGGACACAAATCTGAATTTCATATGGTCACATGTCCTGCAATACTCTTCATCTTCTGACTTCTCCCCACCCTTTACACATGTAGTAAGCATTCATAACTGACCGGTCACACAGAAACAGGTGGCAGGCCAACCCTTGCCTTCCATTAAGCTCCTTGATGTTCTATTATTCCTGAAAATAGGATTTTCTGAGAATACTTACCCAGAAGAGCAGCTGGACACCATCCCTGTGTGCACCAGATATTGGGGTTAAATCCCTCAAAATACAGATACCAGTGTGTTATAAACAGAAGAGGCAAACATTCAGGTGTGTGGGTAGTAACTGGGGTCAGGGAGAAAACTCCAGCTACTTCCCAGCAATCACTGGGAACTGCCTGCACCAGGGGAACAAAGATCCTTCCCTTCCCGGCAATATCTTCAAATCCTCAAAGACGGACTCATACTGTCGAGCAAAGTAAGGTTTGGGTAGGTTAGAGACAAATTTCTCCCTCATCTATAACAGAAAGCCATGTTGTTGAAGTAAATTCAATGCCTTTTATGCGATCAGAAGGTTAAACTGCTTGTTCTTCCACCGACAATCGGCTGAGTTCAAGGTAAAAGACTTCCAACTGCAGACAGAGGAAGGAGAGGACTGTGTGCATCAGTGAGGTCTAGAAAGTAAAATATCCATGAGGAAGCAGAGTTTATTTTTTTCAAAACGTTAGAGCTAGACCTGGGGGGTGGGATGAGAAGCTTCTCAGATTACCTGGAAAAACAGCCCTAACCAGCAAAAAAAAAAGAAAAAAAAGAAAAAAAAATTAAACATTTTAAGTCTCTATGAATTGTCTAAAGAGCATACAGCAAATAGAGAAACATTTATTCAAGAAAATCAACTCCTCTTGGTAAGAATAGCCACACTCTAGCATTGGATAACCTGCTCCTCCCCTATCCTCCAGCCCAGAGTAACAGAAATGCTACCCTGGGTGGGGACAGGGAAGAAGAAGCGGCTCCCTCTTACCCCACAACCTCTAGTCTAGGATGACAGTTTCTCCTTGGCCAGGCCCACCAGCATTGTCATTTACCACCGCCTGGGCCAGAGCAGCTCTGTTCCAGGCAAGTGTGATCAAGAGGACCAGTGGGCGCCTGGGTGGCTCAGTCGTTAAGCCGCTGCCTTCGGCTGAGGTCATGATCCCGGGGTCCTGGGATCGAGTCCCGCACTGGGCTCCCTGCTCCCTGCTTCTCCCTCTGCCTGCCACTCCCCCTGCTTGTACTCTCTCTCTGTCAAAGAAATAAATAAAATCTTAAAAAAAAAAAAAAAAAAAAGAGGACCAGAGCTCCATTTCTCTACCTAGTTCCCATGTAGGCAAACTAGGCAAAAACTGGACCCTGATCACCTTTTGTCCCAGATTACACAGAGCAAAGGTTCCAGGTCAGGAGAGGCAAGCTGAGAAGATCGGGGGCTGCCACCATTGCTCAGCACTCCCTCTAGAGCAGGGTGTCATTCGGAGAGTCAGGCTGCTGCCCCTGCCCCCAGCTCTGGAGCAGGGGTGCTGAGGCTCTGCCTGGGGCTAAAAGCATCCTGTTAAGAACAGAGAGCTCAGGGCACCTGGGGTGGCTCAGTCACTGGGCATCTGCCTTCGGCTCAGGTCGTGATCCCAGGGTCCTGGGATCGAGCCCTGCACTGGACTCCCTGCTCCACGGGGAGCCTGCTTCTCCCTCTCCCATTCCCCCTGCTTGTGTTCCCTCTATCGCGGTCTCTGTCAAATAAATAAAATCTTAAAAAAAGAACAGAGAGCTCTACAGCTCTCCAGAAGTGGACCAGAGGACACACAACACAGAGTAGGGAAGGCCAAGCTTATGGGCACTATCACAAACCAGGGAGATTTCTGTGGCAGGAAATGAAGAGGAAGCTGGTAGTTCCAGATAGCTAGAGGTCAAAGGCAGACCAGCTCGTTTCACAAAGATCAACAGGGCAGAGAGCACAAAGAAGAGCCTTCCTGAGGTCAGACAAAACCCTGAAGACGGGCCCTGAAGACTACCCCTGCAAAGGAGCCCCACTTAAATGATCTCAGGCTGTGGAATGCTTACGTCTCAGGGCATGGTCAAAAACACAGTCATCAGCTTACAACTCGGGCCTATTATCAACACAGGAAGAACGCAACAGGGAAATCGGGTAAAGACATAGTGGAGGAGAGCCCAGGTGTAACCACCGTCACCCCCTTGTGGGGGTGGGAGGGTCAGAGCAGCCATGTAGATGCCCAGCGCTGTGCCCGCCAAGGAGTGACACCAGAGGCTGCACACTGAGCAGCAAAGAGACTTCACTGAACTTAGTCTAGTGAAGTCACTCAACCAACCAACCCACAAGCAACAAAAACAAGCTCCACAGACAGGAGGGAAAGAGATCAGTATCTAGAGTTGCTATATTGCATTATCTAAAATGTCCACTTTTCAGGGCACCTGGGTGGCTCAGTCGGTTAAGCGTCTGCCTCTGGCTCAGGTCATGATCCCGGGGTCCTGGGATGGAGCCCCACGTTGGGCTCCCTGCTCCGCGGGGAGCCTGCTTCTCCCTCTCCCTCTGCTGCTCCCCCTTCTCACTCTCGCTCTCTCAAATAAATAAAATCTTTAAAAAAAATAAAATGCCCACTTTTCAACAACAAAAAAAAAACAAAACATGCCAAGGAACAGGACAGTGTGATCCATACACAGGAAAAACAGCAGGCGACAGCAGCTGCCTTTGGAAGGCCCCAGATACTGGACTTAGGAGACAAAGACTAGACAGCAGCTATTATAAAGATGCTCCAAGAACTAAAGGACACATGAAATGCTGAAAGAATTAAAGGTATGACGATGATGTCTCATCAAATAGAAAATATCGATAAAGAGACAGAAGTCACAAAAAAGAAGCAAATGGAATTTCTGGTGTTCAAAAGTACAATAACCAAAATTAAAAATTCACTGAAGGGACCCAACAGGAAATCTGCGTGGAAGAAAGAATCAGCAAACTTGCACAAAGACCAACAGTCTATGCAATCCGAGGAACAGGGAGAAGAAAGAATGAAGAAAAAGGAAAAGATCCTCAAAGAAATCTGGGACACCATCCAGGGCACCAACATAAATGTCATATTATGGGAGTCCCAGAAGGACAGGAGAGAAAGGAGCAGAAAAATATCCAAAGAAATAATTCCTGAAAACTTCTTAAATGTGATTAAATGAATCTACATAGCCAAGAAATTTAATGAACTTCCCGTTGGATAACCTGAGAGATCCATACCCAGATATACCAGAGTCAACATTTTCAAAGACAAAAAGAAAATCTTGAAAGCAGCAAGAGAAAAATGTCTTAGCACGTACAAGGGAACTCCAATTAAATCAACATCTGACTTTTCTTTGGGATTAATGAAGCCAGAAGGCAGCAGGATGACATATTCAAAGGGGTGAAAGACAAAATAAGTCAGCCAGACTCTTCTATCTAGCAAAACTAGATTTTCAAAATGAAGGTGAAATGAAGACATTTTCAGATCAACAACCATGGAGATAATTTGTTCCTAGAAGACCCGGCTTACAAAAACTACTAAAGCAAGTTCTTCAGGCTGAAAGCGAGTGACACCAGACACTAATTCTAATTCACTTGATAAAAACAAATATGCCAGTAAAGGAACAGATAGGATTGCCAATCTCTTTTTTTGTCTCTTAACTGATTTAAAAGACAACTGCATGAAATGACGTATGTAATCCTATGTTGGGGACTGTAACATACAGAAATGGGATTTATTTGACACGAACAGTACAAAAGATGCAGGTGTAAACAAGGCGGTAGTGGCCCAAGGAAATGACACCATTTGTTACCCGGAATCCAGAGAAACCAACGAAAAGAACAGGAAGTGGTTGACGGAAACGTTAATATAACAAACTCTATCAATTTATACTTTTTTTTCTTCTCTTGGCTTAAAAGACAGAACATTATACAGCGTTAACAATTATGACAAAAAGATTTCCCAACATTACAACTAAATAACCCTGCATCTCCACAACAGGCAGGTAACTGAAGGTCCAAGAATCCCACCTCTTTGGATACAAGTATTACAGGTCTTAAAGTCTTAAAACTCTTTCCAAAATGAACATGTCTGCTGAAATCTTGTTGATAGTCTTTCTTCCGCAAGCCCATTCCTTCCAAATAGCACAAAAGTCAACTCCGATCCCATCCTACTAAAGTCCTCAATAATGAGGTGTGAAAAAATACGACTTTGACAAATGTAGGCTTCGTGCGCCGTTCCAGCTTAGGGCTCCAGTGGGCAGAGCGAGAGCGGCAGAGGCTCGTGCAGACCTGCCCGCAGCCAGGAGGGGACCTGATCCTTTGGGCCAACGTTCAGCCCCAGTTGGAGAAAAATGAGGAGAAAGAGAGGGAATACGTGACCTCTGCGAACAACTGAGTGAGCTGAATGAACAGGACTGAGGAGACAGCAGGAATCTGGAGCCTTGGCAAAGTAAAAATACTCCCTTTGAGAAAATCTCTCATGAAGTGTATAAAAGTTTAAGAAACTTTACAGAAAGCAATTGGGACTAATGGCTACATTTACAAAAGCAATTCATAAACTTCCAAATGAAAGCACAGGCTTTTGAGTGCACTTCTTTTGTTCTTACAAAGAAGAAGAATAGGCCCAAACATCTTCAAATGATGGGGCACATTCAGACTTTTGTTGGTGGGGAGACCAGAAATTAAAAAGAAAAACATTGATTAGCATAACACATGTCCAATAGCAAACCAAGCTTGTATATTTGTAATTGTTACATTTATAAATGGAAACATCTCAAGAATCCAGCTTATTAAAACACATTCAACAAAAGCAGCTTAGTTTCCTACATAAAGGGGCATTAGAACCAGTACGCTAGGCCCATTAATATGTAAACCCTTATTCCAAACACTCTTCAAGTATCTCCAAAAGGAAGATTCTGATACAGTAAAGTGAGGTCAGAGAGCAGAGTAAAAGCCACTGGTCTCAAGAAGTCAAACTCTTTTTGCAGACGACATGATACTTTATGTGGAAAACCCAAAAGACTCCACCCCCAAATTACTAGAACTCATCCAGCAATTCAGTAATGTGGCAGGATACAAAATCAACGCACAGAAATCAGTTGCTTTCTTATACACTAACAACGCAACTGTAGAAAGAGAAATTAAAGAAACGATTCCATTTACAATAGCACCAAAAACCATAAGATACCTCGGAATAAACCTAACCAAAGAGGTAAAGGATCTATACTCTAGGAACTACAAAACACTCATGAAAGAAATTGAAGAAGACACAAAAAGATGGAAAAATATTCCATGCTCATGGATCGGAAGAATAAACATTGTTAAAATGTCTATGCTACCCAGAGCAATCTATACCTTCAATGCCATCCCGATCAAAATTCCAATGACATTTTTCAAAGTGCTGGAACAAACAATCCTAAAATTTGTATGGAATCAGAAAAGACTCCGAATCGCCAAGGAAATGTTGAAAAAGAAAAACAAAGCTGGGGGCATCACGTTGCCCGATTTCAAGCTATATTACAAAGCTGTGATCACCAAGACAGCATGGTACTGGCACAAAAACAGACATATAGACCAATGGAACAGAATAGAGAACCCAGGTATGGACCCTCAACTCTATGGTCAAATAATCTTTGACAAAGCAGGAAAAAACATGCAATGGAAAAAAGACAGTCTCTTCAATAAATGGTGCTGGGAAAATTGGACAGCCACATGCAGAAGAATGAAACTCGACCATTCTCTAACACCATTCACAAAGATAAACTCAAAGTGGATGAAAGACCTCAATGTGAGACAGGAATCCATCAATATCCTAGAGGAGAACATAGGCAGTAACCTCTTTGACATCGGCCACAGCAACTTCTTTCAAAATACATCTCCAAAAGTTAGTGAAACAAAAGCAAAAATGAACTTTTGGGACTTCATCAAGATAAAAAGCTTCTGCACAGCAAAGGAAACAGTCAACAAAACAAAGAGGCAACCCACGGAATGGGAGAAGATATTTGCAAATGACACTACAGATAAAGGGCTGGTATCCAAAATCTATAAAGAACTTCTCAAACTCAACACCCAAAAAAACAAATAATCAAGTCAAAAAGTGGGGAGAAGAGATGAACAGACACTTCTCTGAAGAAGACATACAAATGGCTAACAGACACATGAAAAAATGTTCATTATCATTAGCCATCAGGGAAATCCAAATCAAAACCACACTGAGATACCACCTTACACCAGTTAGAATGGCCAAAATGGACAGGGAAAGAAACAACAAATGTTGGAGAGGTTGTGGAGAAAGGGGAACCCTCTTACACTGTTGGTGGGAATGCAAGTTGGTACAGCCACTTTGGAAAACAGTGTGGAGGTTCCTCAAAAATTTAAAAATAAAGCTACCCTATGACCCAGCAATTGCACTACTGGGTATTTACCCCAAAGACACAGATGTAGTGAAAAGAAGGGCCACATGCACCCCAATGTTCATAGCAGCAATGTCCGCAATAGCCAAACTGTGGAAAGAGCCGAGATGCCCTTCAACAGATGAATGGATAAAGAAGATGTGGTCCATATGTACAATGGAATATTACTCAGCCATCAGAAAAGATGAATACCCAACTTTTACATCAACATGGATGGGACTGGAGGAGATTATGCTAAGCAAAATAAGTCAAGCAGAGAAAGTCAATTATCATATGGTTTCACTTATTTGTGGAACATAAGGAATAGCATGGAGGACATTAGGAGAAGGAAGGGAAAAATGGGGGGGGGAATTGGAGGGAGAGATGAACCATGAGAGACTATGGACCTGAGAAACAAACAGGGTTTTAGAGGGGAGGGGGGAGGGGGGATTGGTTAGCCCGGTGATGGGTATTAAGGAGGGCACGTACTGCATGGAGCACTGGGCGTTATACGAAAACAATGGATCGTGGATCACTACATCAAAAACTAATGATGTATTGGTGACTAACATAATAAAATTAAAAACTACAAAAAAAAAAAAAAAAAAGCCACTGGTCTCGGACTCTGTGAGGTTAGGGAGTGGAGGAATCTGGTTCCTAACTTAGCGATGGAGATTTCCAGAACTACTGCCATGTACAGATTCACCACCATGAACAGATTGTCTTATAGCACCACTAAGTTAAAGAATAAGTGCTTTTTAAAAAGCTCTCATCATAAAGGTTTGATTATACAGCCTCGAATGCCGTAATTTTTCCCCTCTGCCAGTCACTGATTTTATTTTTCAAGTTTTTATTTCAATTCTAGGTAGTTAACATACAGTGTTAGTTTCAGGTGTATGACCTAGTGAGATTCAACACTTCCACAGTCAAATGCCATAACTTTTAATGCTTGCCTAATACACCACACGGTGAACACTGATTGTGTACTTAACCATTCTCCTGTTATTTAACCTTGTTCCGAGAAGTTTCTTACTGTACACAGAGACGAACACCTTTGCGTCTTTACACTGTGGTCTTTTCCCAAGAGGAGCTTCCCAAGAATGAAATGACTAGAGTCAGGTTAAGGTTCTTGGTCTGTGCTGCTGTCACAAAAAATGGAACAATTTATGCTCCCACCCATAGGGCATGGAGGCATCCTCATTTTATCATCATCTCAGCAGAGCCGGGCAGTGGGTTGTTTTTTCCACATTTGCTAAGTTAGGGGAAGACGAAATACCGTATTAACATTGAAATAGGAAGTATCACGTCCGTTCAAGCGTAGCAAGACGGTGGAGAGCTGCGACAGCCAAGGACTGAATCCCAGCTCCACTCCACACCAGATGAATGACCCTGGACCACGTACTTATCTATCCAAATCTCAGTGGTCTCATCTTTAAAATGGGGACAATAATACGGTCAACTTCCTTAGGTGACAGAGGCCTAACTGTGGCCATGGTGCATAGTGGGCATGAAGTATTAACTGTGTTCAATAGTTCTAGACTGGACCAGGAATTCTGAACCTGGAGTCTAGTAATCCTCGGGAGCCTGGGAACTTGAATGAGAAAAAAAAAAAAATCACATCTTTGTCACCATTTACCTTTAACTGAAATGTAATGTTGCCTTCCGTTAGGACTGTAGGTAATAACACATCTTAGTTTTAGCAGGACCTGGGACTTTGTCACTAATAGAAATCATAGAATTTTTCATAACACATTACACTTCCCGCAGAGATCTCAAAATAACTTTTATACCATTACTCCAAAATTATGACAGTTTTCAGACCTGCTGTTTGATCTAATTATTTGAGACATTAATAAAGCAGCACATAGATTACAACTTTATTTTTATTTTTTTAAAGAATTTGACAGAGAGAGAGAACAAGCTGGGGGCAGAGGCAGAAGGAGAAGCAGACTCCCTGCCAAGCAGGGAGCCTGATGTGGGGCTGGAGCCCTATGTGGGGCTCGATTCCTGGACCCTGGGATCATGACCGGAGCTGAACTGAGCCACCCAGGCATCTCCATAGATTACAACTTTAAAAAATATTTTAATAACTATGTTTCAGTATAATCAGTCTCCTTTGTAATCCTTTGTATATTTAAGCATTTTAAGATACATTCTGAGAAGGGATCCATAGGCTCCTCCAGATTGACAAAGGGGTCCAAAATCTAAGAGCCCCTGCATTGGACTCCCAGCCCATGTTTCACTTAGAACACCCCACCCGCGGCCCCACAACAGGAGTTTCCCCAGTGGGCTTCACATATGAAGACTTCCACGAATAACAGCCAGATTCCCATCCACAAGAAGCAGCCTGGATTCTCCAGAACAGCCCAGGAGAACAGAGCATGCGGGGTTCTTAACCTTACTGTCCACGGGTTTCAATAACCAAGGACACCCAGGACTTTCCCCTCAGCTGGCTCCTCTGCAGGTACTCTATACAAGGAGGCCAGGACAGAAACACATGTGAAGGGGCCTCATTAGCCTGCTCTTATTCTTATTTATGGCTAGCAGCAGGTGGCCAAGGTGGTCAATAACAGCACAGTTCTTAAAATTAATTCTCTGGAGCAAATACAACGTGTAAAAACTTATCCCAACAGACTTCATAATGAGACTTTCAGCTCGACCTCCTAGAGAACTTTTTTTTTTTAATCACGACACAAACATTTAATCAGTCAACAAAATGACCTAATCAGAAGTGGGGGCGGCGATCTAAGGCAGATGGAAAGTGGTCAAATACTACCCAAGATAAAATGATTTCTGAACACTTACAGAAGAAGGCGTATCTTGAATGCTGACAGAACGTCATACTTTAGAGCTCGTTATCTTGCAACGTAAAAGCCTGCGAGTCCTTAGTGAAAATGGAAACCAGAAAAGCATTCCCAAGAAAATTTACAGAGCAAATGAACATGGGACAATATTTTAAAAATTATTTAACGTGACTACGCATGAAAAAGTCAATTCATTAAGAAAGAAAATCCAAGTCAAGTGCTGCTCCAAAAAAAGGATTACAAGGTTTTAAGCCCTAATAGATACAATTCTTTGTCTAGTCAATTACAGAATTTTTTAAATCACCACACATGCACATCAGGGAAATGCAGGGTTTTGTTTTAAGATCATCGCAAATAGCATTCTATATTGCTGCTTCTCTGTATTTATTTGGGCAGGAAAGGAACAAACATACAGAAGCTGAATAACTATTTCAACCGGATTGTCAGGCTACTGTGCCACTTAAAAGGTAATTGAAGATATCCCTGCTGGAAACATGCCAAGCAGCACCAACTCAGCTATTGCAATAGCTCCTCTGCTTTGTTCAAACAACTGAACGGCTATCATAAAGTCCTAGAATTATTTCAGATCTGGCATGAATCTCAGTAATCACCTGATTCATCATCTCATTTTATACAGGAGGAAACCGAGACCCAGAAAGCTTAACCAAATGGCCCACAGAGGACCACAGAGCCAGAAAAACCTCAGGTCCTTTCCCTTCCTCTACAGGATCCTGGTCAATAACTGCCATTCCATCTTAATTCTCAAAGATCCCTCAATAAAGCAAAATATTTCTGTGATACACAAAACAAAATACCCAACACAAACAGACGGGTGAATGGTGAATTTTATGCTATGGGCATTGTCTCTCAGTTTAAAGAAAACAAATGGAGATCATCAGACACCAAAGACTCAGTTGGCAGGCAGAATTAGATATTTCTGTTTTGGTTCTGACACTGGCCCTGTGAAATGTGACATCGCTCCTGTGATATTCAAGAGGAACAGGCCCAAGTTTTGTGGTTTGCACCTCCAGAACACTCCAGTTAGAGAGAGAACACAAGACCACACGCATGTAGGGAGAAAAAAAGACATCAATCAAGACTAGAGAAAAGAGAATCTAAGATGAGGTAGAAATACTAAAAAAATAGCTACACAGATGAAATAAATATTCAAAGGACAGATTTTTACAGAAGTCACATTCTATGTGTAAATTAAAATTCTGCCTCTCCGTCTGCTAGGAGACGTAGCCTTCTTGTTTGAAATTCGTTCTTCACTAATAAAAGTGGTAGGAATTCTGATCTGAACTCCGAAAACCCAAAGGATATCTAAAGGGGAAAAGAAATTTAATTGTCTTTTTACCAAAGTGTCCCTAAGCAATCTACATCTTCTTTGACAGTTGTGGATCCCAAGCCATAGCTAACTGAAGAAGGGAGGCAAGCGGGAAAGATCCAGAGAAATTCTGTTACCCTAAAACTTGAATCCTCAATGTGCTCGTGAGCCAGGTAAAAAGCCTTCCAATATTGTACAAAATGCACCTAATGTTGCCCATGTCTGTTTCTCAAAGAATTTCCAATTTACTGGGATTACAGAGATAACTATTTCAATGGGAACAATGAGTTTCTCTTAAATCTCATTGGTTTTCCAGGAAAAAAAAAATAACCACCTAGTCCAGAGGTCAAGAACCAGATTAGTTTTTTAATAAGGTGGCTTTTTAATAACATGATCCTAGCTTGGAAATTTACCTTTGCTTTTTAAAAACCAACTGTGAACTCCGGCTTCAGGACATGACAAATGAAAATAAGGTTGAGTGTACTTTTAACAATTCCTTCTAGAAGTACTGGGTGGAATGGCTCATCTTCTCCTAGCAATTTTCCTGGGGGACGGGGAGGTGTATGAACCCGTGTTTCCTTTCTGGGGAGGCTATGTATAGCTTCCAGGTATTTATCCACCAATTCAAGGGAAAAAATGATTTCGGTGCCTCTTAGCCATAGAGATACAGTCCTCAATCTTGGGGTATACAGGATTTATAAATTTCTCAAATAAAATGATTATAATGTGGTGGACGCTTGGGTGCACACAGACACCACCCCCCCCAAGGTAGGAGGTGCTGCCCCTGCTGCCAGCCCGTGCCCTCCAGAACCGCCTCAGGGGCGCACGATGCCTCACCCGAAGTCACACACCTCCCAGTGAGGGCTGGACGCAGGAGTGTAAAGGCCTGGACATCTCATCCCAACTCAGAACAACCCAAAAAGCCCGTCTGAGTGCCAGAGTCTCCCCCCCCCGCCACGGGGTCAGCCAAGTCCATCACTGAACCTGCATCCCAGCTTCATTTCTCTTTGCCTGGCCCTGCTTCCTTCCCTTCTCTTCCTCAGCCGTGATGCCGAGGGCAGGCCTGAATACCTCTCCTGCACACTGAACTCAGTCTCAGAGCCCACTTCCAGGGGGGAACCAACCTGCCAAATATACCGTAACTTTGAAAGTATGGTTATTTTTTGTAAGGGAATATTAAAACAGTTAAAGAATACCTATGGACTATGTACACTAAGAAGAAACTACCAGGAAGTTCCAAGGTTTAATAGATAAAGTCGTCTCTCCTGTTCCCATAAAGGCTCAACCTTGATCTTTCATCATATAAACAGGTTTTCTGAAGTGATAAAATGCAGAAAATGGCTATCTTTGATATTTGTAAAGCAGAAGGAAATAGCATAAGGATGAAAACAGATGAAAAGAAGACAGAAAAGTAGTAATTGTTATGGAACTTGGATCAAAAGCTGCATCACATGGGGGAGGGAATGGAGGAAATAAGGGGAGGGGATGGGGGAAATAGGGGCCAGGGATGAATACGGTGATGAGCACTGAGTAATGCCTAGAACTGCTAAATCACTATACTCTACACCTAAAACAACACTATGTTAACTACACTGGAATTAAAATTTAAAACTTAATAAAAAACCTCAATTATGAAGTACAGTGTGTTAGGTGTAAAACATTTTTATGAAAGATATTTTTAAAAAAAATCTATCCTGGGGTGCCTGGCTGGCTCAGTCAGTAGAGCAGAGGACTTGTGATCTTAGGGTCGTGAGTTCAAGCCCCATGTTGGGTGTAGGGCTTACTTTAAATAAATAAACTTAAAAAAAATCTATCCTGAAAAGGAAATTAAGAAAATGATTTTATTTACAAGAGCATCCAAATGAATAAAATATCCAGGAATAAATTTAACCAAGAAGGTGAAAACCTTGTACACTGAAAACTATAAAACAATGCTGAAATAAATTAAAGAAGACCTAAAGAAACAGAAAGACATGCTGTGTTCTTGGGTTGGAAGACAAGCTTGGTACAATGCCAATACCACTTAAGGGATATACCGATACAATGCAATCTCTATCAAAATTCCAGTGGCCTGTTTTGTAGCAATGCAAAAGCCAATTCTCAAATTCGTATAGAATTCCAAGTGGCCCCAGCTGGCCAAAACGATGTTGAAAAAGAACAAAGTTAGGGGAACCAGATTTCCTAATTTCAAAACTTATTATAAAACTACAGTAATCAAAACAGCATGACCCTGGAGTAAGAGTAAACATACAGATCAATGGAAGAGAATTTAAAGCCCAGAAGCAAGCCCTTACATTTACGATCAGTCGATTTTGACAAGGGTGCCAAGACAATTCACCAGGGAATGAAAAGTCTTTTTACGAAATGGTGCTGGGACGACTGGATGTCCACATGCAAAAGAAAGAAGCTGGACCCCTAGCTCACACCAGACACAAAAACTAACTCAAAATTCATCAGAGAGAGAACCATAAGAGCCAAAACTCTAAAACTTTGTTTTAATTAATTTTCTATAAATTTTTATTTTTTAAATTCCAGTATGATTAACATACAATGTTCTATTAGTTTCAAGTGTCCAATATAGTGAACTTTCAAAAAGAAAACACAGGTGTTAATTCTTTGTGGCCCTGGGTTAGGCTAAGAGTTCCTAGATATAACATCAAAAGCACAATCTATAAAAGAAGTAATTGATAAAGTCTCTGATAAGGGCTTTGCTTCCAGAATATACAAGGAACTCTTACAACTCCGTAAGACAAAAAAACCCAATTAAAAATGAGCCAAAGATTCTAATAAACAGTTCATCAAAGAAGACTATGAATGGCTAATAAGCACAAGGGAAGATGCTCAACATCATTCGTCACTAGGGAAACACAAAACTACAACGAGACTGCACCTCATGCTCACTTGAGTGGAGGTGAAAAGAAGGACAATACCAAGTACTGGTGAGGATGTGAAGAAACTAGACCTTTGTTGCTGGTGGAAATGTAAAAATGCCATAGCCACTCTTGGTATCATCTTGGTAGTTTCTTTGAAAGTTAAACATTTATTTACCCGATGATCCAGCAAGTCCACTCCTAGGTATTTTACCCAAGAGGAATGAAGCCATATATCCACACAAAGATCTGTACCTGAATCTTTATAACATTATTCATAATAAAAAAAGTGGAAACAATCCAAGTGCCCATCAACTTCTTTATGGCTCACTAGTATTCTATCATCCGGGTATTTCACATTTCATCTGATAAACTTGTTGTGTAGTTATTCAGAGAAACAGAATGTGGAATACCCATTCGATATAACTACTCGGCAATACAAAAGAACTAGCGATACATGCTACATCATGGATGAACCTCAAAAACATCGGACTAAGTGAAAGAAATTACACACAAAAGACCACATTATATGAAAAATTGTGGAGAGATACATCTATAAGATGAAGCAGACTGGTGGTTGCTTGGGGCTGAGGGTGGCAACAGGGACTATCTGCCAATAGGTGTTTTTGTGATGAAAATGCTCTCACACTGGCCTGTGGCAAGGGCAGCACAACTCTTATTAAAAATCACTGAATCCTGTGCACACAGGTGAACTTCATGGTACGTAAAGTAGGCCTAAATAAAGCATTAAAAAAAAAAAACTTGGAACATGAGAACAAGAGCATCTTCTGAAAAAGAACTGGGTACAAAAAATGATACTATGTTTCCAAAGAGCAGAAGAGACCAGAATGGCCTGAAGCCTAGAAACTGGCCTCCCATCCTTCACATCACTGCAAAACAAATGCTTCTAGAAATAGAAGCAAGCATGCTTATCTGTGATGGTTAATTCTGTGTGTCACCTTGACTGGCCATGGGGTATCCAGATTAAACATTAGTTCTGGGTGTGCTTTAAGGGTGTTTCTGGGTGAGATCTGAATTTGAGTCAGTGGACCCAGTCAAGTAGATTGCCCTTCCCACTGTGGGTGGGCATCACCCAACCCACTGAGGCCTGAACAGAACAAAATGCAGAAAAAAGAGGAATTTACCCCTTTTGCCCCCTTGCTGCTTGAGCTGGGACAGTCATCTGCTCTGATTTTGGGACTGGGATTTACCCCCTTAGCTCCCTTAATTCTCAGGCCTCGAGACTTAGGTCTTAATTACACAACCAGCTTTCCTGGGTCTCCAACTTGCAGATGGCAAATAGTGGGACTTCTCAGCCCCCATAATCACCAGAGGTGATTCCCCATAGTAAGTATCTCCTTTTCCCTCTCCATTATCTCCTACTGGTTCTGTTTGTCTGGAGAGCCCTAATACACCAGCCCTTTACCAAATGAAGCCAAGTTCAACACACCAATAGGAACAATTCTAGAAATATAAAAGGATTCCCTGAAGGCAGAGATCTCAAAGCACCTTGGTTTCCACCTCTTCATAAATCACTTCAAGCATTCAGTGACATGTTCAGTGCGGGGAATTTCATCCATACACCCCATTCCCAGGACTTCATAATTCACCATCTAGGACTATGCTGTACCTCTTTTTTTTAAAGCTGTCCAATTCTTACATACCCACAGTTTCATCAGATTCTTTCCCAAAACCTCTGGAGTTAGACAGTCCAGCCTGCTGCTTCCAAGCAGCATTAGCCCAATCCATATTCAGGGGACAAGCGAGCAAATTCTCAGTAAAAGTCACCTGATTTACTGTGACATTCTCTTTCAATGTTTAATCACCATTAGCTGTGAGATGACCATTCTGCTGATCCCAGCCTTTTCTGAGTTTGCCCTGCTTCCCTGCCACCCGGAGTAGTAGTGTCTCCCTACTTCCCAGAAATAGAAATCATTTGAAAATGACCATGAACAATACCTCTCAAGGTTTGTCTCCCTTCAACCTTTCCTCTTAGGTGTTTTTTTCCCCACCTTTCCAGCCACCTCTGGTCCTTTATTTTGTTCTCTTAAATGCTCTAAATTTTCACACCCCATCAAGTGTGACAACTAGCACTGAGCACAGAATTCTAAAGTAATGGCAAATATGACAGTAAGATTATTTGCCAAATCCTCTAGAATAAGTTCACTACATACACACACACAACACCTAGGGAGAATGGTGCCATGATATAATTACAATTACCAGGAATGTGAAGGAATTCTGGGTGTTTAGAGGAGGGAGAATGTACCAGAAGGGAAGGTATTTAGTGGAATGGTAACAGAGTGACACTAAGGCTCTTGGAGAACAAGAGTATTTCTAGGCTCCAAAACACCCAATAGTCAGGATGGAGAAAGAGTTTTCTTCTTTGCACCTCACCTTAATATAATTCCTATTTGGAGGAATAACCATTTCTGAGACATTCCTTGCATTAAATCCAAGTTACACCTTTTTATTGTGCAAAATATGCAACCACAGACTCTGAGAGCTGGAAGTTATCTACGAACCAAGTGACAGAGTTCAACCTTCTCATTTTACTGATGAGGACACAGAGGATGACTGCCCAATGTTACTTAGAGACAAGGTCAGGACTACAACCTGCGCCTGCCGGCCTCAGGCCCAGGCTCCTTTTACTGGATCCCCACTATCTCCATCAAGGAGGTAATTTAAGAAATCAAGATCTAGAAAGAACAAGACAGACCCCCATAAGTGGACAGTATGAGGACATAAATAGGACAAAATGAAGCCACAGGTCTTCCTAGTTCTTTTCCTAAGAAGGACTCAAACCCATCCTGATGCCTTAATTTTACAGGTCAGCCTGTTAAATCCAAGCTCCAGCGGTAATTACATAAACGACACCACTTGTTTCGTTTCTAGAACTTCATCCTCTGGCTTGGAGGAGGAGAGGCAAGGCTTCCAGCTCAGGAAAGAAGCTTTGCCTGGGTTCCAGATAAGACTGGGTCCCACCGGGCGCCTGGGTGGCTCAGTTGTTAAGCGTCTGTCTTCAGCTCGGGTCATCATCCCGGAGGCCTGGGGTCAAGCCCCACGTTGGGCTCCCTGCTCAGCAGGAAGCCTGCTTCTCCCTCTCTCACTCCCCCTGCTTGTGTTCCCTCTCTTGCTGTATCTCTCTGTCAAGTAAATAAATAAAATCTTTAAAAAAAAAAAAAAAAAAAAGACTGGGCCCCACAGCTGTGGGGTGGGGCCTTCTGTGGAGGGGGTGAAGTCATGCAAAGCTCCCGTCCCCCTGGAGAGGAAACCCTTGGGAGAGCTCTACCTCCTGGGCCTTTTTGTCCTCCCTTTGAGAATTCCAACCGCTAGAGAAAAAGAGGCAGGAGGCCCTTCCTTTTTAGAAGGGCCAGTGGAAGCAGGCTGAGGGCCAAAGGAAAGGGGTGAAGGAAATGTCCTTTGTCGTCTAGGTCACGACTGGTCAAACCACAGTGCTGCAGGTCTAGGAAGATGGGCGCTTTAAGGGGCATTCAAAGGTACAGGGTAACCCTGGCACAATTTCCAAGGACATCAACTTATTTGAAGAAAGTGGGGATTTCATCACATGATTCCAACCAACATGGCGTTATCACCACATCATTGCAGACACTTAGAAGCCAAACTGGGAGACTTCAGCACATATATGAGAGAGCAGGAAGAATTCTGTCCTAGTTCATTACAGCTTGTGGCAGGCAACTCTTGGCTAGGCCCCCATATTACCTGGGGTACAAGTTCGTTTCTCTGTTGTTAGGGAAGCTTTGGTGGCAAATGTGGGAGGTAATGGCTCCAGCAAAAAGGATCTTGGTGGTTGGTGGGACCAACCCAGATCAGAAGGAGACAGCCAGATGGTTCCAGGCTCAAAGTCCCAGTGCACAATGAAGAACAAGTCCATCTGCCTGACCTTACCTTCCACCCTGCACCCCGGATGGGAGTGGGGCCTAAGCTAGCGGGCAGCCTGAAGGACAGGGGTTCTAGCCATCCCCCTGAGAAACACACCAACAGGCACAATCAGAAATCACTTTGCTATCTGTGGGATTTTCAGGCAAGCTCTTACGCATTTACCAGGTTAAAAATCTGAAAACATCGTACTTACTGTGTTTTTCTGAGTTACCATATCCTGAAAAGAAAAAGAGAAGATGAATATAGCTTTTAAAGATAGCCATTTATTTCCATAAGCACTGCAAGCACTTTGCCCCCCATTATCCAGCACCCACGTCAGAGCACGAGTTACTCATTTCAAACCTTCTTCCCCTGCGCGAAAAGCTTCAAAAAGGGGGAGCCTCAGAGAATTGTAAAATTCATATTCTAGGGCAAACGTATCGTAATTGGCTGGATTTTGGAACGATGGAGGGGCATATATGGTTATAAGGATTTCCCGTAGCGGTGGCAATGCTTTTGTCCAGACGTTCTGAGCTTCAAGTTTGGGGCTCTGAACGCCCTGCAGCTCACCTGTGCAGGGAGGAAGGTCAGGGACGGGGCGGAACTGCCCGGAAGTACCGCGATATCGCGATATCCTCGGGGCTGCAAGCACTTCTCGGCTCCATCCGGGTGACCCTGCCCCGGAAGGCTTCCTAAGCAGCGGGCGCTGCTGGGAGCATTCCTGACACCTCACGGGACCAGCCTAGGAACGTCAAACCCAATGACGACGATTTTAGTCAGCTAACTTCGCATAATGGTTATGCAGCCCTTGCTGTATCATTTATGCACCGGAAGCCAACACTTGCTGACGAGAGGAAACATAATTAAACAGCTGCCCCGTAAAATGGGTTTTATACACTCTGAGATTTCGGCATTCCAAGCGCAGCCTCCTCCTTCTGGTGTGCGATATAACAGACCACCCATTTCCATTTTAGGAACTATTTTTCCATATTCTAAGAAAGTAAAACTGTCAAAGTCATGGGACTTTCTAGAGGAGTCCACTAAGGCATTGTTGAGGGGAAAAAAAAAAAAAACATTGCATTGGAAAAAAAAATACTTTCTAATTTCATGTTTCTCATCAAAATAAGGCTTAATAATCTACCCTTTCACATTTTCTAATTCTAAATATTTGCAAGTACAACTACCTTAAGTGAAAATCAGTAAAAGAAAAAAAAATCAGTAAAAGAAAAAAAAATCAGTATCTAAATATCTAAAGTAATACTTTAGATACTAAATATCTGAAGTAATAGATGATGTCTATCTAGAACTTTCTGCCCACTTTGGTGACTGTTCTGTGTCGTCATCTTATCATTTGAGTTGAGAAACTATTTTTTTTTTTTAATGTGTAGGTTTGGATCAAATTGCCCATTAAAAGATTCAGAGTCGTGTGTTTGCTTCAATGGAAGTTAACAGTTTTTGCCTTCATTTCCCTAATGAGCCTGGAAACACTGAAGTGGCCTACAAACGCCTCTCTGCAGTACGTAGGCTCACACAGCGGTCAGGAAGTCATCTGTGTGAGCGAGAACTTCAGATGGGTTTATAGCCTTTTGGGAAATTATTATACAGCATAAAATACAATAATAGACCCGTTTCTTCTTTCAATGTCCTCTGAATGACTTCTTAAAACCCAGTACTGTGCCCTAATTACACAGTACACATCTACGTCAAGTGTATGTGATGCAGAATGGAGAGAGGTTCCACATCTGAAGCAGGCTGGTCTTCTACCAGGAAATAACCCCCAATTATTACAGAACCCAGAAAAATCTGGTTAATATTAAATCCCAACAAACACAAAAATATTCCCCTTTACCATCACAAAACTGTGCATTTATATACTGGCGACATTTAACACTAAGGGAGCTGGACATTTAGAACTGCTGCCCATGAAAGCTAATTTGAAGCCACTAGTTCTCACCCGTGGCTGTACTTTTGAGAGGTTAAAAAAAAAAGTCCCTCAGAGACTGTGATGTAACTGGTCTGGGGTATGACCTGGGTATGGGGATATTTACAAGCTGTCCAAGTAATTCTAAAGTGCAGTCAAGGTTGAGTAACACTGCTGTAAACAAACTGAGCTTTACTCCTGAAATCATCTAAAGCAGACCGGGACTTTCTGACCAATATTAAGACATTCGACAATGTTAATATTCCCTGAGTTTTATAGTAGCTCACCTCAGACATTCATATTTTACAAATATGAGCATTTTTTATGTTTTTACTTTAATTCCAGTTAACCTGCAGTGTTGTGTTAGTTTCAGGTGGACACTATATGATTCGGCCCTTCCACACGGGTCTTCCTACCCCACTGCCATCTCCCCCTCTCTGTTCCAAATATGAGCATTTTGGGGAAGTACTATTATCCAAAAAACATCTGTATCAAACTTGCAAGAATAAATTTTTTAAAATATCAATCATTACTGAGTCGTGCATGAACAGATGAGTTTTCAGTTTTGCTCTGCTTTGGATGGTGGGTGGGGGGGACAACAGATTAAATACGGATGATGTCTATCTAGAACTTTCTGCCCACTTTGGTGACTGTTCTGTGTCGTCATCTTATCATTTGAGTTGAGAAACTATTTTTTTTTAATGTGTAGGTTTGGATCAAATTGCCCATTAAAAGATTCAGAGTCGTGTGTTTGCTTCAATGGAAGTTAACAGTTTTTGCCTTCATTTCCCTAATGAGCCTGGAAACACTGAAGTGGCCTACAAACGCCTCTCTGCAGTATGTAGGCTCACACAGTGGTCAGGAAGTCATCTGTGTGAGCGAGAAACTGTAGTAGGAAGGAAGGAGTTGCACAAGCAAATCTTTTTTTTTCTCCAACCTCCTGCACTCCATGTACATTTCCTCTGAATGTGTAATACCGTTTTCCCAAAGCCAAATATTCACAAGAAGATGAACGATACCCTTTACCTTCAATGAAAGAGCAGTGTCCGCGTCGGTGTCATGGTACAGGATCACATTATTGGCCATGTCAAAGCTTTCTCGGACCCCCAGATGGTAAAAGAGTGAAGGCTGTCTGGAGACATCACTCATGTCCACCACGGCAACATCTGAGATGAACAAGGACAGGACAGGACACGGTGTGGGAGAGAAAGAGAGGTGATCGGTCTACTGAATCTACTTCCTGCTGATCACCAATGGGGAACTACTGCAATTTGTGTTTCTACCAACAGTCTCTTAGGTAAAGCAGAAAGTGATGAGTCCTTGGCTTAAAATGACCCCAGGAACAGTGGAAGAAAAGCAACAAGAAAAACCTCTTCCTTCCTCAAAGTGCTGGGAACGTAGCCTCACTTAAAAATTGCTGATTAATTTAGTTTCACTGTTATTTTATTAGGAAGTATGTCATCTCCAAAGAATATACTTAGCTTATATACAAATTATAAAGTATAATGAAATGTAAAACAATGCTCCTGCCATGCAGCCCAAGACATAGAACATTATCTGTATTCTCAGAGTCTCATGTGCCTCTTCCCAGTCACATCTCCTCCCTCCTGCTCAGAGAACACCTGTCTTGATCTCCGTATTTATCGGTTCCCTGCATGTTTATGTGTATATATAAAAATATATATGCAAGCACATGTATATATATGCACATGTATATTAGGTACATGCATGCACAAGATTATAGATTAGATATGCATATATTATATATGCTTGTTATATATACATGTATATACTTATATATGCATGTGTATAAACAGTATATTGTTTAGTTCTGTATGTTTTTGAACCTTATATACATAGTGCCATACCATATGTATTCTTGGACTTGCTGTTGGTTGGTGTGATACCACCAGTTTGCACGTCTAGGTCTAATTCAGCACCACATTCCATTATATGAGGACTGGACAGAAATTTCTTTATCCATCCTGTCTAAATGCATGTTTTTTTTTTCTTTTTCCTATTTCAAACTGCTCTGATGAACATTCCTTCTGGCTCACATGTTCACCATCAGCTTGAGAATGTAGATCAAATGCCCCTGGAGGTATGTCCTACAGAGACTTATTCCAAACAGGGGAACAACATATCACATCAACAAGGAGAGTGTTTAAATGTGCCTAGTAATATTGGATACCAGTTCAAAACTCGTCATTTTTGAAGGTATAAAAGCTCCAAGTTTGACTGGACCTTCCCTACCACATGCAGAGATTCTGGAAAGAACATCCAAGACTTACTCTTGCACTGCTGTGACTCATAGGAAGTCACCGAATATCCCAAAGACGCAGAACAGAGGTGAGCTGAATGGGTGCAAGAAGAAACAAGGAGGTGGGCAGTAGCCCCATCAGCACCAGGAATCGCTGGCTCTGTGCAGGAGGTGTTGGGAGTCCTGAGGCCAAGCGTCAACAGGCCCTGGGCGGGCCTTTTGTTTTCGAATTTATGGATTTCCTGTTATATGCCAGGCATTGTGTGGAGTTCAATAGATAGAAGCGAGAACAAGGCCTAATCCCTTTCCTCAAAAAAAAAGTGTATAATACAATGAGAGTGATAGGAAGGAAATGGTGGTTAGAATCAGTCAGGAAGGCAGAAATGAGGGGGAACCATGACAGAGAACCCGCAGGAGGGTACTCAACCCACACTGGGGTGGAGGTCAATCAGGGAAAGCCCACAGGAAGTGATGTTGTCTGGGATCTGAAGGTCCAGAAGAGTCAGGCAAATTGGTGTGAGGGTGAGGTGATGGAAAGGGAAAGAAAGAGAAGACAACAAGTGCAAAGGGCCAAAGGTAAGATGGGGTGTGTTAGGGCAACTGCAAATAATTTCAGAAGATGAACCTGGAAGGGTTAATAGGTGCCAGATGGTGAAGGGGTCTGAAGGCCATGTTAAGAGGGCTGCCTCTATCTTAAGGCGATGGGAAACCTATGGTAGGGTGGTTTTTTAGATTTTACTTTTTATCATGGAAAAATACAAATACATATAAAAGTAGAAGAGTATAATGAAACCCCCATAGCCCCTTCACTTCCCTCAACAATTCTCAACTCAAAGCCCGCCTTGTTTCATCTCTACTGGCACCCACACCACCCCCTTCCACATTATTTTGAAGCAAATCCCAGACATCATTTCATTCCCAAATATTTCAGTACATACTGCTAAAAGCGGAGAAGGCAAAGGAAAAAAAATCACTATAGTGGACGCCTGGGTGGCTCAGTTGGTTAAGTGTCCAACTCTTGGTTTCGGCTCAGGTCGTAATCTCAGGGTCGTGGGATCAAGCCCACATTAGGCTCTGTGCTCAGCAGAGAATCTGCTTGGGATTCTCTCTCCCTCCCCCTCTGCCTCTGCCTCTGCCCCCCCCCCCACACCACCCTGCATGTTCTCTAAAATAAATAAATAAAATCTTAAAAAAATATAACTGTAGTATCAATGTCTCACTTAAAAGTTCTAAAAAATAATAATAATAATAATCATGAGGGGTTTTAAACAGGAGCCTATCATACCCAAATTCACCCTTTTGAGGTTGTTGCTCAAGAAAGGACAAATGAATATGCTGAAGAAACCCTTTACAACCCAGTGTGGTTATCTCCAATGGGTAACTGCTCCCCACAGACATTTGCTTAGAGTCAAAAATCACACTGCAGCTGAATGAATCAGACATTCTGCTTATAGGATCGTTCCCTGGACTCTACCTACTCACATCAAAAAGCATGGGTTTCCTACCGATGCTATTAAGAAGCGGCAACACATGCTAACACCAAGGCCATGGCGACTGCTATAATTAGTTACTTGAGGAAAGCAAGCAATCTGAAGACAAAGCAGAGTGATGGGAACAGGCAGAGGACAGGGATGGAGGACAGAAGCCCCCAACTTATGTCGGCCATCTTTGTAGGAAACCTTCAACTTAGGGGAGTAGCTTGTCGCTGAGGAGATGACGATTTAATCCGGTGACACGAGTTCCTTCTTTCCTCTGCCTTCTCAGAGGTCTGTGTCGGGTCCTGTACTCTAGCCTCCCCACCTGCACTAAAGAGCCCCTCCGTGGCTCCACCAAGGGTTGGAATAGAGACTTTTCAGTACCTAATTAACACAGAGCAGATTGATATTGCCACTCAAAATTCCAAGTAATCCATGTTCAATAGAAAAACTGTCTCATACCCAAAGCTGCCATTTTTACCTGATATTTGTCACTCAGGCCACTAGACTAAATTTACACTGAGGATTTATACCACAATAATATTCAATCAGCTTAGTTTTACAACTCCTAAGATACTAATTTAGATTTATAAATGCTAAGTATGATTAAACACCACATTGGAATTTTTATATACGAGGCATCAAAGGTTTTTTTTTGTTTTTTTTTTTTCCCTCAAGAGATCATAAGTTACCTAAAAGCTTCAATCACCACAACGGTCACCTGCTTTGATATTTACAAAGTAGTTCCACAAACATCTTGGTTAAATTTCAGAACCACCCTGGTATACTGGCAGGGAAGGTACTGGTTTTACTTGGTAGATGGGGAAACGAAGCCCAAAGATTCACCCAAGGTCTCACAGCCAGGGCACAACAGAATCACGGCTCCCAGGTGTCCAGGTGAGGTTTCCTAACTTCCTGACTCACTTTCTGAAACATAGCCACCAGGGGTAAAACAGTTGATTCATCCAGCTAAATCTTAGGCAAACAGATCACAGATAAAAAGAGGTAAAAGGCAGGGGCGCCTGGGTGGCTCAGTCGTTAAGCGTCTGCCTTCGGCTCAGGTCATGATCCCAGAGTCCTGGGATCGAGCCCCGCATCGGGCTCCCTGCTCTGCGGGAAGCCTGCTTCTCCCTCTCCCACTCCCTCTGCTGGTGTTCCCTCTCTCGCTGTGTCTCTCTGTCAAATAAATAAATAAAATCTTTAAAAAAAAAAAAAAAAAAAAAAAGAGGTAAAAGGCAGATTTTCATTTGCAAATGCAGCCCATGCTCGAGCAACCATTAGCTTTCAGTTTCTAAGGACACAGGTCAGCTTCTGGGGAAAAGTCTGCATACGATAAACCATCCTTCTTGATGGGGACATATATGCACCTTGCCCGTCTTGGTTTAACAACCCTTAAGAAGTGATAGCACAACAGGGACTTGGAACCAGCCAAGGCTCCCCTTAAAATCTACTCTTAGCAGGAAAGTGTCTGAATTTAAAAACAAAGTGCCCTTCAAACAATTTAAGAATGCTAATATGAAACCAAGATGAATGATACATAGGATTTTAGTTCATTAAAAACCTTTGAACACTTAAACATTCTTTTTGTGCAATGTTTTATAAGTAGTAAGTAAAACTGTAATTTTCTAGCGTGGTTTAAAAGCATCTGATTTCCAAAGCAAAGCATTCATCAACAAAATGATATAATGGTAAATGATTTACCAAATAGTAATTCTGTGATTGTACTGGCTCATGCCAGTCTTTAAATATATTCCAGGCAATCTGAAATAACGAAGGTAAGATTGGTTGTATCTAAATGAACTAGATTTTAGAATAACTTTACTGCCAAAGACATTTTAAAAAATCTGATTGGACTTAGACAACATTAGTTATCCTAAAGCTACCTAAAAACAGCAGAGTCCAAATTTACTAGACAGGAAGCACCTTCTACTTCTACTTTAAATCCAATTTTCCAATCCCATAAGGAGGAGACAACCTACCAATTCAGTGTCAGGAAGTCAACAAATCCTTACCAAATACAACATCGACAGGGGCTGGGGGCCAGGTGCTTGAAGTATCACGTTGCAACGGGGAAGGCAGGGGGCAGGAGAGCGGGGACATCGGGAACCTATACCTGGCCCCCTATCTTTGGCTTTCCAGGATCTTTTTTAAGAACGACCAAAAAATAAAATGTGTATACCTTTGTAAGTGTGATTGAGATGTGTCCACTACCAGTTTTTTTCAAAGACATATGCGAAATATAAGCAAACTATGATCTGAGGTGAATGGACACACTGAGCTTAATTTTAGAGCACTCACAATGAAACATTTGCCACATAAAACGTAGCATGCCTTAAGTCACTTAGCTTGCACATGTTCATGTTGCTCTTTCAGCTAACAAGGACAAGAACACTGCACGCCAGGGTGCGTTCATCACTTTAAGTGCTCTCAGTATTGGCACCATCATCCATGACGGTGCCCGTCACAGCTCCAACTCGGGGTTCTCTGGCAGCCCCGAAATATACCACCTCAATATTTTCATCTTCACCACCTGAATGTTCTCTTCAGCTTCCTTCCACCCTTTTATAAAGAGATCTGCTTTGACCTAACTTTCTTCGGCAAAGTTTTTGGAGATATAGTTCTTAAAAGCCTTTTCTGACCAGCAGATGACTCTCTCTTCTACAAGGTCTGTGGCATACATCACCTTCAAGAGGTGTGCGATTTCAGAGATGAGGAGAGCTTGAGGTACTGGGACCACACAGCGCCAACTGTGAAGGGGTACCGCTGAGCTTTTCTGTCAGAGTGACACAATTGTAGGAAACAGCGCTGCCTTCCTTAATTTGTTCTCTGATTGTCTCATTAAAATGACCGCCAGTCAACACAAGAGGACCTGTGGCTTTTACATCCACTTCAACAATAACACCCCCCTTTTACTTAATGAAATCAGCTGTTCCTTCAAGATCAACTCTAGGTGCCAGGACTTCTGGCCGGACCACTGATTTCACCCATTCTGTGCTCAAAGCTTCCTGAGTGAGGTCCGCCCCACAGCCTGCGGAGGGGCACAGAGTTCATTTGGTGATGACAGTGGGAATTCACTGCTGGATACAGGGCCATTTTTCTTCGTCCTTACCCCACCTAATTTCCTTTTTTTCTCCCATGTACCAGTACCCTTTTTCCTAGGTATCAATGTCCAGAGTTCCTGGTTTCCATCAAGCATGCCTCGCTAGCCACAGACTTTATGAAAATTACTTAACAAGGTCGAGTCTTTTGAATGCAGGATTCTCATTCTCAGGAAAGAGGATATCTTTTTTTAGTAAACCCAACCAACAAGTCTTACAACGTCAGCCTTGTGAGATCCAATGACCATCCAAGGGTCATTCTAGACATCAAAATGGTCTTGGCTCCCGGCTCACAACCAAAATAACTGGAGGACTACTCTGGAGACCAATCAAGAGCCTTTATGATATCGACCATTTCCATTGCCTTGTGTTTCATGTATTCCACTTTTGCTCCCAACTTTTAACAATCATACAGAGCATCTGGTATGGACAGAACTGGCCTGATACAATACAGCTGGCCTTGAGGATATTTTTGCTTGTGGTAAGTTGATCAGTAAGGTGCAGAGATATTATATTCTGGTTACTAATGCTTCATGACAAAACATCTCAAAATGTAATGGTCCAAGTTTAAGTTCTGGTTCTCAGTCAGATGGAATAGACATTCCAGTCTGTCTCTCCCTGAACACATCCATAAAAACTAGGCAGAATGGATCGAATAGCTATTTAAGAATATGAAAAGGAAGCAAGCAGATTGGAGAAGACCCAATTCCAAAGTACCACCAAACCAAAATCAAGTTCCCCGTTTCCCCTCCAGTCTCCCTTAGCTCGGACTGAAGGCAGCCTGAAACCCCAAAAATGGGTGCTGGGTGTCGATGCAGAGAGCACCAGGAGAGGCCCTCTACTTCTGGCTCAGAAAGCAGCAAAGGGGCCTCCAAATGCTGAGAGTGAAGGCAGTTGTCCACTTTTCTCTTTTCTCTCTTCCCTTGCACATCCAGGACCCCTATGATCCCACAGCAATATCAGGTGAGACCGTCAGGGCAGTGGTGCCTACAGGCACCTGGACCTCTGAGACAGTGGAATCTTCTGCTCTAACTGGCGGAGCTGTGGTCCCAAGGAGGGTGGTGGTGAATCCCCACTGCTTTTTTCTCTCTCTGAATTCCTGGCCTCAAACATGGGCAGTTGTGGGAAGTGTGAGGCAGAGTGGATTAACTAAAGCCCCGGTCTTCTGGCCACAGGACCGAAAAGGGGAGTCCCAGTAAATCACAAAGTACAAAGCCCAGCAGCACTGAAAAGGCTTTGAAATCACAAAGGGCACCACAACTGAAACTGAACTTGGCAGCCTAAACCAACCAGGTTGACCACCCATTAAGGCAAAAATACCAACAGACTCCATAGGACATATGCAAGGCCTAGAATCTCATCAGAGGATTTCAAAAGATCCAGGGTACAATCCAAAATCACTTGGATCACTTCAAAGATGCAGGAACGTTTCAACTCACATGGGAAAAGACAATCAATGGACTCCGATAACAAGAGGACACAGACATCAGAATTACCTGGCAATGACTTTAAAGCAATTATTATAAAAGTCCTCCGAAAAGTAAGGGCAGACACTTCTGAAAAGAATGGGAAAAAAAAGTCTCAACAAATAAAAAGAAGAACCAAATGGAAATCTTAGGAATGAATAATATAATAACCAAAATAGAAAACTCACCAGAATGGCTCACAAGAAGAATGGACATGACAGAGGGGTCAGTGAAATTAAAGACTGCTCAGTAGAAATGATCCAATCCGAACAACAGAGAGAAAACAAAGACTTTATGCTCAAACATAGAAACATCTAGAAATTAAGGCCCTCTTCCAAAGGCCCATAAACCAATAGGTGAAAAGCGCAGGGAAGGATCATGAATAAACAGCTCTCAGGAAAAAAAAAGGGGGGGGGGAATATACCCAACTACATGCAGAATAAGGGAAATACAAGCTCAAACTAAGATACCATCTCTCAACTATCAGATTACCAAGAGTCAAAAGATTGGCAACCAGTTTGGCCATAAAGAAAGACAAGGTACAAAATGGTATAACCCACAGATAGGAATATGAGACTAGCTACAAAATTATAGGTGCATTTGTTCTTCAATACACAAATGTCACTCTGGGATACCTAATGAACAAACAAACCTATATACATATTACATAGAATCTACACAAAATTATTCACTGCAGCTTAGTAGCCAAAAATAATATATATATCTATATATCTATAGATATATATAATAATATAGATATATATTCTAAGTATCCTTTAAGAAGGGATTGGTAAAATAAACAAGATACATCCACCCAATGAAGTACTATCCAGCTATAAAAAAGAAAAAGGAAGATTCCCATATTCTGATTTGGAAAATTGTCCAGGCTCAACTGTTAATGGAAAAATGCAAGATGCACAACAGTATATTTGTCTCATACCTTTTAAATAAGAAAGGGAGAATAAGAATGCACATTCATATGTGCTTTTATTTACATAGCACAAGTGGTCACACTTTTTCCATAAAGGACCAGATAAATATTTTTGGCTTTGTGAGCTACACAGTCTCTGCCATTACAGAGATGGATGGATGTGTTCCAATATAACTTTATTTACAAAATGAAGGTGGCCAGCTTGCAGATTGCAGTGTGCTGACAACAGAAATAAAGAAGTACTATAAGGATAAATAAGAAACTAAAAAAAAAATTAGGGGAAACAGTGTAGATGGGATAAAAGAAATAAATTGGACTTCACCAAAATTAAAATTTGTGCATTAGAGACAGCATCAAGGAAGTTCAAAGATATATCACAGAATGGCAGAGAAAATGTGCTGATCATGTATGATGAGGGATCCGTCTCCAGGTCATATAAAGAATTTTTACAACTCAATAGTAAGAGGAAAAATAACTAAAAAAATGGGCAAAGGATTCACACAGATATTTCTCCAAAGAAGATATACAAATGGCCAAAAAACACATGAAAAGACAGTCAACATCCTTCGTCACCAGGGAAATGTGAATCAAAACCACATGAGCTACCACTTTAAACCCACTAGGACAGCTACCATAAACAGACAAGAACCAGTGTGATGAGGATTTGGTGTGCCTGGAATGCTCATACGCTGCTGGTGGGAATGTAAAATGTGTAGCTGCTTTGGACAACAGTCTTTTGGAAAGCGGTTCCTCAAAAGGTTAAATATAAGGTGGATGCAACCCAAGTGTCCATTGATGGATAAACAGTTAAACAAAATATGGTATATCCCTACAATGGATTGTTCAACCTTAAAAAGCAAGGGAATTCGGACACATGCCGCAACATGGATGAACATCGAGGACATTAAATGAAATAAGCCAGTCACAAAAAAATAAATACTGTATGATTCCACTGACATGAAGTATGTCCAGTAGTCAAATCATAGAAACAGAAAGCACAATGGTGGCTGCCAGGGGCTGAGGGGAGAGGAAAACTGGGAGTTGTTCAATGGGTGGAGAATTTCAGTTTTTTAAGATGGACAAGTTCTGGAGATTGGTTGCACAACAAAGTGAAATGTACTGAATGCTACTGAACGGCTCATTTGGAAATGGCTGAGAGATTTTGTATAAGCTGTTTTTTAATCAGAATACAATTTTTTTTAAAGAAGCTTAAACAGAGAGCTACCACAGGATCTAGAAATCCCACTCCTAGGCTAGGCACCTACTCAAGAGAAAGGCAAGCAAATGTCTACACAAAAAGTTGCAGTGTTCTTCAAAATTAGAAACCACCCCAAAATCCATCCACAGATGGATAAAAACGTGGTATATCCGTCCAGCAGAATTTCCTGCCACCCCCCAAAGACAGGTTACATCAGGCCGCTGACATGAATAAGGCCATCTAGAGAGACAGAAAGGAGAGTAATGGTTGCCCGGGGCCAGGGCTAGGTGGTTGGAACGGGGAAGGACTGCGAACGGGCACCGGCTTCTTTGCTGGGTGCAACGGCGACGGCCGCACGGTTCCAGATCGGGACGAAGCGCCACCGCGGGGGAGAATGCCATCCCAACGGAGCTGCGTTCTCGGGGGCTTGGTCTGGTTTTTGAAAAAGTAGAATATTCTTAGCAGCAGCACCGTTCCTACTTTTGAACTACTCAAATGTTCAACAACAGAAAACAAACTGTGGTGTATGCTTACAATGAAATACTGCATAGAAATGAAAACGAACAAATTATTGCTGTATTAACAACAGAGAGGAATTCCACAAACATAATGGTCAGTGAAAGGGGCCAGAGACAACAAAAGGAAATTGTATTATTCCATTTATAAAAAGAGAGAGAGGCAAACCAAGAAACAGACTTTTAAGAGAACACACTGCTGGTCACCAGAGGGGAGGTGGGGGGAATGGGGGAAACAGGTGATGGGGATGAAGGAGCACGCTTGTCCTGATGAGCACCGGGTGATCTATGGGATTGACTCACTATATTCTACACCTGAATCACTATATTCTACACCTGACTATGTTAAGTATATTGGAATTAAAAAAACTTAAAAAAGAAAAAAAAGTACACCAACAGGCAAAGCAAACCTATGCTGAGACATCAGACAGTTGTTGCTCTCAGCCAGGCCGGAAACCAGAAGCCAGCACTCTCTGGAGTGCGACTGGCACTCCCTTTTCTGATCCAAGTGCACAGTTACACAGCATGTAGAGCTTGTGAAAGCTCATAGAGCATACACTTAAGATCGTGCCCTTTTCTGTATGTATTCTGTACCTCGATAGAAAGAAAAAAAATCAAGAGCATCTCAAAGCAGGGGTTTGTACCTTTTCCTCACTTCCATTCTTCAGCACAGGACCAGGAATGGAGCTAGGGTTAAATCTCCAACCTCCAAACTTTGGGGAAAAAAAATTGTCTGACCCGACTGCGGGAGGATAATGTGACCCTACCACCTGACATTGCTGAGCACTTACCAAGTTCAGGGCACTATGCGTCAATCTCTAGAGATTTTTTTTTAATGAGGCTCAGAGATGTTAAGCAAGCTTATCCTGGGTCACACAACCAATAAAGGACAGGGCAAACCTGGAAACCAGATCTCCAAAGCCAGGGTTTTTTTCCCCCTCTGCCACTTGTGTCACCCAGGGCAGTGGAACACAATGACGGAACCCATGCTGGTCAAGCCTCATCATGGATGTGTTTTGGTGGTCTGTACCCCAGAAGGCAGAAAGGCCATCGGCCCGAAGGATAACCTGCACTTCCTACACTTTCCTGGATGGTGAGGTGCCAGGCAGGCAGCCGTGGTTCTGGCAACCGGACTCTGAGTGCCTGGAACACTCATCCGGGGCGAGATGCTTCTCTCAGGTGTTTGAGACAAGGTGTCAGGCGTGCTTCATCATAAGTCACCTGCGTCCAACTGCGTATGTGATCAATCACAGACCTCAGTGTAAAAACTCCAACAGTCAAGTGTTCAGAAGAACACGAGAGTCTGTGTACAACCACAACCTGGAGGGAGGCAAGACTTCTCAGAGAGGACACAGAAGGTAACCTTAACAGAAAAATAACCTCGAGGAGACTTCATCAGAATGAAAGTTCTCTGTTCATCACAAGTCCCAAGGAGATGAATAAGCAAGCCACAGTCTGGGAGCAAATGCTCACAACATATACTTCAGACAAAGCACTTGAATCCAGAATATATAAAGAACTCCTGTAATTCAATAATAAGAGGACAACCCAATTAAATGGGCAAATGGTCTCAACAGACACCTCACAAAGGAATGTATGTGCATGGCAAAAAGCACCTGAAAAGGTGCTCAACATCATTAATCATCAAGGAAAGGTGAATTAAAACCTTAATGAGAAACCACTACACCCCCACTAACAAGGCCAAAGTCGAAAAGCTCAATAATACAAAATGTCAGTGAGGATGCGAAGCCACCAGAACTCTTGTGCCTCGGTGCCAAGAATATAAAATAGTACAACCACTTGGGGAAAAGGTTTGGAGTTTCCTTATACAGTTTAACACACACCTACCCTTTGATCCAGCCATTCCACTGCTGGTTATTGATTCGAGGAATGAAAACATTTGCCCACAAAAAAGACCTATATACAAATGTTCATAGCAATTTCACTTGTAATAGCCCAAACTGGGAACCACCCACATGTCCTTCAACAGGAGAATAACTAAACCAACTGCGTATATCCATGCAATCCAACAGTACTCTGCACGAACAAGGAGCAAACTACAGATATACGGCACGATATGGGTGAATCTCAAAAACATCATGCCGAGCGAAGGAAGTTAGACCCTGGAGAGTGCACACTGTATGAGCCCATTTACACAAAACTCTAGCAAAGGCAAATCTAACTGGTGGTGATGGCCTCTCAGGCACTCTCTGGGGCCAGGAATGGGAGTGGAGAGGGGAATGAGCAAGAGGAGACGTGAGGGAACTTTCTGGACAGATGGAACTTCTATTGTGATAGGGTCTGTTTACGCAGGTTTAGTCATTTCTCACATTGTGCAGCGGAGATGTGTACATTTCAATGTATACACACTGTAGGTTAAAAATGCTTAAGACTGTAATAATCAAGTGTGGGGCAGGGAGTAGGTAGCGGTAAAGAAATCAATATGGCACAATGATACTCACTGTTGAAGCTGCGTAATGTCCATGCTTGAAATTTTCCACAATAAGAATTTAAGAAAAAATTCATCTACATCTAAAGCGCCTACTCCTTTCCCGCTTCCACCTCTGTCCAACTCTGCCCCCGGGCTGACCCTGATTCTCTGGTGAACGCTGCTTCCTGCCGCAGTCCGCAGCTCAGCTCCTTCCTGCGCTGCACCCCCGACTACCAACCAAGCCCCAGCAACTGCCAGGCATTTTGGCCAAGCCCTGCCACACCCAACAGCTGGGAAGGTATTGGGGTGGGGGGGGGACAAGAAGTTTTCCAGCTGGCTTTGCATGAAATCACCCCTCCCCCACTGATGTTATTTGACCAGGATTTAAACAGCTCCTATCCCAAAGCCTGGTACACAGAGGCTTTCAACAATAGTTTATGGCTTGCATTCTAAAAGTCTGGTTTTTAAGTTGGCTGCTGGGAACCCCTAACCCATTCTGCCCCAGTGACAACAGCCAGCCAGCAATGCAGCAGGCCAGCCCCCGAGGGTTTATCTACCCTCGATGCACTCAAGGCTCACACAGCAAAGCTGTGAGGAAATGCTGCAGGTGCAATGCTTCTTTCACTCAGCCCACATGACTAAGAATTGAGTCAAGTTCCAGGTTCAATGAGGAGTCAGTAGCAGTAACAGCAGCTAGAAAGGAAGGAGGCTCTGGGAACGGCCCCCATGGGCAAGCCCGCAGCCAGGTCCAGCAGAGGACAGCTGAGGTCCAGCCAGGGGCTCACGCGGTCTTGTCCCCGCAAGGAAAGTCACTGTGGCCTGAGCAAGCCACACCGTTGGCTCCAGCAGGGAGAGAGGAGGCTTCTCAGTTATAACGTCATCTTTATTCTCCCACTGCACTTGTTTAAAATAAAATCCCATTGTGAAAAATATACATCGTAGAAAGTGTGGACAAATAAAAAGAACCAGTATTCTCAGAACACAGTTCAAACCACTGTTTCCATTCCAGGGTCTCCAGTGTGAGCTGTTCTCGTCTGTTCTATTTGAGATGTACCACTGAGGAGAAAGGTCCAGATCCAGAAATGTGTCGTTAGGATGTCTCCTCTTTCCTAATAAAAAATCACAACTGGACTATATCTATGCCTGGCCGCCATTTTCAACATGGTTTCTACAGGAAACCCCATTCTGATTTCCTGCGGAGGGTACCGAACAAGTTTTGCTTCATCTCAACAGGAGAAACCAAGTGTCATCTGCGTCCACTGAGAGTTATTCTAAAAAGGAACTGGACAGATATTCCTAGGAATCACTCCAAGAGTAGCAAAGAAAACCGCATCTGGCTCCCTGCCGTTGAAGAGTTAACTATCAGTAATTATTTAATCACAACTGTGTTACTCGCTAGGAATGAAAACCTCGGTGTGATCGAAGCCGGCAGAGAGCAGGTGAGGAGTCTGTGAAGGCTCCCTGGAAGAACGGAGATGTGAAGGCGGAGGTGGTTTTGGGCAGAGCAAGACTGCGGGCTACAGTGGTGTCAAAGCAGAGGACACGGAGGGGAACACACCAAGACTGACCCAACCTTAAGAGACCAGTGACGAAGCTGTTGCCTGTTGGCCACAACGCGGATGAGAGGAGAGAAGTCCTGGACCGGGGAGGAGGGGCACACAGAGCGAAGTCAAGCAGATCTGAGAACCATTTTGGAAGCAATAGGCTGGATTTGGCAATGACTGAGAGGGTGGGGTCAAGACTGACTCCCAGGTTGCCGATTTTGCTCATCCACGTTTAGTTTTTTAACAGAAGACAATGTCTAACTATTGCCCTTACATTCTGCTGGAAATAGATTTGGCCCATCTCCTGACCACGTCTAGATGCCGCACAAAGTGCAGCTTCTACGACTGTCAAACCCACACATCCCACAGGCCTGTCTTCCTTAGAACTTTATGCATTTTCCAGAGCGACGGGGAGAGTATGCACCCAATTACGAGCCGTCTTAAGGCATGTATAAGGCTCTCTCTTGAGCAGAAGCCAATGCACCTGAGGATTGAGTCCACAAAAGTGGAGAGTTGCATTTAGGCGTTTCCAGCAGAATGCACTGCAAGCTTTATTAGTCAGGGTAAGCTAGGCTACGCTGCCGCAGGAGTTTCAGGGGCTTAACTACCATGTTGAACACACGACCTTCGAGTAAGCCACGAGAGAGGCAAAGAGAGATGGAGGTGGCGCACTCATGTCTCAGTCACCTTCAGAGTGATGCTTGATGTTGCTCACATTTCACAGGCCAGCACTAATCACAACGACCCACGCTAACTGCAAGGGAGATTTGGAACTGTGGGAGAAGATATGGATGCTCGCAAGGCACTGTCTTTGCCACACGACACATCAAGCTGATGAAGAATCCACAGGTATGGGGTGCCTGGGGGGCTCAGTCAGTTAAGCGGCTGACTTTCGGCTCAGGTCATGATCTTAGGGTCCTGGGATCGAGCCCTGCATCAGGCTCTCCGCTCAGTGGCGAGTCTGCCTGTCCCTCTCCCTTTCCCCCAGCTCGTGCTCGCTCTCTCAAGAAATAAAACCTTTAAAAAAAATTCACAAGTAACATCACAGATGGAGAAGCTAGACATAACCCATGGAAAGGGCAGCAAAAGGGACTAGAGCTGGCCGTACTTTAAACCATGACATATCCTATTTTGGCAGAAAGCCCGATATTACCGCCAGCTTAAAAACTAACAGAATCACTATAGTATCATTTGATACAAAAGGAAAAAAATAACCTAGCCTCCAAAACCAGTGAAACCAAATAGAAGCTAGAATGTGTTCTTCCAATGCTGGTATGAACCCAGGGGAGCCAGCGTCTCAATCCTGCCTTCCTCATGCCCAGTCCCACGGCGCGGGCACCACGGTCGGCGGAGATTATAAACAGGGAGGATCCAGGACAGGAGGGGATTCGTGGCCTGACCTCCTCTTGGAAAGGCATGCCTTGCAGACAACTTTCTAGCATTTGTGCTAGATTTTCATGACCCAAGTTATACTCTTACCACAGTAACAACCCCCCACCCCCCAATCTTAGTAGCCTGACCAAATAAAAGCTTCTCTCTTGCTTATGCAAACCCCTAAGTGAACATTCCTGCTTCAATAGCTACCCTCCGAAGAGTGGTTCAGGGATCCAGGTGCCTTCCATCTTGTGCCACCGCCATCGTCTACACTGGGGGCCATGGAAAAGGGTGACAGAGTATGGGAAGGACTACTAGATATGCTAACACCTCGGCCCAGAAGTGACAGACACCACCCGTCCTTCCATTTCATTGGCCAGAAATAGTTATACCTCCCACTGAGACTCAAAGGGTGCTGGAAAATGTAGTCCCCACTGTCCAGCCACACTAGGAGCGTAAATCTCTGGTAAGCCAGCAATCTCTGCCACACTTTGCATCCTCCAAATGACTCTGTATGAGCCAGCCAGCAAACGGGTGTCCTCAGGATAGAGCAAAGCCAAAGAGCTCATCTGGAGACTAAAGCCCTGGCCTTGGTCTTTTGAATGGATGTTCAGGAAATGCAAGGATTTCCTATGGTAGGCGGCAATAGCTCGCCACCTGTAAAATCACCATGAACATAACTGAAGAAAAAGACCTCAGAAGCAGGGCCCCAGGGTCAGGAAAGTGGCATCTAAAGGAGGTTCAGAGAGGAGCAAAGTTAGGCAGAGCCACACCCAACAGCGACAGACAGACAACTTGCGCCCCAGGGCAGGTAGGGACAAGGCTTGATCAAAGGGGCGGTTGTCATTGGACCCGTTACTAGCTAAGGCAAGGAGGCCATGAATTAGCACGCAGCTGGAGGCTCTAACTTAGATTGGTCACTAACCGCCCAACCAACTGGAGAGTAAACGGGCATCAATGATATGGTGCGTTCCTTGGAGATAACTGTGTTGTATTCTACTGCACCAGACCTCCGTTTAAGATTTGATACCACGGTAAGCATATTCAACTATAGTGTCCGAGAAAACAGAATTTCCATCTCAGAATGTGTGGGAAAGCACGAGCCAGAGTTACACAGATTTCCTTCCCGCAGGAAGTCTCGGTTTTTGCTGTGTTCCCAGGCACCGAGCTCCGAGAGAGACACACACAGCACGCACTCGGGAAGCAGAACAGGCTGGTGCGTGTACATACACTCCGCACACGCAGTAAGTGATCGCAAGTCATGACTATGAATTCTGTTCAAGTAGATACATGGGCATTTAAACAAAAGGAATCAAGGCATATCCAGAAGAAGCGGTTTCTTCAAGAAAAAAAAAAAAAAAAAAGAGAAGACCTGTCTTGTTTTCCAAGCACTAGAAGTAACCAAGGGATTGACCCTCACTGAATTTAACAGTTCTACTGAATTCCAGACTCTTTTTTTTTTTTAAAGATTTTATTTATTTGAGAGAGAGAGACACAGCGAGAGAGGGAACAAAAGCAGGGGGAGTGGGAGAGGGAGAGGCAGGCTTCCCGCCGAGCAGGGAGCCCGACGCCGGGCTCGATCCCAGGACCCCGGGATCATGACCCAAGCCGAAGGCAGACGCCTAACGACTGAGCCACCCAGGTACCCCCAGACTCTCATCTTTGAAGACGGAGGACAGATGCTTAAAAAGTAAAACAAAAGCTAGTCCTTCTGCAGACCAAAGGCACACAGGGACCTCTGCTAAAAGCGAACAAGATCTCCCTCAAAAAAAATTAAACATGAAATTACCATATGACGCAGCAATTCCCTAGGTGGGCATATACCCCAGAAAGTGAAAGCAGAGACTTGAGCAGGTATTCAGACACCCATGGTCATTACGACGTTATCTACAATAGCCTGAAGGTGGAAACGACCCAAATGCCCCATCTGCAGATGCGAGGGCGAACACTGGCGTATTCATTAGCCTTCAAGGACACTCCGCTACGAGCCACAGCGCGAATGAACCTCGAGGACATTGTGTTAATCGAAATAAGCCAGACACAAAAAGACAAAGACTGCATGATCCCAGTTATATGAAATTTCTGGAACAGGCAAATTCAAGGAGACAGAAAGTAGAACAGTGGTTATCAGGGGCTAAGGGGAGGGAGGAGTAACAAGTTACTGTTGAAGAGGCACGGAATTTTTGTTTGGGCTGATGAAAAAGTTCTGCAGGGGGATGGTGGTGTTGGTTGCACAAGAGTGTGAATGTACTTAATGCCAATGAAATGCATAAAGATGTTTAAATGGCAGATTTTAGGTTACAAATATTTTCGGATTTCCTTTTCAAGTGCTCGTGGCCGTGTTCTTTCACCAGCGTCACCGGTCCTCGCTCGAGCTGAGGGCCCGCCGGCGGCTCTTGCACCCCCACCGAGTCACCCAGGCACCGGCGACCCCGAACCTCTCCTCCAGACCCACACAGGACCACGGAAAACTGTACAAGGCGGGGGAAAACACACTCCAGCCAGCTTTGCCTTGCTAGGAGTACAAGAGACCGGAAGTACACTTCACAACTACCAGGCTCCCTAAAATACCTTTGGGGACAGCTCATTCGGTCCTCTCGCCCACAGTTTTCTAGAACAGCACAGTCCAGTGGGACCTTCTGTGAGGAAGAGCATGCTCTCTTCGCTGTGCCTGCTGAGCCCTTGAAATACAGCTGGTGACAATAACGGACTGACTTATTGCATTTAAACTGACTTCCTCGTGAACTGCCCCCTGTGGCTAGGGGCCACCGTGTTGGACAGCATGCTTTTAGAACTTGTACAAAGAAGCCAAAGTGACAGATTTGGTTTTCTGTGCGGTTTGTGTTGCCACTGTTCTGTTTTGTTTGGGTGGAGATGCCCAAAGTCCGTGAGTGGTAGAGATCAGGAGAGGTTGGGGGGGGGGGCTCTCTGTTTAGTCCATAAACCCACTATTGGACTTGCATATGTCTTCGGTCAAACCCATGCAAAGAATTTATTAGTTATAATGATGTACCGAGAAATGATTTAGTCAAGCCCAAGCCAAGGTCAACCAAAGGAGGTACACGATGCGGAAAATTCTAGGCAATCTGGGCCCAGGGCAAGAAAAGGTGAGGTGCCCGTTGTGTAGCTCTGGGATCGAAAGCCCAAGATTTCTGACCGGACTTTCACACCGAAGCAGAAGGGGTCCGGTTAGTAGATGAAGGCTTGTTACACACACACACCCCCGAGTAAAGCCGTGGCACCCCCGTCTTCAGAGTTGGCACCAGCAGGCAAGAGGCTACAATTGTGCAGCACAGCAAGGGACATTTCACCTTCCAGAGAAGAGTCTTTTCAAACTCTAATTTCAGAGGAGGATGAATAGAGGTCAAGAAAACCGAGTGGTTCTGGGTGAAGTGGGCTCCCGAGGAACTTTTCTAAAAAGATGTAGCACTGAGGAGTACACTCTGAGTGGTCAGAAACGTCAAGAGTGTTTTCAACGGGCTCAGCTGCCACTTTATTTGAACAAGCCTGACACCCCGCCCCCTTCCAGGTGGGGAGCATTTGCTCTGCAGAAAACAGATCCCTGTTGCCTCTGAGAATGGAGAACAATACACCTAGTTTACTGCTTCCGCGTCGGGTGGCCGGGGTCTCAAACTCCCCCTGTACCTTCTCACATGCTTTTAGGCTTCGGGTGGGCACTGTTACCACCTCTTGACCAATGGAGAAAGCAAGGCACAAACCAGGTAATTACCGTCCCACGTACAAGGCTTATTAATGTCACCCAAGCGCCAGCGGCTTGTCACATAGATTCCAAAGATTTGGTAAGGAAAAACATCCAAGCAGCAATCCATTCCACACCTGGAGAAACTTGCCAACCAAAAAGTATTGATTTTAAGACTGGATTCTTACCACAAGCTTATCACAGTGAGCTTGGAGTATCTAGTATCCCATTCCAGCAAGGAAAGACACCCGGAACCCCCCCCCCCCAATGCTTCTGCATTACGGGATAAAATAGATCTGTCACACTGGTGGTAGAGCACAGCCCCACCGTCTAAGTGTGTTTGGGGCAGGAATTAAACTACTGGAAAGAACACTGGGGCATTTCTAAGAGCACCTCCCCCTACACGTAGATCCGCACTCCATTGTAGCACAGGGATTCCCACTCTGGGCTGCAAAATGAAATCATCTGGGAAAGCATTAAAAACTCGTGGGGCCTCAGATTGTGGGATCATTCGTCTGGGATACAATCTGGACATGAGTTTTAAAAGTTCCCCAGGTGATTCTAATGTGTAGCTAGGGTTGGGGCCCGTTCACTGCTGTAAGGGACAGGGCCGGAGTGAGGAAGTAAAATCTGGGTGGGGAGGAGGGCTCCGCATCATCTGGGTTACGGGCTGTTTCTTGGGTCAACTGCTGTTTGAGGGGATCGAAAAATAACGAGCTTAAAAGCCAGCGGCGTCCGTTTTCTTATCTGTAAAAAGGTACAATGCCACTTACTCTGCCCTCGCGGAAAGGCAGGGCGGGCCGGTGGGGAGAGGCACGGGAGGCTAGGCTGGGGAGGGGGAGGGGCCGGGGCCGTGGCGTGGGCCAGGGTCAGGAAAGCGGACAGGGTGGGGTGGCGTGGAGTGCGGGTGAAGGGGGCATCCGCCTCACCTGCGTCGTAGAAGGCGTCGAGCACAGCCGTCTCCCCGAAGTCGAGCTCCCCGAAGGGCACGGAGATGAACTGGGCGCCCTCGGCCTCGCAGGCCCGCAGCAGACACTGGCGCGCCCCCGCCTCCTGGCCGCCGGCCGCGCCGCCCTGCGGGCTCTCGCTGTGCACATACACTGCCCGCAGAGCCCGCCGCGGCCCGCCCCCGTCCTCGGCCCAGCTCCCGCTCCCCGCGCCCTCGGCCGCCACGTCGGGCTCCGCCGGCCCCGCCGCGCCCTGAGCTCCCGGTGGCAGCGGGCACGGTGGTGACTCGGCCGCCGCCCCGAGCGCCCCAGCCGGGGGAGTCCCGCCGCCGCTCTCCATGTGGCCGCCCTGCGAGCCCTTCCCGGGTCCCACCTCCGCACGAGCGGCGGGCGGCTGCGGGCCACAAGCAGTGCCGGCACCTGTTCCCGGGGCGCGGGCGGGGAGCTGCGGGAGCCAGCGCGCGCCGGTGGCCCCGCGGCGGGCAGGTGAAGGCAGGGCCCCGCGGCCGCAGACGCAAGCCGCAGCCCCGCAGCCCCCGAGCGCCCTTTGAAGGCTGGGGAGCGAGAGAGGCGGGAGCTGGGGACGTCAGGGCGAGCGAAGGGCGGGGGGAGGTCTGGGAAGGGCGGCGGGGCAGGAGCTGGCAGGGCGCCCCCTGCCGCCTCCCCCCGGCAGCGCCTGAGGAGGGCGGATGCGTCGATTTCAGGTTTTTGTTGTTGCCGTCCCTAGACTGACCAACTTGAGGAGTCCCGGCTTTTTCCTTCAAAACAATTCGAAGCTTTTCAAGCAGAGTAGAGACTCTTTCAAAGCGCTGGTTTGGAGGTAAATATTCAATTTCAAACTAAATACAGAGGTAGTTTTAACTCAGAATTGAGGGGAGAAGATGCTTATTTCAAACGCCTCTGATGTTGATAAATAAATTAATTAAAAGATAAATAAATGGCCTCTGATTTTGTACTCTTTGTCCCTAGTGTCCAAGAGCATGGCCCTCCTGAGCCCAGGTCTGGAGGCTGCTCGTCCTGACTTTCACCGTGACCTTGACAAAGCACCAGAAAGAACCAGCAACAAATTTTGTATGCCAGGAAAATAGGCTCCAAGCAGGATGCCTGCCCGACCTATAAAATGCTGTGAACCCAAACGGATCTTTACTCTGGATCTTACCCGCCTCACAATTTTAGGCTCCAATATTAAAATGTAGTATTACCACTGCAGGTAGTACTTTTATTTAAAAGATGGGACGTGGGGGCCTGGGTGGGTCAGTAGGTTAAGCACCTACCTTCAGCTCAGGTCATGATCTCAGGGTCCTGGATTGGAGCCCCACCTCGGGCTCCCTGCTCTGCGGGAAGCCTGCTTCTCTCTCTCCCTCTGCCCCTACCCCCCACTTGTGTGATCTCTCTTGCTCTCAAATAAAATCTTTTTTAAAAAATGAAAAAAATAAAAGATAGGATGCACCGGATGTTGTCACAAGGTTTTGGGGTTTGGGTTTTTCATTTTTAACACTAGTATTATTGAGATATAATTCACAAACCATCCAATTCACCCATTTAAGTGGTTTTTAGTATATTCACAGAGCTGAGCAGCCATCACCATACTGACTTTTAGAACATTTTCATCACCTCCCCCCAAAACCCCAGTATCCAATAGCACTCACTGCCCCTCCCCCCATACCCCTCAGTCCTAAGCAACCACCAATCTACCTTCTGTCTCTATAGATTTGCCTATTCTGGACATTTCATATATATGGAATCATACAAGTTGTGGACCGAGGATATGTATCCAGGAATGGGATTTCTGGGTCATATGAGAACTCCATGCTTAACCTTTGGAGAAACTGCCACTGTTTTCCAAAGTGGCTCCACCATTTTACATTCCCACCAACAGTATATGAGGGTTCCAATTTCTCCTCACTGTCACCAACACTTGTTATTGGCTTTTTGATTAGAGCCATCCTAGTGGGTGTGAAGTGGTACCTCATTGTGATTTTGATTTGCATTTCCCTTATGACTAATGATGTTGAGCATCTTGTTATGTGCTTATTCACTATTTGTATAACTTCTTTGGAGAAATGTCCATTCAGATCTTTTGTCCATTTTTAAACTGGGTATTTGTCTTTATTATTGAGTTGTAAAAGTTCTTTTTATATTGTGGATGTAAGTCCCTTATCAGATACAAATATTTTCTCCCATTCTGTGGGTTGTCTTTTCACTTTCTTGATGGTGTCCTTTGCAGCATGTCACAAGCCATTCTGACAAAAGCAGGATAGGACTTACCTCACAAAATCACACTCTGGCTTCTCTTCATGTTTCAGTGATAATACAGGCCATGTCTCTACCCCACCCCCAAAAGAAAGCAGAAAGTGCCAGTATAAATCTTTGAAGAAATCCTTCCTTAATTCTAGTCCTGGTAGAAATTAGGAACTTCAACAAGTGACATCATTGTATACCCTCTTTTGTGGCCAATGAATGGAAAATGGGCTTTGAGGAGATCTGTAAAAACACACAGACTAGAATTGGGAAGAGGGAAGCTAGGGAAAACTTTCAACACCTCTGTTCTGAGCCTTAAAAAAAATAGGATGGACATGTTCTCCTTGTAGCCTTGTAATGCATAATAATAGTAATTTTCCTAATGTGCCTGTTTATCTGAGATTATTCCAATGACTGGCACAGCCGTCAGGAGGGCAAAGATGCCCATTTCCCAATCACTTGCCAGCGTCTTGCTGTTGCCCCCACTTTAATCTTCCCATGTTCCTTCCAGCTCTCACTGGAGCCCTGCTGACTGAGTGAGACTCACAGGAGTTGTGAATTCTGGCTTGAATAATACCTTCCTCTAAACACAAACCCTGCTGGGTAAAGAACCCAGAATCTGCCTAGCTAACGAGTGCCTTCCCCGCAGTTGGTGCACGCGGTGCACTCTGTCATTGTCCCCCATAATTTGCACACCTGAAACAAGCCCCAGCCCCTTCTCCTGATGTCCTTCCTGCCTCCCAGGCCCAGCCACACTGCGAAAATGACAAAGTGCTGGATTAGTCTCTTCTTAGTTGAACAGTTGTTCAGTTCTTACCCCTGCCTTGTCCCTTACTAAGCGCCTGTCATTGGGACTAGAACAGTGGAATGAATACAGTGGAAGCACTGTAGTCAAAAAAGTAAGATTAAACCTAGGCATTTTTCTCATTTCCTTTTTTATTTTAGGCTGGTTATTCATACCAATTGTGGTCAAGCTAGTTAGCTCTTGGACTCATTCAATGTTGTAAAAAACATTTTAGTTACCATATGAGTGGCAGTTTCATTACTTTTGTCATCGTATCCAAGAATCAAGAGCAAATAGTGACACAAGACTAACAACCATGTTGCATAATAGTATATGTATTTGTTGGGAAAACTTTAACATATATAGTAATTCAACAAAGATTTGTTGAGCACCTAGTATGTGTCAGGCACTGTCCTTGGTGCTGAGGATAGCATCGTGAACAACACAGCCAGAGTCCCTGCTGTCATGTTAGATACAGATACTGAGAGATCGATATAGATATGGCTATAGACAGATATACTTTTGTGTAGATGCTATAAATATTGTATGGACATAGATTATTGTAATCTACCATACAATACAAGAAAAGCAAATAGGATGGATGAAACACAAGTAATATTAAGCATAGATTGTATGTAAAATATTATCTTATAAAATATAGGTGAAACTCATAGGATATTTTAAGTATACGTAATGAGTAAGCAAGAAATTTGTGAGAAAAAGGTACACTTCATAAGGTGTATCAAAAATTTAAGTTATTTTCCTCTAAGACATGCTACAGATGCAATATATGACGGAACAAACAAGAGTGTTATTCACAGATAAATAGGGATGGAAAGACCAAGTCATTCGGTATGAGCATACAATCTCTGACCTAACAGTTACAGCCCCCCAAATTGACCCCCCATGGGTGACACCCAGTACAGTCTCATTCTCGTCCCACATATACCCTCTGTCTTCTTGAACATATGGAGTATAGTTATAATAACTGTTTCAATGCCCTTGTCTACTAATACTGTCATCTGTTTTATTCCTGGATCTGTTTCTAGTGATTTTTCTCATTGTGAGTCATATTTTCCTTTCCTTTTTTTTTTTTTTTTGCATGTCTGGTAATTTTTTATTAGATGCCACGCACTGCAAATTTTACTTTAATGGTACTGCACACTTTTGTATTCCTATAAATATCTTGAGCTTTATTCTAGGAGAGAGTTAAGTTACTTGGAAACAGCTTGACTCTTCTGAGGATTGCTTTTGAGCTTCAAGTGGGATCAGAGCAGGCTTTAGGCTAAGGCTAATTAATCCCCTCTAGAGGCAATACCCCTCTGAGTACTCTACCTGATGTCCTGTGAATTATGATGTTTCCCATTCCGGTCAGTGGACACAGAAGCTATTCTGGTCCTCTGGGACCTCCAGGGATTGTCCCCTCAAATCCATTCAGGTGGTCCTTTCCTGAGCCTCAAGGGGTTTCATCACTCACAGGTGCTGGTCAGTACTCTGCTGAAGATTCCAGATCTACACATCTCTGGAACTCTATGTGCAGCCATCTCCTCTTCAGTACTCAAACTGTAGCCTCCTTGGCCTTCCAGCTCCATCTAGTCAGTTCAGGTTGATAATCAGGCTCCTCGTGGGTTCCCTTCCTCTGTTCTCTAGCCTGGAATCTCTCTCAAGGCAGTAAGCTGGGGAAATTGTAAGGCTCACCTTGTTTACTTGTTCTTTCTCAAGTGTCTCTGTCCTGTGTTGTGCTTCTTAAGTGATTTTTGCAACCTTTTCATAAGTCTGAAATTCTTTTAAGATGAAAAGATTTAATAGTTTTAAAATTAAAAGAAAAGCACTTCTCCTCTTTAAGCTTGGTACAGGCTGAGCAAAATTGATGATGTGAAAAGGAGGAGCAGCGTTGGCTTCTTCTCTCCTCTTCCACCTTGCTAGCCATCCCTCTAAGGTGGGGGTGTGTAGTTAGAGGATCTAAGACAACCCCACCGATAGCTCTCTGGTGCTGAGATCACAACGGTCCAGGGGAAACATCTACCCTTCGCTCACAACCTCTGGGGTTGCTGGCCACTCCTATCCAGCCCCTCTCTCGCTGTCCTCATTTGAGCATTCAGCCAGCCATCTCGACCTCTAGATTTCTGAGGTATGACTCAGACACTTGTCCTTTATGTCCTGAAAACTTCTTGTGACATATGTAGCAAATTCTCTTTGAATCCTTTCCCTAGGCTCATGGTAAGTGATAGGCAGGCTTCCAACACCCCACTGGCAGGGAGGAACTCACCAGCACACCAGTCTCTCTCCAAAAATATTCTTCTAATTTCCAATTCCCTTTTCTGGGAATGTCCAGCATCACTTTGAAACTAGCATGTCATTACTGGTGCAAGACCTCCCAGAGCTCTCTTTTTTCTCTGCCATCAACTTTCTGCTACCAATAACATTCCAGATGGTACCTGCTTCATCAGCTTAGGGCCTGGAGGATGATGATAACATGAACCAGAGCAGCCACTTGACTTACAATGGACATTAAACAAAAACTTGAACGAGATCAGAGTGTTAGCTATGCAAATACGCATGGGAGGAGCATTTCAGGCAGAGGGAAGAGCCAGTGCAAAGGCCCAAAAGCGTCCTGATATGCTCAAGAAACAACAAGGCCAGTATCTCTAGATGTTTAGAATTCCATCATCTTATATTTTAACAGCTCTAGTTTCCAGAAAGTTCTTCCATATATTCAAATGTAATCTTCTCTTGTAACTTTTACCCACTGATTCTAATTTAATTCTTCTTGCACATGGCAGCTTTCCAAGTACTGCTCTTAGGTCTTTTTTTTTTTTTTTTTTTTTTTTTTCAGGTGATACCCTGCCTCCCAGACTCTTCAGTCCTTCCTCCATGACATGATTTCCAGACTAGTCACCACCTTGATGATTCTCTTCTAGAAGAGTCCCTATTTGTCTCAATTGCTGTTTTGTGTGTGCAAAAGACTTTTTTAAAATGAAACGTTTTTTAGTATTTATTTATTTTAGTTTAGTTTTTTTAAATTTTAGTTTTTTTAAAGATTTATTTATTGGGAGGGGGGTGGGAGGATGGGTTAGCCTGGTGATGGGTATTGAGGATGGCACGTTCTGCATGGAGCACTGGGTGTTATGCACAAACAATGAATCATGGAACACTATATCTAAAACTAATGATGTAATGTATGGGGATTAACATAACAATAATAAATAAATAAATAAATAAATAAAAAACCAAGAAAAAAAAAAGATTTATTTATTATTTGAGAGAGAGAGAGCCCACAATGGGGGTGGGGGGAAGGGCAGAGGGAGAGAGAGAATCTTAAGCAGACTCTCCGCTGAGCTCAGAGCCGGAGTCAGGGCTCGATCTCAGGACCCTGAGATCATGGCCTGAGCCAAAATCAAGGGTTAGATGCTTAACGGACTGAACCACGCAAGTGCCCCTTATTTATTTATTTATTTGAGTGGGGGAGGGGCAGAGGGAGAGAATCCTCAAGCAGACTCCCTGCTGAGCACAGAGCCCGACGTGGGGCTCGATCCCTGGACCCTGAGATCATAACCTGAACCGAAATAAAGGGCTGGAGGCTCAACTGACTGAGCCACCCAGGTGCCCCTAAAATTAAACATTTTTATTTTGAGATAATTGTAGGTTCATATGTAATTGTAAGAAATCATACAGAGAGATCTAGCGTACACTTTAATCAGTTTTCCCCAATGGAAACATCGTGTTGAACTAGAGTACACTATCACAACCAAGGTAGTGACACTGGTAGTCAGCATACAGAACAGTTACATCCTATTGCCCTTTGATTCCCACAGCCATCTCTCTCCTCACACCCCATACCTAACTACTGGTAACCACTAATCTGTTTTCCACTTCTATAATTTTGTCACTTCAAGAATGTTATATAAATGGAATCATATAGTATGTAACCTTTTAGGATTGTCTTTTTTCATCCAGCTTAATTCCCCTGGGATACATCCAAGCTGTTGCACATATCAGTAATCCATTCCATTTATTGCTGAGCACTATTCCATGGTATGGATGTACCACAGTCTCTTTAACCATTTATCCTTTCAAGGACACCTGTGTTGCTTCCAGTTTGGGGCTACTGTGAATAAAAATGCTATGGACATGCATATATAGGCTTTTATGCGAACATAAGTTTTCATTTCTCTGGAATAAATGCCTAGGAATGCAAATTCTGTGTCATATGGTAGTTGCATGTTTAATATTTTTTAAGAAACTGCCAAGTTGTTTTCCAGAGTGGCTATACCATTTCACGTCCCCATCAGGGATGCAGGGGTGATCTGGTTTCTCCACATCCTTACCAGTATTCGGTGTTGTTACTTTTTCATTTTAGCCATTCTGATAGGTGTGTAGCGATATCTCATTATGGTTTTAGTTTGCATTTTCCCAATGGATAATGACGTTGAGCAACTTTTCATGTGCTTATTTGCCAAGTGTATATCTTATTTGGTGAATATCTGTTCATATCTTGTGCCCATTTTCTAAATGGAATGTTTGATTTTTTACTGTTGAATTTTAAATGTTTTCTTTATATTCTAGATACTAGTCCTTTGCCAGATAGGCGGTTTGCAAATATTTTCCTTCAGTCTGTAGCTTCTCTTTTCATCCTTTTAATGAGGTCTTTCATAGATAGAGCAAGTGTTTTTAATCTTGATAAGACCCAATTTATCAATTTTTCTATTTATAAATTATGCTTTTAATTCCATGTTAAAAAAAAAAAAAAAAACCTCTTTGCCTAGTCATAGGGTCCAAAGATTTCCTCTTATGTTTTTTCCTAAAAGTTTTGTAGCTTTAGGGGCATCTGGGTGGCTCAGTCAGTTAAGCATCCAACTCTTGATCTCAGCTCAGGTCTCAATCTCACGTTTGTGAGTTCAAGCCCCACACTGGCCTCCATGCTGGGCATGGAGTCTACTTAAAAATAATAATTGTAGTAAAAGTTTTGTACCTTTGCATTTTACATTTAAAATCCATTTTTAACTTAATTTTTGTATAAGGTGTGAGGTTTAGGTAGAGGTCCGTTTTTTTTTGCCTCTTGGATGTTCAATTGCTCCAGTACCATTTTGTGAAAAGACTATCTTTCCTTCATTAAATTGCCTTTACCCCTTGGTCAAAAATCAGTTGGGAATATTTGTATGCATCTATTTCAGGGTTCTCTGTTCTGTTCCACTGACCTATGTGTTTATCCCTCTACCAATCCACACTGTCTTGACTGCTGAAGCTATATACTAAGTGGGGCGAGTGATTCCTCCTTTATTTTTCTTTTCCAAGACTGTTTTAGCTGTATTAGGGCCTGTGCTTTTCCATATAAACTTCAGAATAAGCTTGTCTATGTCCACAAAAAAAAACCGTGCTAGGATTTTGATGGGAATTACATAAACATATAGATCAATTTGGAAAGAATTAACATATTTATTATGTTGAATCTTCCCATGTATGAATACAGTATTCCTTTCCGTTTATTTAGATGACCTTCTCATTTTATAATTTTCAGCATCCAGGTTGTGTACATATTAAGTTTATGCCCAAATATTTAGTTTTTTTTAGAGTGAATATAAATGGTGTGGTTTGTAATTTCAGGTTCCACATGTTCATTATCAGTATGGAGAAATGCAATTGTTTTTGTGCACTGCATTTCTCTTATTACATGACCTTGCTGAGCTCACTTCAGGAGGTTTGTGAGTTTTTTCCTTGGGATTTTCCATGTAGACAATCATGTAATCTGCAAATAGGGATAGTTTTATTTCTTCTTTCCAAGGTGTATGCTTTTTTTTCTTTTTCTTGCCTTGTTGCTATGGCTGGAACTTGTAGTTCGATGTTGAATAAGAGCACTGAGAGCAGACATCCTTGCCTTGTTCTAATCTTAGAGGGAAAGTATTCGGTCTTTCACCCTAAGTATGATGTTAGCTGTGGGTTTTTTGCAGATACTATTTATCAAGTTAAGGAGGTTTCCCTCTATTTCTAGTTCACTGAGAATCATTATTGTGCATGGGTATTGGATGTTTTTCAAATGCTCTTTCTACATCAATTGATATGATCATATGACTTTTTTCTTTAGCCTATTGATATGGTGGCTTACACTGATTTTCCAATGTTGAGCTTGCATACTTCAAATAAAGTCTAGTTGGTTGTGGTATATAACTCTTTGTATACATTTCTGGATTTTACTTCCTAGTACTTTATTAAGAACATTTGCATCTAGGTTGATAAAATATACTGACCTGCAGTTTTCATTTTCTGGGGTACTGTCTTTTCCTTGTTTTGATATCAGAGTACTACTAGCCCCATAAAATGATTTGGGAAGTGTTCTGTCCTCTTCTCTTTTATGGAAGAGATTGTGTAAAATTGGTGTTACTTCTTTAAGTGTTTGGTAGAATTCTCCAGTGAAACCATTTGGATCTGGAGATTTCCTTTCCAGTGTCTTTTAATTACACATTTGATTCTTTTGGTAATGGGTATAGAACTGTTAAGCTTGTCTATTTTATTTTGGTTGCGTTTTTATAGTTTGTGAGTTTGCAGGAATTGGTCCAATTCTTCTAAGATGTTGAATTTAGATCATGAAGTTGTTCATAGTATTCCCTTCCTAACCCTTTGATGGCTACAAAATCTATAGTGGTACCCCCATTTCATTCTCAAGTTGGTGATTTATGCCTTCTCTCTTTTTGTCAGTCCTGGTATTTATTCAAGTAAATATAAACATTCAAGTCTCCCAACGGAGCCCATCAAAGATATTCTTCATTTCTGTTACTTCCTTTTTAATTTCCAGCCATTTGATTTTTTCCTATAGCTTCCATCTCTGCTGATATTTCCTATCTGATCTTGCATGTTGTCTACTTTTTCCACTATAGCCTTTAATACAGTAATTACAGTTATTTTAAATTCTTTCTCTGATACTTCCAATAGCTGTGCCATATCTAAGTGGTTCTGAGGATCATTTTGCCTCTTTAGATTGCTTTTTTTTGCCTTTTGGCATGCCTTGTAGTTTTTTGTTGAAAGCTAGACTTTTATATAAGGCAGCAGATACTGTGCTAAATAAGCCTTTAGTGTAGGAATTTGTGTGATCCTAGCCAGGAACTGGGCTGTGTTGAGGTTTGTTGTTCCTATGGACACCAGAATCTTTTAACTCCTCTGGTCATCTTTGTTGTTCCTCCTCTTGGTTTTGGGGCTTCCCCTTGTGCTGTTCTCCAGAGAAAGCCTATCTCTTGCAGCTCCCCCTGCTGTAATCCACTGTTACTATTACTGGTTTTGTTAGTGTGCTAGTGGGGCATGGGGGGGTGTGGTCTCTAATATTCTAAGCCTTAATTTCAGGGGTATAGTATTCACAAGTGCCTCTGACCCTCTTCCGGAGATAGAGCTCCCCTTGGCCAATCTCTTCCCCCAGATGCAATGGGTATCCAACAGTGTTCTCAGTCAACAGCCTTGAGGCCCTTCTCCCTTAAGATTATTCATTTTTGGGGGCGCCTGGGTGGCTCAGTCGTTAAGCGTCTGCCTTCGGCTCAGGTCATGATCCCAGGGTCCTGGGATCGAGCCCCGCATCGGGCTCCCTGCTCCGCGGGAAGCCTGCTTCTCCCTCCCCCTCTCCCCCTGCTTGTGTTCCCTCTCTCGCTGTGTCTCTCTTTGTCAAATAAATAAATAAAATCTTAAAAAAAAAAAAGATTATTTTTTAGGTAAGTTGGGGGCTGAGGCTGGGGTTGGGTGGAATTCCCTTCCCCCAGCTGCAATGGTATTTCACCAGTGCCCTCAGACCATGTCCTTCCCGCTGCAGAATAAGCCTTTTGTTCCTTAAGTGAGAAAGGTCTGCATGGATTTCTCAGTGGCTCTTGAGCCAGCACTTCCAGCCTACACCACGAATTTTCTCTGGATTTCCCCGATCCTCCATGTAAGGGCCACTTGGGGTTCCTGGAGGAAATGCCTGCAAAAGTGTGGGAACCTCTCCCCCTAGGAGCTTCATACTCTCAAGCTATCCCACACTCAGCCTCCAGCAATTTGTTCAGTTTTCTACCTTGATCTTCCTATCCACTTCTTTGGCATCTGATAGCTTCTGTCCCTGGTAAGCAAATGTCCAGGTTCCATGTCTCACAGAAAGTGCCTATCTCTCTCCAAATTTTGAAAAACCATTTGCTCTGCAAACTCAGTTCTCTAAAATTTCCGGTCTGTCCAGATTTTTTCTTATTGTGAACATGGGAAGGACATCTTGTAGCTCTCTGATCTCTGAGCTGAAACTGGAAGCCCTATTCAATAATATTTGACCTACAAGAATGTCAATTTCATGTGGTTCAACCTAATAGACTGTTGCATAGTTTCTGGATAGTGCACCTTGTTGTGATGCAGCCACAATCTAATAGAGAGCTCTGGAGAAGATTACTATGGATTATTCTACACACAACTCATTGAGAATGAGATGATCCGGCCCGCCATGACAGTGGTCCTCAAGCTTGAGTGTGCATCAGAATCCCCAGAAGGACTTGTTAAAGCACAGATTGTTGGGTTCTTCTCCAGAGTTTGATTCAGTAGGTCTGGGACAGGGCCCCCGAATTTTCATTTCTACCAAGTTCCTGGTTGGTGTTGCTACTACTGCCCTTCCAGGGATCACACTCTAAGGACTCTATGGCACATCTTGGAGACCCAGGGCTCATCTGCATGTCCTCCTTATTCATCACTTTGAGGGCAGATGGCCAGCCCCGAGGGGTAGCAATTAGGTTCTCAAGTGACCTCTGGGAGGTGTCAAAAGCAGTGTCAGGAATATGCTCACCTTTGAATTCATTCTTTCTCCAGAGTGAATCTAATTTTTTAAAAAGACTTTGTTTATTTGAGAGAGAGAGAGAGAGCACAAGCAGAAGGGAGAGGAGCAGAGGGGAGGGAGAAGCAGACTCCCTGCTGAGCAGAGAGTCCAACGTGGGGCTCGATCCCAGGACCCTGGGATCATGACCTGAGCCGAAGGCAGCTGCTTAACCGACTGAGTTACCCAGGCGTCCCTAGATTTTATCTATTTATTTGACAGAGAGAGAGAGAGCACAAGCAGGGGGAGCAGCAGAGGGAGAGGGAGAAGCCAGCTGCCCACCAAGCAGGGAGCCCGATGCAGGGCTCAATCCCAGGACCCTGGGATCATGACCTGAGCTGAAGATAGATGCTTAACCAACTGAGTCTCCCAGGCGCCCCTGCACATAGAGTTTTTGTAAAGGCAAAACTGGGCTGCTCAAATTTATAGAACAAATTCCTTTGGCATCAGTCACAATTACCAATTCATGTATTCAGTCAACAAATGCATATCAAATGCTTACTATGCACCTGGGTCTGTTTTAGGTACTGGGGATGTAGCAGTGAAGGAAATGAAGTCACTACCTTCATGGTGGTTTCATTGTAGGGAAGGGAGACAGAAAATGTATGTGTGTGCGTGTGCGTGTGCGTGTGTGTGTGTGTGTATTAAGCAGGGTATCAATATATGGGGTCTGGGGGAGGATCCAGGTTAAAGTTGCTCTTTTGTTTAGTGGGTTAGGGACAGCCTCTCTGATTAGGTGACCTGTGAGCAGTGACTAGCCAGAAGGAAGAGTTCCAAGCCTGACACCCATAGAGGTTTAGGCAAATACAACTTTAGGGACAGTTGGATGGTTAATCACTTTTGTATACTAATGTTAATTCAACAGTGTTTATAATCAGGCAAGAGTTATTCTTTCTTTCTTTCTTTTTTTTTAAAGATTTTATTTATTTATTTGACACAGAGAGAGAAAGCACAAGTAGGCAGAGAGGCAGGCAGAGAGAGAGGGAGAAGCAGGCTCTCCACTGAGCAGGGAGCCGGACGTAGGGCTCCATCCCAGGACCCAGGAATCATGACCTGAGCCGAAGGCAGCCGCTTAACCGACTGAGCCACCCAGGCGCCCCAAGAGTTATTCTTTAAAAAATGTTTATAATTATCTTAATTATTGAATAATAGTGATATTAAAAGAAAACCATTTTGTAGCTCACAATTTCACCACCTTAATGAAACAAATATTTTCATTATTTTGTTTTCCTTTCCACGGATTTGCCCATATGACTGAATATTTTTTCCAGTTTTATTGAGACATAATTGGCATGTATCACTGTATAAGTTTAAGGCATACAGCATAATGATTTGATTTACATATATTGTGAAATGATTACCATAATGGGTTCAGCTAACATCCATCTTCTCATATAGATACAATAAAAAGAAAGAATAAAAGTAAAAAATTTCTCCCTGGGATGAGAACTCTTAGGATTTACTCTCTTAAAAACTTTCCTATATATTGTACAGCAGAGTTAGTTATTCCTCCCTACTCCTTATTTATCTTATAATTGGAAGTTTTTACCTTTTGACCACCTTCCTCCAAATCCCCCTCTCCACCTCTAGTAACCACAAATCTGATCTCTTTTTCTATGAGTTTGGTTTGGTTTTTGGATTCCAAATATAAGTGAGATCATACAGTATTTGCCTTTATCTATCTGACTTCTTTCATGTAGCGTAATGCCTTCGAGATACATCCATGTTATTACAAATGTTAGGAATTCCTCATTTTTATGACCGAAGAATATTCCATTGTGTATATATACACCACAACATTTTTATCCATTCATCCATCAATGGACACTTAGGTTGTTTCCATGACTTGGCTATTATAAATAATAATGTTATGAACATGGGGGTACAGATATCATTTTGAGTTGGTGTTTTCATTACCCTTGGATATATTCCTAGAAGTGAAATTGCTGCATCATATGGTAGTTCTGTTTTTGAGGATCTTCCGTACCGTTTTCCATAGTGACTGTACCAATTTACAATCCCACCAACAGTGTACAAGGGTTCCCTTTCTCCACATTCTCACCAACATTTATCTCTTGTCTTTTTGAAGATGGTCATTCTAACAGGTGTGAGGTGATACCTCATTGTGGTTCTGATTTGTATTTCCCTAATAACTACTGACGTTGAGCACCTTTTCATGTACCTGTTGGCCTTTTGTATATTGTCTTTGGAGAAATGTCCGTTCAGGTCTTTGCCTATTTTCAAGTTGGGTTATTTGTTTTTTTGCTATTGAGTTGCATGAATTCTTTATGTTTTTGATATCAACCCCTTATCAGATGTATGGTTTGCAAATATTGTTTTCCTATTCCATAGGTTGTCATTTCACTCTGCTGATGGTTTCTTTTGCTGTGCAGAAATTTTTTAGTTTGATATAGTCCCACTTGTTTATTTATTTTGTTGTTTGTGCAAAAATTATTCTTGCTAAAATCTTAAGCAATTCATATTCACACTCCACTTCTAGGAATTATCTTAAGGATAAATCAGAAATATAGACATAGGTTTATGCCCAAAGATGTTCATCACAGCTTTATAACATAAAAAAAAAAAATTGGATTTCGGAGCGCCTGGATGGTGCAGTTGGTTAAGCCTCCGACTCTTGGTTTTGGCTCAGGTCATGATCTCAGGGTCATAAGATCGAGCCCCGCATCGGGTTCCATGCTCAGCATGGAGTCTGCTTGTGCTCTCTCTTTCTAAAATAAATACATAAATTTATAAAAACATAAAATTAAAAAGTTGGATTTAACCAAAAATACCCTTCTTCCTCTGTCCTCCCCACTCTCAAGGCTACATTGGGCACCTCTCCTTTGTAGTTCCAAAGTCCCTGGACTTCTCTCTGTGGTCATGTTCTCATACTGTGGAAGACTTGCCTGCTTATCTGCCTACATCCCCCAATTTGAGCTCCACGAGGACAGGGGCTACGTTGCATTCAGCACCTATCCTGCAGTCCAGCACATCGTAAGGACTTGACACATGTTCAACTTGCCCCAGCCAAATTCTCAGCTCACTCATATTGAGATTCAGACTAAGAAAGAGTCACGAAGCTTGAAGAGAAACTTAAGACATCTGTTTTACTTCTGGGGAATAACCATGGAAATGTTATTGATTTTTTCCTGGGCTTTCTGTTTGGTTTCAGGATGGCCTTTTCGGCTTGCTTATTTTTAAATGTGGTTTGTAAACCACTCTAAATTTTTTTTTTTAGTTAATAGAAACTATAATGAAGTTTTGCATTTCCAGGGCACTCTCCCATCAAAGAGCTCAAAGCTTGACAACAAATTTTAGTTTCCTGGAGAACTAGTAACATTCTACAGGGGTGAGAGGGAAGGGAAGCATTCTAGACTTAAATGACAGTGCTGTATCTGCCTAATTTAATCAAACTTGTTGCCATTTAAAGAGCACCGCCCCATGAATCTGGGTTCCCAGGAATTCAACTCTCTTGTTTTTTCATTTTTTTCTTTTTCTATTTTTTTCCTCAGAAAATTCTAGCTACAGCCTACTAGGTGACCCTGTTCTATTGTTTGGTTGATATATTTTATCACCGAGGGATGCCTGGGTGGCTCAGTCAGTTAAGCATCTGCCTTCAGCTCAGATCATGATCCCAGGGTCCTGGGGTGGAGCCCAGTGTTGGGCTCCCTGTTCACCGGGGAGTCTGCTTCTCCCTCTGCCTCGGTCCCCCCCCCAACTCGAGCTCACGCTCTCTCTCAAATAAATAAAATCTTTAAAAAAAAAAAAAGGAAATATTTTATCACCTATTGCTCTAACAAGAAAAAAGGAACAGTCTATTTTACCGTCAACTCTGAATTCACAAACATAATGACCACACAATGTCATTTATAGGAAAGGCTGCCCCCCCCCCAAGCCACTCCAATTTGGGATCGATTAAAAACACAGGAAATAAAACCACCTCTCTGGGACCTGCATCTACGTCACGGATTCTCGTTGGCTTCAGGGGCTGCCTTCTGCTCCATGTGTTGGGAATCAAGCCTCAGTGACTCTAGGGACAGAACTAGGAATGACAGTTCCTGCTTATCACCTTAAGAGACATGACCCCCTCTCTGTCCTTACACTACTGACAAACATTTATTTCTGACCAGGAAAGAGTTTCTCTGCCTTGGCCATTGTGTTCCCTCATTAGACCTACTTCTGGGAATGGCATCTTCTTCCCCAGGCTTGGGTGGTAAGCACCAAGCCTTCCCTCTGTTGGACGCTGCAATCAGCCATGCTGAACACCTAGCACCCACGCACGTGTGGCTTTGTTACACTTCTCATTTGTATTAAACCAAAAAGAAAAGCTTTTCACCAAGCCCTCTTGGTGCTAAAACATCTTGACGTTAATTTGTATGAAAATAGCTAGAGAACTAAAACCTAATCTAATACAGAAAAGAGACCCTGGTGACCTCAGGTTAGGATACAAAAGCCTTTGTGGGACCTGGGGATTATTTTTAATACAGACTGTGGCAACTGTGAGCAATAAATTACACACCCCGTGGTTTTCCCATCAAGGAGCTGGTTATGAAAGGAAATAAAACTCCGCCATTAGTAACGAAAGGCACACACGTGATGATAGATACAGGCTGTCTTTATGGGAGAAAACAAATCATGTACTTGAGTATGCTGTCTAGAGGGCTATGGATGAATAAAAGTGGCTTTACACAATTATTCGAATAATGATAATTTAATGATTTTTACACTAAAAAACAACGTAGAACTAACTAGAATTTTCTGCCGAAATATGAATGTAAAATTGAACGATGTAAAAATGGAATTCACAGCCACGGATTTTAATGGGTTGCTTCTGTTCACTTGGGAAAGATAAGTGGGGTGAGGGGTACTCTATTCCATGTCTTCCAAAGACATTTCTATAAGAGGAATCAAGTTGTGTAAAATGGAGAAAAATGGCTTGAATTCCAAGAAATCATTCCTCTTGGACCATGACAACTTTGAACAAAAATATTTTCACAAAATTTGATTTTAATCATCTTCTTTACAAAGCACAATACTTAAGACTTTTCTAAATACAATTTTAGAAAATGAAGCAAAAAAATAATCTCCATAGATCCTGGTCGAGTCCATGCTGAATGCAAAAGAATTTTTTCAAAAGTGATCCTTCCAAGCTTTTCAATATTCTTGACGGGTCCATTTTGTAAAGAGTAAAGATGGTGGCTGTTCGGCCAGTGGCTCGTCAGGTCCATCACGTAGAATCCTCTTGCCGGTCAGCCCAAGGGGCGGTAATGAAGCTAGATATGCCAACTCCTCCTTCTAGAACCACTTCTCCCTCTCCTTATACAAAGAAAGCCCATGGCTTCTACAAGGGGAAGATGACAGCCCTCTACATTCCAGGCTGCTAGTGCCCCACCAGGGTGCTCAACCTCTCGAGTGAATTATTAACAACCCTACTCTGTATACACATCGTATAAAACTGTATCGTTAGGGATTTTCACGATGAGTAAATGAGAAATCCAAACGTCAAAGAATTCAATCCTCATTCTTATACTAGGCGGTGGGAAATCTCTCAAGGCTTTAAGTTTAACGTAGAAATGCTTAGAAGAGTCAAGGAGTTCAGGAATGTTTTATGCTGCCCTTGGAAACTTGCTGCTCCCGGCCCCAAGCACACTGCGAGCAAGGCTGCTGAAAAGGCAATACGTCCAGGCATGGGAATGCAGGATGGGAGGTTTCTTTCTTTACGTACTCCCTTCCCGTAATCGTGCTCCCCCATCCTGGAAGACCAGGGTGTCCGGGCTCTGTAAGTACAGTACTCGGGAGGAAGTAGCAGGCTCAAGCAACAAGGATGAGCACGTAGGCAAGAGGAAGGTGGGGAAGGGAGAGAGGAAGAAAGAGACATTTATTTGTAATACTTGGGATAATCAATACCATGTGGTGATTTCTTTTTTGCATTACTCCTCCCGTGTTATCAATTCTCATTCTTTGCGGTTGTGCAAATCCATTAATATTTAGTACTTTCACTCTAAAACTCAGGATATAGACAAAGCAGCTTTTGAGAAACACGTAAAACATCTTCCAGGGCCCTGAAGGGACCACCCCCCACCCCCCCAAACAATCTTGCAATACAGTATGCCCCCTTATTTTCAGCTAAGGATGAGGAAACAGTTACATAGTCTAAGGCTGAGCTGTTCATTTGCTACAGAGATAGAGCGGATGGGCAAACACCAGTTTCTTTGGGGCGGAAAAAGCAATTCCATAAATGCAAGAAAGATCCAATGGCTACACTTCAACAAGACTGTCTCCCCGCCCCGCACCCCCCCCCCCCCGCCCATTCTCTTGGACCTGAGGAAGGGGTTACAAGAGAACAAGGCAAATGACATTATGTGAATACAGTTTGAACAAGCGCACACACGGATAACCCAGTGCAGGAAATAACACAACTTCCCCCCCTTGTTTTCATTGCATTTTACGTTTATTTATTTTTGCTTTCATAATGCATATTCTGTTCACGCAAAAGGTGCAAAGGACAGGAAGCAGGGGTTTAACTTGGCTGATGAAAAATCAAGCAGGGGTGACATTTCTAGTTCCATGAACAACCTACAACTAGGAGAACTTAAACGTCACAGCAAGTACCACCGAGCGTGCCCAACTTCACAGCTGTCTCCTCTTGGGACCTTTGGCTAGGTGAGAGAAGCTTTGAAGACAGTGGCCTCTAGTGGACTTTGAGAAGTGGCTTTAAAAAAAAAAAGGTGTTTTTTTTGTTGTTGTTTTGTTTTGTTTTTTTGAATCATGGTAGCTGCATCACAAAAGCTCCAATCAAGAGGGTGGTAAAAAGAAGGCACAGATCATTGCAAATACCAGGTTTTCTCTTTCTCTTTTTTGTAAATATACCATCATATATAAGCTAAAATTTATCTTACGGTGGCGGGGTTGGCTGGCAGGGGAAGGGACGGGTCGGACCTAAAATTGCATATGTAATAGAATCCTAGAGGGGACACAAAGCGAGGCAGCTTTCTGCCTGAAGCAAAAGAATGGGACGCTCGCTCTGGACTAGGTGTAATACAGACACTGGGAGAATCTGTGACAAAACACGATTAAAAAATCATAAAATTATAAAGCTTGTAAACGAATAATCTGAAATTACATTTTATTAATGGAAAATATCATCAAAATAGTACCACTATGGACTAAACTGCCTGAGTTTTCGTTTCGCATGAGATCTCATAGTAAAAAAGCCTTTAGCACAATTTGCTCTAAGTCACAACCAGTGCCGTGCCCAGGATTATACCATGGGGAAGAGTATCCTCTTGGATGGAATTTGTGTTGTGCTATCAAGACTTCTGTGCTAATCTTTCAAACAGGGACACGTGGAGGCAAACCTTTAATCTTTTGGCACAAGGTTATTTTGGCTGGGGCGGAAAATTTGAGTCTTGGACTCAGGATGAATAATGTGACATTTCATTTATCAAGTATTCATTTTGATTGAAGAGTTTTCTTTATGTCATTAACTTCCATCTATAAAGGAAAAACAAGAGCCGAACAAAATCATAATGAGTTCGCTGGTTTGGGAGAAGCTGAAAGATAATCAACCTGGTCGAAAGAAAGAAAATAATCAACTTCACACTTTTCAAGGTGGAATGGGTGAAGTGATGTCTGAACGACGAGCAGACGAGGCCAGAAGTGACAGAGACCTAAAGAACGGGCACGTAGACGCTAGGAAATGGTGGGTGTGTGCCTTCTCAGGCTCCCAGTGACCAAAATTTGTCAGAAGCAGCAAGAATTCCAGGGTCCCGGCCAGGGGGCAGAGCGGGCTGTCCCAATGTGCTGGACCACCTAGCGGTGTTGGAAGGCAGCTCTGGTCGGGCCCAAGCGGGTGTCTATCGGCACCCCCAAAGTGATGAGAGGCGGTGACCTATCCTTTCTTTAAGCAGCATGGGTCTCAGGCACCACCAAGGACACCAGCTAGACGAAAGCTCAAAGTCTGCCTTCAGCCTTTTGCAACTCCTGCGTATTCTCTGCCATTTGGTAACGGCTGAGTTGGCTCAGGGGATGGTGGGGGACAGGGCTCTGATGCCCTGTCAGGACTGACATGGCTCTCGGTGAGGAGTAAAGAGATGAAAAGCAAGTGCCGAGTGTGGACAGCTGTGGTCCTTGGAGTTCCAATGACAGAAGCCAGCTGGCAATGGGGTCCCCCCAGCACCATGCCCTCTGGCAGTTACCATAGTGTGGCCTTTGGAAATTGGAGGGAACTGTCCACAGAGGAGATGTTTCAGACAAATTCCAAATGAGAAACCCAACTGGGGGCACATTGACTCATGCCTCCCTTCCCCAAGACTTCCTGGATGGCAGGAGAGGATGCGAAGTGAGCCTACACAGTTCTAAGAAAATGGCCACAGGAAGCGCATCTGAATCTGCAGAGAAGTAACAATCATCTACTTTCAAGATGAAGCCCTGAGACGGCCCCCACCCGTGACTGAGCCTCTCTCGAGGCAGCAGGACCCCGAGGGACCCACCTGCAACCGAAGCCGGATTTTCTTCTCTTCATCCAACTCGGACAGTAACTGCTTAATCTCTCGTCTGAAAAGCAAATGGCCATGAAATTAAACAAAAGCTCAGACTTCTGCAAGAAGAGATAAGAAGCCTCTAACCACTACAAAATCCATCTGAGCCGTTTACAACGAACACGCGGACACAACATCATGTTCTTTCTTTGCACTGCTACTACTTGGCATTTATTGCAGACAGAAAGGCTCGCTATTATTTCTGGGTCCCCCAAATATGTGGCCATCAAACAGGAGATCTGGAATGACCTTTGAGATCCATTAGTCCAAGCTTCTCCTAAAAGGAGAAGATAGGGAAAGTGAGGCCAGAGAGGTGGCCTGACTTGCCCAGTGGCTAGACTCCAGGTATCCAGGCTCAGATTCTGTCGCCTTCCCTCTCGCTGGCCCTTTGTTATAGAATCACTGGTCTTTAAATGTATTTACATAATGATTTTCACTGCAGATGTTTTTGTCACCCCACGTATGTTCTACTTTCACAGAGTTTTAAATTAACAAAAGGTTACTGGTATGTTTTCATGGATTCCCACAAAATCTTACAAAGAGTAACACCTGAAATCTTGGAGTTAAAATAGCTGAACTAACTATATGGTAATCACGTCACAGAGAAAGTAGACATGAGTTAGGACACGCAGTCTAATGCCCTTTACAACATTAAATAATGAAGTGGAACGAAGTTAATCATCTTGCAAACTCAGGACTCTCTGCTTAGGACACTGCAACCATCACCACTCCAGGCAGAGAACTGTACTGTATTTTAGGGTAGCAGATGCTCCATTTTACATGTACATTTTTACAAACTGGATTGGAAAATCAAAAAACAAGGCCTGCAGAGACACTATACTAACTAAGGAATCAGTTATACTGCATCTGCTCACTCCAGATGAGCCCTGTGATGGTCCCTGTACGTGGCTCAGTGTCCCAGCCCGGCTGCCAACACAGCGGGTTCTCGGACATGAACGGGTTGTGATTCGTGACTGTATTTACTCAAGCCCACGCCACGCACCTCTATGTCAGCGGGCTCTACTTAGAGCTCGGGAGAGAAGTAGCTGAGATCCTAAGCAGATAGCATGATTCCAGAAAGAATAGGGCAGGCAGAGCCTTGAGTGCAGCAGGTCAGAGGAGTCAGTTGGGGAAGCCCAGGGCAAAGAAAGCCACTAAGTCTTCAACTGGCAAAAAAGGCCCTAAGCCTGCGAGGAGGAAGGAAGATGGGGGGATTGCTGGAGAAGAGCCAGAGCAGGAGCATGGAGGTGAGGAGCAGCACGTGTGGGGAGGAGGGGAGTCAGGAGAGACTTCCACTGAAGACTGAGAGGGAAGGGACACTTAGAGCTAGGGACCTAGGGCTGGAGGTTTTAGGGACCCAGTGGCCCCGGGCAGGACGGCTGTGAGAGGCAGGCGTGGGACAGGGGCTTCTCTGACATGTCGATTCAAGAAGACATGGGCTGGGGAGGGACAGTCGTGGGCAACTATGCCCGGGCTTCACAGTGGGCAGGAGCTCGGGGTGGAAAGGCCCCAAAGCCTGGTGTGTCTTCATTCTGAGGCAAGCACGGACCATTTCTGATGTTCCCGGTCCCTCTCAGAGGATCCAAAGGGCTGAAGCCCTGGATCCGGGCTGGTCTGACCCAATGATGGTCCTCTTCAGAAGGCCGAGAACCAGCGCTCCGGGATGTCCTGGGACCATGGGATCACTGTCTAGGCAGGAGACACATGCCACCTGGACATGGATGGGGCCTGTGGTTCCCCAAACCTGTAACCCGCAGAACCAGAGAAGAGCTGGGGACTTTCAGGAGTGAAAGGCCGCCTGGCTGGCCCTGAGAGAGCCTCTCTAGCTCCATACTGCTGATTCTGCATACTTATTTGATGGGTACCTTCCAGGTGGGGGGTTAGGCCAGGGGGCCCCAATTTCATACGGCACCTCCCAGCTGGAGTGGAGCAGAACCTGAACAGAGCCACAGTGCTCAAATTGAGTTCCTCATAACCCTTGTCCTAGGGTGCTCTAGAAAAAAGGTATGTTTCAGAAAAATAGCATACATTGTCCTTTCCATCTTCCCGATGTACAGCGAAGGCTCTCTGAGCTGTCCTTTAGATAAGAAATCAACTATGTTTAACCCAATACTCCTCAAAGTATCTGGCCACAAGACATACCAGGGCCCTCTAGCCCCATGCAGGGCGGCAGGTGCCCATCGCCCACCACTGCCCTGGGACCTCCCCACCCAGGAGGCCAGGCGCCAGGGCTGCTCCATGTGCCCGGGACCCTACCCGTACGGTTCCGTCTGCTGCACGGCTCTGCTCTTGGTGATCCTAGATCGTTTTCCAAAATCCTACTCAGGAAACACCTCTATAGATCCCTCCCCTGCCCAATTCCTCCAAGAAAGAGCTAACTGTTCCCTAAACTCTGAGCCTCAGTTTACTCAGATAAGAACTTCCTGACTTCTAACCATTTTACTGTTTTTGTCACCGCATACAGTATCCTGGGCAATATTTATGTGTGCTCTTTATTTTTGCTTACAGGTCTTCCTCCTCATCTAAGTGCTCCTTGAGGACCGGGGATGTGGAGAGCGTGTGTAGGCATGCATGGAGAGAGCCCCGAGTCTCATGGAGAGAACATCTTGCTGAGTGGAAAGTCTTGGGTTTAAAGATTCCCTATATCTCTGTCATCCATTTCAGCCCCTAAACGCAAGCCAATTACTTCATCAGACAGCTAACTGAAGAAATTGTGATTTTTCTGGTGCTAGAGGAAAAGCTGGCTGTCGGGCTTATGAAGAAGTGGTAGATGCACATACTGTATTTTATGGGGATTTAAAGATCTTTCTTTTTAGCAGCCTGCTGAGTGCATTAGTCCTGGTGAGTGACTCTGCCGTATGCCCCGTGGCCAGCCTGTGCCCTCCCCGTATGCAGCAGATCTGGTTACACAAGGAGCTGAGTGAAATGAAGCCTCTCAGGTTCAAACCCACCTCACCCCTGCTGCCACCACCCTGGGGAAGCGGGCCACCCACTCGGGCAGGCAGGAGACCCAGGCTTGCAGAATGAGGCCCTGACCCAGCAGAGAGCACCTTGGGAGGTGGACGAAGAAGGGGCCCCAGACACTCACTTCTGCTGGTCCTTCATGGTCTCGATGATGCTCCTCAGCTCGCGGACCTGCGTCCTTAGTTCCTCCACGGCCGCCTGGCTGCTGGCCGCGGGCTCCATCTTTGGTTTTCCTTCTGAGCCAAACAGAGACGGGGAGTTGGCTCTGTGTCCGGCTGTTCCCAAAGAGGATGACAGGGGGGAGGATGTTGCCGAGGACAGAGGGGCTGGCCCACCACCACCACCACCTGCAGCCATGGTCCCTGGCTTGGGCGGCAGGGATGCTTTGTTGTCGGACACCTGTGATGAGGGAAGGCAGAGAGGATTCAGGCCAGGGGTCCGTGCTCCCATCTACATCCCCGTACCCGCCTCCTGAAACATACTCGTCACTCACCCCTTCACCCACAAGCCCCCGAGGGCCTACTTGGCATAGGCGTCCCCCTTCAAGAGCCTCCCCCTACGTGTTTTAAATTCGACCGCCCATCTGGACAGGTAGTTCCTAACTGGTTTGATGTACAAGTCCAGAGGCCCACGTGCTTGCCAGGCTCTGCAAACTCTGAAGTGAGCAAAACATTTTCCTAGCTCCCAAGAGCTCAGAACACAGTAAGGTGCAGACAGACTAGCCGACACACTGCAGATGCGGGGGGGGGGGGGCGGGGGAGTCTGCACACAGGGAGGTCAGCACAGAGAGCCACGGAAGTACACAATAGGGACCAACCAGCCCAGAGGGAAGGCGTCAGGGAGCTGCTGACCGTCCCATCCTGGAGGAGGAGGACTAGGAGGCGGCCAGAAGAGGAAGGGTGATTGGAGAGAAAGGTTCTAGGAGGGAGGGAATGGGCTCGGCAAAGGCATGAGGCACATTCATGGCAAGTGGTCACTCAGCAGCTAGGACGGCACGGGCGGAGGGGTGCAGGCTGGGGAGGTGAAGCAGGCTTGTGGAAAGGGGTAAAAACATCCTGCATGAAGCTAGCGATGACTCTGGCTGCAGAAGGGCCTAAAGGTGGGCAGGCCTGGAGGCCAAGGGAATTGCTGGGAGGTTCTCCTACAACGAAAGCTAGGAATGGTGGGTGCTTGACCGATGGTGGCCAAGGGAATAGAGCAAAGACAGCTCTGAGAGATGCGGCGAAGGCAGGCTCAGCCGAGCGAGAGATGCAGTGCCTGGCCTCAGGGAGCAGACCCCCCACAGGAGGATGTGGTTCTGGACGGGCTGCAGGGCCACGGGCGGGGATGGAAGAAGCAGGCATGGAGCTTACACCTTTCATGGCGGGAGGAACAGCCCGAAGGCCCAGAAAACAATTTCACTTCTGACACACTGAGTTTCAGGAGCCCGAGGTCTAGCCAAGGAGACATGTCCAGGGGGCAGAGCCAAGGAATGAAAAAGTGAGCTGGGCCAGAGAAAGCACCTGAGGAAGCGGCGCCATGGGGGTGAAGAACACAGAATCAGGGGAGGAGAGGCCCAGTGACGGGACCTGGGGACTCGCTGAATTGAAGAGGTGGGAAGAGAAGGGAGAGACATTGGGGACTGGGACAGAGCGCTGAGTGAGGAGATGAAGCAAGGCCAGAAGAGGGGAATGGGTTATAGAAGTCCCCTGAGGGGTTTCCAGAAGGAAAAAAAGGGTCAGATAAGTGGGTCAAGGGCGCTGGGAGGAAAACAGGGCTTGGGGGGCATTTGGTGCAACAAGGGAGACTGAGGTCTGATCACAGCAGGTCAGCACCTGAATAGGAGGAGAGGGGCGTGGCCTGCAAGTTTAGAACTCTCTTTCGGGAAACCTGGCTAAAAATGGAAGTTGGGAGAAAGAGAAAGCGTTCACAAAGAAGCCTCAGGAGGAGACAGAATCATCCAAGGGTTCTGCTTGCTTCAAAGATGGGGGAGATGCTGAGCTGGATGATATCCTAAGGGAAAGACCAATGCAGGGCCAAGCTGGAGACAGAGGAGACAGGTGGGGGAGGCCTGATGGAGCAGTGTCCTGCCCCAGGAGGAGGCTGAGAGGGCACAGGAAGTGGGACAGTCACGGGGCGGGAGGGAAGAGGGGCATGGGGCCACCCAGGGGAGGAGGCGGCAGCAAGGGAAGGTGAGATCCTGAGACCTAGGGCAGGTGAGGAGGAGGGCAAGCAGCAGACAGGATGCTGGGAGGCGAGGGGCTGAGCGATGGGGAAGTTGAGGCTGGTGGTGAAGCTGGGCAACGCAGCTGGGACTCGTCCAGCAGCAGGTGCCCAGGGCAAGAGCCAAGAAGGGGCTGGCTGGCATGGTGAGGAGGGAGAGTGCGGATTCCGGCTGTGCTAGAGGGAGGGACTGGGCAGAGTGAGCCAGAAGCAGATGGGCCATCATTCCCAGCCTCTCTGCCCGCCTCTTCTCTGCCAAGTTACCATTGAGGAAAAGTGCTTTCTGCTGCCAAGGACAGTGACCCGCCATCCCCTGCTTATTGCTGTAGGAGTTGTAGTAAGAGGGAAGAGGGACTGACATTTATGGAGCGCCGGTCACGTGCCGGACGTCGGCTAGATGACTGAAACGGGGCTCGGCTGGCATACCCTTTTGACAGAGCAGCAAACTGAGGCTTAGAGACATGGTCGAGAAGTTCCCCAAGCCTCGCAGCGAATAGCTGGCAGGCCTGGGCTTCAATCCCCTCCCCTGCCGGAACCCCGTACCGCGACGGTGGCTGCCTGAGTGCGACGATTCACGCTCTCCTGTCATTACTTTCTTTGCGTCTTTCCTATCCCGGGGTTCATACTTTTCCCCACTTCCCACTCTGCATCCTCCCGTGCCTCTTCCAACCTACCAACGTCCTCACAGACTGACTTCCAGGCAACTCTTCCATCAGTGCCCCTTTCAGCATTTCCTACATAACCCTCTCTCCCAGCCCGCTGCAGCTGACAGGGACTTCTGCAAGCCCTCACAGAGTATCGGCCACTATACACCCTGACCACATTAGTTCAGGTGGAATTTATAGAAGCAGTAAACAACATGACAGCTCCCAGGAAGGGCAATGGGCTAACGGGACAGAACTTTGAGAACCTGAAACCTGAAGAGCCACTGCCCACCAGCAGATGTCGCTACAGAGACACCCCACGGCAGGGCGAGCGCAACTATAGTAGACGTACGGTCATCAGAAAGAGCGGGGCTAAATCCAATTTCTGCAAATGGAACCCTTTCATAAAGGAAAAATGCTTCAATTTTGTGAATAACTACCATTGATGTGTTTTATAGGATCATAGTTTTGTTTACCAGACTGGGTTTTTAAGAAAATCTAGACGTATGTGTAAATTCTTACATGTGCGAAAAGGAAAATCCTACATACCCTGTGATTTCTTTGTGTTAATCCCTGGTTCAAGTGCCTTAAAAAAAGGACTGCAATTTTCTGCTGTTAGACAGAAAGCAGTTGCTAATGTGTATAGAAAATAATTCCAACTGACTGGGTTCTCTTAACACCAGAAAATACATTCAGAGGATGAACGGGACTAGTAAGTATAGGGTATCCTTCAAAAGCCACACGCAGTTGCTACCCACTGTCTGCTTTGTTTCTCATGAGCCAGTAACTTAAAATAGCTATACCATTCCCTGGGCACGCGATGAAACGAAAATGTTTTTAGAGTCTAAATTGATCGTAATAAATGAATCCAAATCAGCTTCTCTTTGAGGGACCCCCGTTAGTCATTCAAAGTCGTGTGCTGCCAAACATAATCAGTGACATCATCAGTTTTGAACACAAAAGCCAAGATGTGTGAGCAGAGTACACAGCATTCAATGTACGTGGTGCATTCTTTCTCCACACCTCTAGGCTCTTCAAGCTGCCTTGGTTGTGGTGGTGGCGTGTGAGGGTGTATGTTTATGTGTGGCAGCTGGTATGAAGAAGAGATCAAACCACAAGAGAAAACATGGAAAATCAATCACTAAACTTGTGTCTCAGAGATTCTGTCCAGTTTTGGGGACTTTGTAACATGCCTCTGGGATTTTGATGACTAAAGTAATAACTGTTACTGAAGAGTGACAAAAACTTGCATTGTCTGTTGCAGTGGACTAAGTGTTTGTGTCCCCCCCGCCTCCCAGTTCATACGTGGAAATCCTAACCCCCCCCCACACCTTGTGATGGGATTAGGAGGTGGGACCTTTGGGAGGTGATTGGGTCATAAGGGTGCAGCCCTCATGAACAGAATTAGTGCCCTTAGAAAAGAGACCTCAAAGAGTTCCCTCTCCCTCTTTCTACCACGTGAGGACACAACAAGAGGTTGGTGGTCTGCAACCCTGAAGAGAGCCCTCACCGGAACCTCACCATGCTGGCACTCTCATCTCAGACTTCCAGCCTCCACAAACGTGAGAAATAAATCTCTGTTGTCTCTAAGCCACCCAATCTACGACTCTCTGTCATAGCAGCCCGAATGGACTAAGCCATCTGTTGATCCTTGTTTGGTTTATAACTCATTGTCAGAGCATACACGAAAAGGCAGGGGTCCGTGCTGTCTGGACACCCTTCCCTTGGCTGGTCACTCACTTGGGATATGGTAACAGTCTTTGAAGTTTTCTTTGATGCTTCCACTCCTCTGTGTGCAAGCGAAACGTGTTCCTCTTTATCTTCTTCGGGACTTGGGGAGTCAAAGATATCAGGGCTTGAAAGGGAAGACTGGATAAAGCCAAAAGAAAATGCTTTTGTCAGAATTACACCTTAGCTGACAGAGCTTTTGTTAACATATGCTGTATGCTTTTCAAAGCACTCAACACCTCTATTTTGTTTGTCTCCTCATTATAACCTCGAAGGCAGAGAGGATGCTATTATCTGTCCGCTAGAGATAGTCGCAGAACTGGGACTAAGAAGCAAGACTTCCTACAGCAGGGATCTTTCCACGGGATCCTGGCACCAATGCCTGCCGGTCATTTCACCTGCGCAGGCCTGTGTCACCCAGCCTTTCCTGCTCCCTCCATCCTTCGGAGCCTCCCTTCTTTCTGTAAACATTTGCTACTGTGTACTAAGCACTGAGCTCGGTGCTGAACTTAGGTGACATGCCGGACACGGTCCCTGTTCTCACAAGGCTGACAGTCCAGGGGGGAGGGACACACAGGGCAAGAGGAGGCTGCCTCCGACCTGCCTCTCCTCCATTTCCTCTGGATCCTTTTCCAGGACCAGGAAATCTGAGGCACAGTGAAGTGCCTGCAAGAAGCTGTCTGAGAGGCAACCGTCCCAGGGGGCACAAGGTCACAGGCCTGCGGGCCGGTGAGCAGCATTTCTGCACCCCAGGGCACAGCCCTGCCTGCCGGAGGGCCAGCTCACCTCTAACTGGGGAACCTACTGCTAAATCTCCACCCTCATTGCCACGGACAATCAACGTCTGTTGTGGACTCGATTTTTTGCTAAGGTATATTTACAGAATGGCAGCATCTTTTGGTAAAAATATGGGGATAATTCTCCTATCTTTTCTGCCTCACTGTGAAGATCAAAAAGCTGGATGAATGTGAGCCAACTCACTGGAGTTCACTTGGACATAAATGATTACTGTGCTAGAATTTCACCATTTTAGGATAAAGCAAATGAAAATAAGAGTTCCTGGGACAAGGGATCTTTTTTAAACGAAGAATCTTCCAGAGATCTCTTTGGGTGAGCTCGTATTTAGCGGCATCTCTATGCCGTCTACCCTGGTGGTGGGAAAATCGTCCTATCTAGAATCAGCACTGGTGTCATTATAGAAAAGTCACGCCTACATCACACCATGTTTATTTTCTTCTGTTTACCCTATTTTCTAAGGCAGAAAACAAATATATCTAGGGATTTGTAAGCAAAGTTTTAAAATTAAAAGGTCTTATTTGTTAATCTTTGTTTTATCTGAAAATCCAATTACCTAGAATAACACCCCAGCTAAGCTTTCTTATTAATCTAAGCTTAACCGCTTAACCACCTTGCAGCGCCTGTGTCCCTTCACTTTGAGATTTTAAAAAAGCCAGCTTCCTCCTGTGTAACCTACAGTTCATGAGCTGCCAATCAAAGCTTGCTCTTTGAATTCAATGAACATAAATAAGCTCAGACTAGGGTGAGAGGCTCCAGGCTGGGTAATCCTGACCGGTGCATTTCCCCCATCATTCCTTCCAATGGCCTCGTAGGAATGTGTCCATATCCACGATCCCATTTTGCTATGAAAAACCTACGGGTGCTAAGTGGAGGAAGAGCCAATACGGATTCAAAGTGTGCATCCACGTGGGGATGGATGGGAACAAAGGGAAGGGAGTAATTACACTTCTTTAAAGCCCAAATGTATCCTGTTATTTTAAGGCTACAAATGCAATTGTTCCACATAAAGTGCCAAACTTTGAGTCACGGCGTCATAAGCTTCCTAAGGGCGGGGCCCACGTATGTCTCCCTCCCAGTCGCAGCCTTGGTACAATGGCTCAGAACTGAGTCCACGTGTCATAAATGCCTACAAATATTAGCTGAACAAGTGAATGAACAAAGTTGTAGGCTAAAAGCGAGTGAAGATGATGTGCCTTTACCCAGTCCCCAGATATACACGAACCCCCAGGCATGGGATGTATGAACCAAGGGTGGGGTGGGGGATGGTAAACTGACGTTCTCTGTATTTAATTCTGGATGCCTCAAGGCCCTCTAAACCTTGCGAAGTTTGGAAGAATTTGGAGGAAAAACAAAATGGAAGAAGGATTTATAGAGAAGATGTGGGAGATAGGATGAAACACTTAGAGATACTAAGAGGCAATTAAATAGGTTGTGTGTGAGGCACGTTGGGGAGGATATGGGGAGATGAAAGATGGTAGTGACACGGGACTCTATATAAGTAAGCCACTTTGTCAAGTCTTTCTTCCAAAAAGGTATCAACACACAGTTAGGGTTGTTTCATACAAAGAGGAAAAACAGCATGATTCAAACCACACCCCCAAACTCAGCAGATATGAGAGAAGAGGTTCAAAGGAAGTGGCATTCTTTTTCTTCTAAATGAGGACCTCTGCGGTGGGATCAGTGATGAGGCGAAAGTAGAAAGTGTTCTGGAAAACCTGCAAAAGGTTAATTCCTTGGTGTATCTGGGTGAATGAAGGTCATAAGGCCTTAGACCTGCATTCCCAGCAAGGACAAGACAATGTGATATATAGAGATAGAGATATAGAGAGAGACAGACATCACTTGTGGATGCATCAAGATTTTTTCTTCAATGACATTCACTTCAGTGTTTATAATGAAGAAGTGGAAGTAACATAAATGTCCAATAATAGTGCACTGACTAGATAAACTCTCATATATTCACAGGCTGGAACACTAGACAGCCATTAAATGTAACATGGAAGAATGGGCAATGATTGGGGAGAAAGGTACACCATATAAGGGGGATGGAAAGCATGTACTATGTACCCCATTTGGAATAAATAATGTTATACATACAAATAGAATTTTAAGTAAAAGCTACAGATATACAACAAGTGGTTAACGGTTCTCAGCTCTGGAAAGCAGGATTACAGTAACTTACTTTCTTCTTTATGCATTTCACTGTTGAAATTTGATACAACAAATGTGTTACAGGTTTCCAGTGAGGAAAGAAGTTATTCAAAATGACCCAAACAAAAAACTTCTTCTGTAGGTTATCTGGAGCATTCTGACTGGTCTCTCCTACATGACCATGTGCCCCGTATGTTTACAAACAATCTCCTAAAGGTGTGTGTGGGGTTCCGTGGAGGGGTGCCAATAATGGGGCCTCGTGAGAAAAAAGCTTGGCCATTGTCAAGCACCTGGAGAGTGGCAGATAATTCTTTAGCAAAGTTTTGTTTATAGACCAAACGAGCCTCACTCTCCTCTCCCACCATCAAACGTGACATTTTTTTTCTTACCAATTTCATTTCAGGTTCAAATAAGGATCAGTCTGGAAGGAGAAAGAAGGAAAGTGGGACTAAGCAGTGCCCACCTCACTGGCAGATGTGCAAAGAACAAAGAGAAAGAAATACTGCTTGATTCCAGAAGACTCTCAAATCACTCTTGGTCAGCAGTGTATCTCACGACTTCCCTCTCCTGGCTCGTCCTCATATCAGCCACTTGCAGGAGAGTCCTTGGCTGGAGTCTCTAAGCTGACCTGCTTTCCTGCAGTAGAAGGAGCGAGGCGACACTTACGGAGGTGAGGGACTGGGACGGAGGCCGCCTCCCTGTGGCTTTTGGTCTGCTTGTGGTTGGGTGACTGAGTTTCTCAGTAGATGATACCACGGAGTCAAAACCTTCTAGGTCTAAAACAAAAGTAAAACAGAGTTTTAAGAGCAATAATGGGAGTGAGGAAAGGTTCTTATAACAGGCCACGAGCACCTTTTCCTTAATACTCATCCTTTACATCTGGATTACATGTCATCATTGATGAAGGCGATTTCCATCCTCTGGTCATCCAATGAATGTGGTAGGCCTTTAAAAGCTACAGAAAGAGGGGTAAAGGAGGAATCCTCGTTCCTCCACAAATGCAAGTTCATTTTGCTAAATAAAACATTCTTCTCATCCCAACATGAAAAGCAGTTATCACAAGGTACAATACCCATGGACAAGTGAATGCTGATCATTGATTCCGGAAGAGAAGAGAGGGCAGCCTCCTCCTCTGGTTGTACTACCATAGCCTGGCCATCACCCTAATGGTAGACAACAAACTCCCTGGAGGTGGAGAGCAAGCTTCTACTTCTCCAGATAACTCCCGGAGCCGGGCACCATTCTGCTTCGAGAGGCATCACTCAATGGAGACATGATCTTCAGTCATCGATCTGCTCATTCATTCACTCCGTTATGATTGAGCAGCTACTCTGTGCTACACACGGGGCCAGATACCCAGGCTATGCCAGCGCGCGTGGCAGAAAGTACCCTGCCCTCAGGGAGCTTCCGTCTGTGTGACGGAGGTCTCACGTGAATATAGAATCATTCAGCCAGATCACAACGGCACCTCGCACGTGTCCGGGACGAAGACCTTTGCCTTTACTTTTCCATCCTCTTCAACAGATGATTAGGTCAAGGGGTCACCTCGTTCTATCTAGTTCCAGGGGTTTACAAATCAGTGTAGATATGTGCATGGGATGCACAAAGCAATGGCCGGCAGAAAGGGGTTGACATTGAGACCCATTATTGCTTGTGACTGGGGCAAGGCCAACTCTTGCTGACAAGTAGATCATGTTTCACAGGCCATGCCAGGCACTGCCTTCCCACACTATTTCCCATTTTCCTATTAATGGAGCCCTAGTTTTGTTTCAGGAACCATGTTCAGTTTAAGACAATTTTAACCATCCTGCTCCTCTTTGCCTGTGATTGGTCTAGAATTGGCCACGTAGCCCAATTTCAATCACTAAGGAAAAAAGAGAAGTCTACTGACAGTCTCTGGGACAGAGATTTCCTCTCTGTTGAGAGGAAATGAGGAGAAGGCCGTTTGTGTGGCTGCCCTTTCTTCTTTCTTGCTTGGGAGGCTGTTGTGCATGGATAAGATGCCTGGAGCTGTGGCAGCCATCTTTTTTTGTTTTTTAAGATCGATCGATCGATTGTTTGATTTGAGAGAGAGAGAGAGAGCAAGAGCATGAGTGGGGGGGGAGTGGCAGAGGGAGAGGGAGAAGTAGACTCCCCGCTGAGCATGGAGCCTGACACGGGGCTCGATCCCAGGACCCTGAGATCATGACCTAAGCCAAAACCAAGAGTCGGCCACTTAACCAACTGAGCCACCCAGGCGCCCCCTGTGGCAGTCATCTTATGGCCACGAGGAGATCTTGAGGATGGCAGAAGAGAAGACTAGAAAGACCTTGGATGACTGACAACCCCGATGAGCCACCCACCAACCCTTGAATCATCTAGTGCCCGGACTTGTTGCTATGTAAAATTAATAACCCTCTGTTAATGCAGTCAATTTTAATCAGATATCCTTTATTTGCAGCTGAAAGCACCGTAAGTGCTATAACTGCAAATATGCTGGCTCAAGACAGAAAAGCTAAAAACCATGTGTGTTCTTTTTTTTTCCTCCTTATTTTGGGGAGAGGTCTTTTATTGATGGTTATAATAAGTGGTCTGGCTGTGTGATGGTCAGCTTTATTCTATTAATGAATAGGCAGGTGTTGTCTGCAGTCTACTTCCTTTAGTGGAAGATGCAAAACCAAGCACAAATCACTGGTCAGGACAAACCATTACATTATACCCGGGATTATATTAAGTGACTTTATTCTAGCACCTGGTAAATGAGTAATTATTCAATGAACTCATCTTATCAGGGCAAGGGAAGTATAACCAAAGGTTAACTATCTGCAGAGACAGAACAAAGAAAAGTATCAGTGGTGCTCTGAGGCCACGGGGGAGCCAATCAGCACCCAGGGCCAGTGCGAGATTCCCAAATGGCCCCAACTTTCCAGCCAGCTCGGCACACCTTGGGCACAGGCCAAGACCCACCACAGTTAGGTGGGCCTCTTGAGAGCCAACTCACTGGCCTGACCTTCTCAGGGACCTTCCCCTTAAGAGAATCTTATTTTCCTAAAATAAGATCACACCCCAGGACTTGCCTCTACCAACTCCATACTGTCCGAAATAAACATTCCCCTTTATACACTTCAGTTGATGCCCCAAGTCATCGTCTGATATTAATATCTCCCCAATTAATTTTTTGAATCATTTTTTCTCTGATTACAAAGGTAGTACATGCTCAATGTACAATTGTTTTAGGAAAAACATAAAATTGTAACAAAAGAAAGTCAAATATAACCTCACCACACTGAGACAACCACTGTTAGTGTTTCAGTATATTACCCTCCAGGCTCTTTTTCTAAAAGTAGATAGTCTAGGTTCACACTATACGGAGTATTGCGTTCTGCTTATTTCACCTAACATCATGCGCCATGACTCTCTAAATTCTTCATAAATATTTTGACAGTGGCATAATCTTCTGTTGCATTGCAATTCGTGATTTATTGAATCAATCCCCTGTTGTTGGATAGTTTCCAAATCTTTCCCTCTCTTTGATTTTTGTTAATAGAAAAGTGCTGCGCAGATATTCTTGCGTGCATGCTACATACAAGTTTAGCAGGTTCTCCACGTGGCTCCCCAGTGGGGAGAAGGGAAGAAGGTCCAGGACAGGGAGGTCTGCTGGAGGGTGGGGGCCTGGCTGTGGAGAACAGGAGGCACAAGGAGGCCAGGGGAGCCAGGGGCGGGGGGAGAGGGAGGGTTGCTGAGCAGGCAGCCAGGGGAGGAGGTGAAGGAGAAGGCCGTTAAAGGTTCCAACAATCGAGCTGCTGCTGAGGGCCTTGGCTGGGCCCTACCAGGGGCTGAGAGGGCCCGCCTGTAAAGTGACTCTGTCCTAGAAACTGAAACAAGCTCTGGAGGCAAAAGCTGAGCAGGGTGAAGCAATTAAAGGACAGTTAAAGGCTAATTCACTCTGCTTCTCCACCGTGGCTGCACAGTGAAATCACCTGGACAATGAAGAAAAAGTGACTCAGGCCTGGATCCCTCTCTGGGGATTGGCTGACTCTCTTTGGGGTGCAGCCTGGGCGAGGTAGGTTTTCAGTCTCCCCCGGTGACCTTAGCACGCCGCCACGTAGAGAGGCACTGTTCCAGCAGAGGCTGGGGGGAGGAAGGGAGAAGCAAGGACTGGACTGAGCAGAGAGGAGAGGGCGCTAGAGCACCACCACCGGGGGAGTGGCAGGGTATTCCGGGGCCCACTGAGGGGACGGCCTGCCCAGGCGAGCTGTCAGGAGCAAGGCTCAGCAGCACAGCGCTCCTCCAAGGCCGGGCCGGGCAGTGCTGACCTGGTGTGTGGGGCAGCAGAGGTGCGGGGCAGCTGATCAAAGTGGCGACCGAAGGCTCTGGGGATTGGGGACAAGTCAGAAACGCGGCAGCGGGAATGAGAAGGCAGCCGTGAGGTGACCCAGCATGCAGACTGGGGTGGAAGAAGGGTGTGGGGAGCAAGGGGAGTGGATGGGACAGCCTCAGTCCCCCCCACCCCCCACGGACTCAGCATGCCCACTGGCGTGTAGGGACAGACAAGGTCACACCCAGGAAACTTCTGCAGGGCTCCAGGGAGGACTCCATCTTTGCTCCCCACCCAGCCCCCAGGGCCCACTAAAATCATGGAGTCCACCTGGGAGCTGAGGGTGTGACAACACGTGAGGTCGTCTGTAATAAGTTACACTTTCAGAATGACTCAGAGGCGCGGCGTGTGTCTTCCGCACTTAGACCGTGAGCCCCAAGAGGACAGGAGCCCATCTTTGTGCTCTCAAAGTCTAGCACGTTCCTGGCAAAAACCTGCTTACTATTCTGTGGATGAAGGAACAGGTGAACGAATGAACTAGCCAACACGTGAATAACCCATCCCAAGAAGGAACTCTGATTCCAGGAGTGACCCTTCCAGAGGCGCCTACTGATGGGGCACGAGGCGGCCGCTGCGGGGCGGGAGGCAGCATTCTGCGCTGTGGGTGCAGAGGACACTTGGCTGGCCCCTTTCGTTTCACTGGCTGAGGTCTACACTAAAAACACCTGGACACGTTGAAGGCTGGCCACCCCTCGCCGGCATCTCCTCAACAGAATGACAGATGGCCCAGAAGACTGCCTCGTCCGCCCTTGTCACTCAAGAGTAAGAGGACCGGCACGCCTGGGTGGCTCAGTCATTAAGCGTCTGCCTTCGGCTCAGGTCATGATTCCGGGGCCCTGGGATCGAGCCCCGCATCGGGCTCCCTGCTCAGCGGGAGGCCTGCTTCTCCCTCTCCCACTCCCCTGGCTTGTGTTCCCTCTCTCACTGTCAAAAAAAAAAAAAAAAAAAAAACAGAGTAAGAGGACAGCCGGAGTCCTGGAGGGGGAGCCACTCTTTTAACCTCTTCATGCACATCCAGCTACGTGGAACTTTCCAGGTTTAAGCTTGTAAAAAGCACTTTTTGGAAACAACAACAACATTAAACTTCCAGAAAGAAAGAGCCACACCAAGTATGAGGTCACTTGCTGCAAAGGGAACCTCAGAGCCCCAACTGTGATGCACTTCTGCTTTCTAACGGGGGGGGGGGGGGGGGGAGGGGATCTGCTGACCTGCAACAGAAACCTCGGGAGCCACAGAGCATGCTCTCGTGACTGCAGCCCTGGTAGCTGCCATGAAGGCAGACTTTCCATGACTAACTTATTGTGGTGTGAAGAAAATGTCCCAATTTTCACGATGGTTTTTGAAATGAATCAGGCTGAAACTTGATATAAGCTTTCTCAGCCTGGCTGGGAATTTTTCCTCTTAGTAAAAAAAAATGGTTTTAATGCTCACAAGCCAATCCAAAACTATTGAGCTGGCAAATGTTGGGTATTTTTTTAAAAGTTAGTTTCATAAGGATGAGAGGTTCTTGGCTTCTCTCATACTTGAAAGATGAACCCTCGGCAGACATACGGGGATAATTTATGCTGGACACGGAGCCAGCCTGGAAAGGGCGTCTGACTCTTTGTGGTACACACAGTGGCCCATTTTCCATCAACTGCAGTCACAGCCTGCTTAGTTCAATTAGAAAATGTGGGCTTATTTTCCACGGATGGGAGGGATGGTACCAGTGACCACAGGTAACCTACAACACATCCATTGAGAGCGCAGAAGAGAAACATTTAAAAGTCTGAGACATGCCTGTTGTCACCAAAGGAACTGTTTGCAAGCTCTCAAATGGCTGTTTATTCCTTGTAGCTCATTGCTCTGGGCTGGAGAAAGAGTCCTAGAGCAGAAGTTGCCTGCAGCTGAAGCGCAGCAATGTCACTACCTCCCAGGATCTCAGGCAGTCATCCTTTCTCCTACACGTCACTGTCAAGGACCATCACGGCTGGCGGGGCTCCTTGCAGACTACAGGCCTAGAAAGGCTATAATGGATTTCTCACTCCCAACGTGGTACCACTCCGTGGGCAGCCCCCAGAGACACGTGTGAGGTGAAGATCTGAGTATGTCCCCCTTCTCTGCTTAAAATCCCTCCCAAGTTCCCAGGAAATCCTGGTGACTTAGCGTGGCCAAGGCCCTTGCAGTATGGCTGGTGCCCACCTCTGTCTCTGTCCCTTGCGTGACTTCCCTCCCCTCCTCTCCCCTTTCCTCTGTGGCCATCAAGGCTTTGCTTAGCGACCAGGACCTCTTCCAAGAAGCCAGACCGCACCCTAAAACCTGGCCTGGGTGCTCCCCTACTCACCCACCACTCCAATCTCAGCATTCAGCACCCTGACATTCCTTGTTGACTTATCTGTCTCCCCAGCAGGCAGGAAAGAAGCTATGGCTTTTATCTGTGTTTTCCCCAGGCCTAACATCATTCCTGGCTTCTGATGGGTATTTAATAAATGATTATTGAATAAACGAACAAACAACCTTTCTGGGCTTCAGTTTTTCTACCACAGGGAAAAAAAATGGGAGAATTATCTGAGCTATCAGCTTTGCAGGGTTATTCTTTTGTAAATGAGAAATTATATGAAAACTTTCAAATCATTAGGTAGAATTTTGCTTTTATATACCATTGCTGGAGCTGTGAGATTTGAGAACAGAGATCTAAGAGCAAGGCTAAATTAAAAGAATAAAACAAAGCACCTTTTTTTCTCTTTCCTTCCTTCCTTCCTTCCTGCCTTCCTCCCTTCCTCCCTCCCTCTCTCTCTCTTTCTTTCTTTTTCTTTTTTAAGATTTAAGATGATTAAAGCCTAACCCCACAGGGCTGTAGGTCCCTTCTCCACAGTGAAGAATCATCTGAAGGCAATCTGGACAGGAAGTCTCACCCTGCATGTAAATCATGTGACTAGTGTGGAAAATCTATGCAGATGACAAAGATGGGCCCTTTAGTAGGGGTCAAATGAACACCTATGTTAGCTGAGTCACCAACTGAAAAATTCTCATTTAAGGAACGATTAGATTCTATAGGAAAATAAACCCTCAAAAATGTGGAAGGATATAGCAGATCAGCTGCTGTGTTTTCATTTGTGATCCAGGTGTGAAGTGTGTAAGACAAGCACTGAGGATAAACAGGTCTGAGCCACTGTGCGGCCAGCCCACTACATGACACTTCACACACGCATGCTCACTTAACCTGCACAAAACCCATGCTGGGTAGGCTACTCTTTTCCATAAAGGGAGACAGACAGAGGGTCAGAGTTTAGACAAACTGGTCAAGGTCACAACCAGAAAGTGACAGGGCCCACCTTCAGATTCATGTCTATGTAATTCCTTCCACTATAGAGCACTGAACAGACAGCAGGAACATTTCACCTTACCTCTCATTTAATCGATTTGGAGAATTGTTTCTACATCAAGAACAAGAAAAGATACTAGGAATGTAATAGGAATGTATACTAGGAATATAATATTGTGTGTGTGAAGAAACCCCTCTACGCTCTGATAATAAGCTGCCTTCGTTCTATTTTATTCCAACGTGTTTTGGGGGGTGCCTGGGTGGCTCAGTCAGTTAGGCGCCTGACTCTTGATCTCAGCTCAGGTCTTGATCTCAGGGTCGTGAGTTCAGGTCCAGGGTTGGGCTCCACACCCAGCATGGAGCCTACTTAAAAAATATGTATTTATTCCAATGTGTTTTTAAGTAGACAGAAAAAGGGACTGGCTTCCTTAGGGAAATCTCTGGTAAGAAATGTAAGGTGTTAGGCAAGTTAAACCAGGCTGTTTAGCTATTCAGTACAAAGTAACTTGTACATGGGAACTTGTAGCTGAAGAGTAAGAGAGGGAGATAAGGAGTTTATTTGCTCATTCACTTAATCAAATACTTATTAAGTACCTACCGTGTGCCAAGCATAACTACAGTTAGCAGAATGAAAGTACAATCGCTCTCTATCAGCACTATCCATTCAAACTTGCCGTGATGACGGAAACCTGCTGTGTCTGTACGATCCTGGCCTCACGCGGCTGCTGAGCACACGCAATCTGGCTAAGTGTGACTACTTAAAATAAATTAAACGTAAATAGCCACGTGTGACTAGTGGCAACGATCTCTACCATGACCCTACATCATGGTACTGGCATTTCGCCTCATTTATGCTCAGTCTATTCATTCTGTGCGTAGTTACTAAGTGATCCCTACAATCCAGGCTCTGGGCTAGGCATGGGGGGATATGGGGGTGAACAAATAGCCATGGTCCCTGCCTCACAGAGCGTAGAGCCCCCAAGAGCAATGGATTTTTATACATATCATTACAAATTCTGCTAGCTACTATGAAAGAAAGGTAAAAGATGAAATTAGCAATGATAGCATGGGAACCTAATTTAAATCTGGAGAAGCAGTAAGGGAAGGGGGGCATGACTTACTGAAATGTAGCACTGAAGAGAGGTAAAGTGCTTCACAGGGATTGATAGCAAGCAACGAAAAGTGGGGAAAAGTAACTTTTCAGATTTGCTTTCCTTTAAAAATTGCTTACTACAGGCCCGAAATTGTTAGGCAAAATAGTTTAGGAAATAATGTATTTACTGGAAATAGTGGTTATGCTGTTATTACAGGAATGTAAATTGGCACAGCCTTTTCGTAATGCCATTCGGCAATACCTATCACAAAATGCCAATGTATACACTACTAGTCCACTTCTAGAAACTGATCCACAGAAATGTTTATGTTGGGGCACCTGCGTGGCTCAGTTGGTTAAGCGTCTGCCTTCGGCTCAGGTTATGATCCCAGGGTCCTGGGATCGAGTGAGCCCCACGTGGGGCTCCCTGCTCGGTGGGGAGTCTGCTTCTCCTTCGGCCTCTCCCCCTGGCTTGTGCTCTCTCTCTCACTCACTCTCTCTCTCAAATAAATAAATAAAATCTTAAAAAAAGAAATGTCTATGTAAGTGTAGAACAATACATTTATTTATGATGCCAGTGGTCTTCAAACTGTTTTACTAGTGTGCCTCCTAAAATAATTTTGAAAACCCATGTGCCCCCTTATGCATCTTAAGTTGACATCTAAAATTTGACATAAGTTTTTGTCACAAAAGATGTAATTTCTGCTATACTTTAAAATATAACTAGGGGCGCCTGGGTGGCTCAGTCGTTAAGCGTCTGCCTTCGGCTCAGGTCATGATCCCAGGGTCCTGGGATCGAGCCCCGCATCGGGCTCCCTGCTCAGCGGGAAGCCTGCTTCTCCTCTCACTCCCCCTGCTTGTGTTCCTGCTCTCGCTATCTCTCTGTCAAATAAATAAATAAAATCTTTAAAAAAAATAAAAAATAAAATAAAATATAACTATTATTTTGCTCTCTTAAATATATTCAACATACATTTGAATACCATAGCAGTTTAACAACCACTGTCATCCATCTTAAACAATCCCGAATAAGCTGGGGCGCCTGGGTAACACAGTCAGTCAGGCATCCAACTCTCGGTTTCGGTTCAGGTCGTGATCTCAGGGTCATAAGATCAAGTCCCATGATGGGCTCTGCGCTCAGCGTGGAGTCTGCTTGAGACTCTCTCTCCCTCTCCCTCTGCTCCTTCCCCCCGTGCTCTCTCTCTCTCCCTCAAATAAAATAAATAAATCTTTAAAAAATCATGAATAAGGGCGCCTGGGTGGCTCAGTCGTTAAGCGTCTGCCTTCGGCTCAGGTCATGATCCCAGGGTCCTGGGATTGAGCCCCGCATTGGGCTCCCTGCTCAGTGGGAAGCCTGCTTCTCCTTCTCCCGCTCCCCCGCTTGTGTTCCCTCTCTCACTGTGTCTCTCTCTGTCAAATAAATAAATAACATCTCTTAAAAAAATAAAAAAAATTAAAAATCATGAATAAGCTTTTCTTTAGCAGTTGGAAATTCTGTACCACCCCTTTCTCTCTCTGAATTTGTATTTCTGTCATACTGCTGGATTTTACTCTAATGTAATGTATTTTTGTACTTTTGTTAATTTTGTCTTTTGTTCATTACTTTTTTCTTCTATAAAAACATGGTTATAAATAGAAATTTATGATTTCTTAAGTTCCTGAAATCATAAGGTTCTAAGTGTAATGATTTTTCTTCTGGAAGGAGTTACTATTACAATTAGCAGTAGTTTATAGATGATCAAAGCAAATGTATACACACATACCACACATTTTGATAATCTGTTGGCATAAAAGAGGGGAATCTTATTGGGCCTTCCCCCCAAATAACTTTAGGCACATGTGTATGATTATTACTTAACATGAGAATGACGTGGTTTGGTACTGATTCTATTCCTATTTTTCATTTTGTAGATATAAGTGCCAAGAAACTTTGTTCACATAAATAGAAGTATATGGGAATGGAAAGAATTTTGTTATCACAATGTCACTCAATTCTTTGAACTCTTTCCAAGTTATATGGCAAAAATCAGACAGTGGTCTAGCATCACCAAGAACTATTATGAACAACCTATCAATGAACAACTCAGTCGGTGCCTCCTTCAATTTTGTTGGAAGCAAAGAATTAGAAACCAACCAACTTGTAAATGGATTTTTTTGTCCAGTCAATAAAGTCACTCAATTTCTCAAGTCCAACACCAATCTTGGAAGTGTCTCTCAGTTTGCTGCAGGGGTTTGCATACCTGTGGAGTGGGCAAGAGATTGGCTATGTTGTGTAAGTTGGGATCGGGTCACTGGGAAAGGGGAGTGGGAGGGGAGAAGCAGGCTGCCAGTGGGTCTCCCAGGAGAGGAATTTGAAGAAAGAGCACATAAGAAATGAGGCACTATCCATGGCCTGGGGAGTCTCCATGGCCCCCCAAGGTGCAGGTATCCCTGTCTATAGATCATCGTCCTAGGCTGCTCTTCGCAGCATTGCTCTGAGCAAGCTGGTTATGCTAGAATCATACCATGGAATATTATGTTGACGTTAAAAGTATAAGGTTGACCTATGTGACTTATGTGGAAAGATGTCAAACATACATTATTTA